>NC_058085.1:272547218-272854791 GCF_014858855.1 Bufo gargarizans | reverse complement strand
ACCCTTTTAGGGATAGATTTCAAATAGCTCTGATATAGCAGAAACGACTAAATTATGAAATTGCTAAATTGGGAATTGTATTTCAACCCAGAACAAAAAATGTGCTTTGACGGACACTAAATAACTCGCCCAGCTACAGCACTAGGGACAGATTTAGCGGGATATAAATTTGAGGCCTAGTATTTAGGCGCTGGGTGACAGGTATGGGTTTAGTGACAGAATTAGACTTGGAAATACACAGTAGCGGGTGTGTGTGAAGTTATTCTGAATGACCCAATGTGCACCTTGAATATTATATACCCTTTTAGGGATAGATTTCAAATAGCTCTGATATAGCAGAAACCACTAAATTATGAAATTGCTAAATTGGGAATTGTATTTCAACCCAGAACAAAAAATGTGCTTTGACGGACACTAAATATCTTGCCCAGCAACAACAGTACAGCGGTAACGAGAGATTTAGCAGGATATAAATTTGAGGCCTAGTATTTAGGCGCTGGGTGACAGGTATGGGTTTAGTGACAGAATTAGACTTGAAAATACACAGTAGCGGGTGTGTGTGAAGTTATTCTGAATGACCCAATGTGCACCTTGAATATTATATACCCTTTTAGGGATAGATTTCAAATAGCTCTGATATAGCAGAAACCACTAAATTATGAAATTGCTAAATTGGGAATTGTATTTCAACCCAGAACAAAAAATGTGCTTTGACGGACACTAAATATCTTGCCCAGCAACAACAGTACAGCGGTAACGAGAGATTTAGCAGGATATAAATTTGAGGCCTAGTATTTAGGCGCTGGGTGACAGGTATGGGTTTAGTGACAGAATTAGACTTGAAAATACACAGTAGCGGGTGTGTGTGAAGTTATTCTGAATGACCCAATGTGCACCTTGAATATTATATACCCTTTTAGGGATAGATTTCAAATAGCTCTGATATAGCAGAAACCACTAAATTATGAAATTGCTAAATTGGGAATTGTACTTCAACCCAGAACAAAAAATGTGCTTTGACGGACACTAAATATCTTTCCAAGCAACAACAGTACAGCGGTAACGAGAGATTTAGCAGGATATAAATTTGAGGCCTAGTATTTAGGCGCTGGGTGACAGGTATGGGTTTAGTGACAGAATTAGACTTGGAAATACACAGTAGCGGGTGTGTGTGAAGTTATTCTGAATGACCCAATGTGCACCTTGAATATTATATACCCTTTTAGGGATAGATTTCAAATAGCTCTGATATAGCAGAAACCACTAAATTATGAAATTGCTAAATTGGGAATTGTACTTCAACCCAGAACAAAAAATGTGCTTTGACGGACACTAAATAACTTTCCCAGCTACAACAGGACAGCGGTAACGAGAGATTTAGCGGGATATAAATTTGAGGCCTAGTATTTAGGCGCTGGGTGACAGGTATGGGTTTAGTGACAGAATTAGACTTGGAAATACACAGTAGCGGGTGTGTGTGAAGTTATTCTGAATGACCCTATGTGCACCTTCAATATGATCTACCCTTTTAGGGATAGATTTCAAATAGCTCTGATATAGCAGAAACCACTAAATTATGAAATTGCTAAATTGGGAATTGTATTTCAACCCAGAACAAAAAATGTGCTTTGACGGACACTAAATAACTTTCCCAGCTACAACAGGACAGCGGTAACGAGAGATTTAGCAGGATATAAATTTGAGGCCTAGTATTTAGGCGCTGGGTGACAGGTATGGGTTTAGTGACAGAATTAGACTTGAAAATACACAGTAGCGGGTGTGTGTGAAGTTATTCTGAATGACCCAATGTGCACCTTGAATATTATATACCCTTTTAGGGATAGATTTCAAATAGCTCTGATATAGCAGAAACCACTAAATTATGAAATTGCTAAATTGGGAATTGTACTTCAACCCAGAACAAAAAATGTGCTTTGACGGACACTAAATATCTTTCCAAGCAACAACAGTACAGCGGTAACGAGAGATTTAGCAGGATATAAATTTGAGGCCTAGTATTTAGGCGCTGGGTGACAGGTATGGGTTTAGTGACAGAATTAGACTTGGAAATACACAGTAGCGGGTGTGTGTGAAGTTATTCTGAATGACCCAATGTGCACCTTGAATATTATATACCCTTTTAGGGATAGATTTCAAATAGCTCTGATATAGCAGAAACCACTAAATTATGAAATTGCTAAATTGGGAATTGTACTTC
Source organism: Bufo gargarizans (assembly GCF_014858855.1). NCBI lineage: Eukaryota > Metazoa > Chordata > Amphibia > Anura > Bufonidae > Bufo > Bufo gargarizans. Next base: position 272,852,573 of record NC_058085.1, on the reverse strand, counting down.
AACCCAGAACAAAAAATGTGCTTTGACGGACACTAAATAACTTTCCCAGCTACAACAGGACAGCGGTAACGAGAGATTTAGCGGGATATAAATTTGAGGCCTAGTATTTAGGCGCTGGGTGACAGGTATGGGTTTAGTGACAGAATTAGACTTGGAAATACACAGTAGCGGGTGTGTGTGAAGTTATTCTGAATGACCCTATGTGCACCTTCAATATGATCTACCCTTTTAGGGATAGATTTCAAATAGCTCTGATATAGCAGAAACCACTAAATTATGAAATTGCTAAATTGGGAATTGTATTTCAACCCAGAACAAAAAATGTGCTTTGACGGACACTAAATAACTTTCCCAGCTACAACAGGACAGCGGTAACGAGAGATTTAGCAGGATATAAATTTGAGGCCTAGTATTTAGGCGCTGGGTGACAGGTATGGGTTTAGTGACAGAATTAGACTTGAAAATACACAGTAGCGGGTGTGTGTGAAGTTATTCTGAATGACCCAATGTGCACCTTGAATATTATATACCCTTTTAGGGATAGATTTCAAATAGCTCTGATATAGCAGAAACCACTAAATTATGAAATTGCTAAATTGGGAATTGTACTTCAACCCAGAACAAAAAATGTGCTTTGACGGACACTAAATAACTTTCCCAGCTACAACAGGACAGCGGTAACGAGAGATTTAGCAGGATATAAATTTGAGGCCTAGTATTTAGGCGCTGGGTGACAGGTATGGGTTTAGTGACAGAATTAGACTTGAAAATACACAGTAGCGGGTGTGTGTGAAGTTATTCTGAATGACCCAATGTGCACCTTGAATATTATATACCCTTTTAGGGATAGATTTCAAATAGCTCTGATATAGCAGAAACCACTAAATTATGAAATTGCTAAATTGGGAATTGTACTTCAACCCAGAACAAAAAATGTGCTTTGACGGACACTAAATAACTTTCCCAGCTACAACAGGACAGCGGTAACGAGAGATTTAGCGGGATATAAATTTGAGGCCTAGTATTTAGGCGCTGGGTGACCGGTATGGATTTAGTGACAGAATTAGACTGGGATATGGCCAAAAAATAACCACACTATTGCTGGTTAAATGCACTTGGTGACGGGCGCAGCTTGCCCCTGATGTAGTATATGGCCAAAAAATGAACAGACTATTGCTGGTTAAATGCACTTGGTGTCACAGCTTGACCAACCACACTACTGAGGGTTAAATGCACTTGGTGACGGGCGCAGCTTGCCCCTGATGTAGTATATGGCCAAAAAATAAACAGACTATTGCTGGTTAAATGCACTTGGTGTGACAGCTTCACCCTGATGTAGGCTTTAGCCAGAAAACAACCACACCATTGAGGGTTAAATGCACTTGGTGACAGGCGCAGCTTGCCCCTGATTTTGTATATGGCCAAAAAATGAACAGACTATTGCTGGTTAAATGCACTTGGTGTGACAGCTTCACCCTGATGTAGGCTTTAGCCAAAAAACAACCACACCATTGAGGGTTAAATGCACTTGGTGACAGGCGCAGCTTGCCCCTGATTTTGTATATGGCCAAAAAATGAACAGACTATTGCTGGTTAAATGCACTTGGTGTGACAGCTTCACCCTGATGTAGGCTTTAGCCAAAAAACAACCACACCATTGAGGGTTAAATGCACTTGGTGACAGGCGCAGCTTGCCCCTGATTTTGTATATGGCCAAAAAATGAACAGACTATTGCTGGTTAAATGCACTTGGTGTGACAGCTTCACCCTGATGTAGGCTTTAGCCAAAAAACAACCACACCATTGAGGGTTAAATGCACTTGGTGACAGGCGCAGCTTGCCCCTGATTTTGTATATGGCCAAAAAATGAACAGACTATTGCTGGTTAAATGCACTTGGTGTGACAGCTTCACCCTGATGTAGGCTTTAGCCAAAAAACAACCACACCATTGAGGGTTAAATGCACTTGGTCGCAGCTTGTGCTGGCGCACCACAAGACACAAAATGGCCGCCGATCACCCCAGAAAAATGTGACTGACAAACGGTCTGGGCAGCCTAAAAACAGTGAGCAATTGAGGATCAGCAGCTCAATGATCCACAGCTGCAGATCGATCAGTTAATCAAGTCCTTTGGAGGAGTTAATCTGCCTAATCTCGCCCTACTGTCGCAGCCGCAACCTCTCCCTACGCTAATCAGAGCAGAGTGACGGGCGGCGCTATGTGACTCCAGCTTAAATAGAGGCTGGGTCACATGGTGCTCTGGCCAATCACAGCCATGCCAATAGTAGGCATGGCTGTGATGGCCTCTTGGGGCAAGTAGTATGACGCTTGTTGATTGGCTGCTTTGCAGCCTTTCAAAAAGCGCCAAGAAAGCGTCACAAAAGCGCCAAGAAAGCGACGAACACCGAACCCGAACCCGGACTTTTACGAAAATGTCCGGGTTCGGGTCCGTGTCACGGACACCCCAAAATTCGGTACGAACCCGAACTATACAGTTCGAGTTCGCTCATCCCTATTCAATACCTTTGTAATAGGCAAACGAATATCAAACATCCATTATGAATTTGGATAGTATTACATCATACAGAAGGTATAGTTCCTTATTTGTTCATATGACTGATAATTGAATGATTATGCCCTCCATTCTAAATATATTTATTATCTGTAATTGGAAAATTGCTTCTGAGAGTACAGGAGCAACAAAAATATTGTTACAAAAGTTGACATTCTTTAAATTTTATTTCTATTACTTGATTTAGGAGGGATTCCAGGATTCTACTTTTTTGCACATTTTATATTGGTCTGTTCCATAATTTAAACGTATAAATGTCAACCAGTCCTGTCAATTTTTGTGGAATGAGCCAGTAAACTATTATGTATTGGAGCAGTCATACTGTTCCACAATGTCTGTCAAGTAGGTTGGATTTTAAAGGGACACTGTCACCTGGATTTCACTTACTGAGCTATTTACATTAAAATATACTAGTATTACTACCCTGTGTCTTGTAATTTGTCTATAAAACCGCTTTTATTAATATGCTAATTACCTCACTAAGGAGCCCAAGGGGCTGTCCCTCCGGCCGTTGGAGCCCAGTTGCGCCCATTATTTTGGAGCCCAGCACCGCACCACTGCTAATTTATTCACTCCTCTTCGCCGACGTAATATTTGTGCAGCGCCCATAATCCCGTGCATGCTCCCTGGATACACATGTCAGCGCCTGTGCAGTGTCCTCCAGTGTGCTTGATAAACTATGTCACTTTTACCTATTTTACACACTTTATTGAAATAACTGGCTGCCTGAGTTACGTTGCCCCGCTCCTGCTCCTCCTTGCTCCGCCCGCCCGGCAAGTTGCGCCACTCCGCTCTTCCTTTCCGGGTCGAGCGAAGCTGGCGCATGCACAATGAGTTCTGTGAGGCCGATGCCAGGACACTGTGCGGGCGCTGACATGTGTATCTAGGGCGCATGCGCAGGATTACGGGCACTGCACAAACATTACGTTGGTGAAGAAGAGTGAATAAATTAGCCGTGGGGCGGTGCTGGGGTCCAAAGTAATGGGCGTGGCTGGGCTCCAACAGCTGGAAGGACAGCCCCTTGGGCTCCTTATTGAGGTAATTAGCATATTAATAAAAGTGATTTTATAGACAAATTACACGACACAGGGCAGTAATACTAGTATATTTTAATGTAAATCGTGGACACTGATGTGGTGATGTAAACAGCTCAGTAAGTGAGATCCAGGTGACAGTGTCCCTTTAACATGTAATTCGTTTAATCTCACGGGGGGGAAAAACTGCCTAATAATACTAATGTATGCTAAACTGTTTCTCTACAAACGTGTCTTTGTGTTATTCCATATCGTTATGAAAATTGTTAATTTTTTTTCAGGCATCTTAATTAATAGTATCCAAAAAGATTTATATGTTTTTCATTGTGTTTTAGGAGCCCGAGGTGATGCATTTTATACAGTGACCACTGTCTGCAGTTATATAAATCCAGAAGACATACTAAGGGTACAGTATTTATTTCTTTTAAAAAAAAAATCATCATAAATACCTACATATAGAGAACTCTAATGGACCTGAAGGACTCACTGTACTATCCAGCAAAATAAAAACAAATTGGCAAAAAGTTGCACCCCCCCCCCCCCACACACACACACACACCTTCCCCCAATTTTGCTCTCCTTGGCAATTTGCACTCTGATACAAGTAGCAGGGAACAATATAGATAAGTTCATAGCTATATAGGGGATCAAGAGGTGGTTGTTACATCCAAAACCTGGTGTCTAAGAGACCTAAGACTCCATGTAAGCACTATAACTAAGTTATGGTCACTGTGGCCCAATGGATGACAGCAAAAACTCAAGAAACAAGAAAATAATAGCATGCAAGTCTTAACAAAATGTGATGACTTTATGCACTTCTGTTTTAATCCCTTCCCGATATCTGTTGTACATGTTCAGTGGATGTCAAGGAGCTGAACAGGTGCCATAGCTGGTGGGTGCCTGCTGTTTTACACACGCAGCAGATCGTGTTGCTGAGATTTGTGCAGCTGAATGTGGCTTATAGAAATCCATGCGCTTGCAACCTATATAACTTCATTTAGATGAGTGGAAATAATGTTTTAGTTGCCAAAATTTTCTGCAACAAAATCTTTCACGTGTGAAGGCATCCATTTATTGCGGACTTTTAACCCCTGTCACATCAATTGTGATCACTGCATCTGAGCAGTCATTTACTAGGAACAAAATGTTCCTGGTGACTGAAAGGCGCCCCAACCGCCCTTTTCCCCTGGATATTGTGAAATCCATTCACTTACTTTGGCAGCCCGGGGCCTTCTGAAAGCTCCAAGGCCTGTCATAGCTAAGTTTCTATTAAGCTCAGTGTTTGCTAAACCATTGCAGTCTATGCAATCTAATGATGGCATGTTTAGGGATCCCTAATGGGACTAACATCAACATTTTTATAAAGAAAGTAACAAAAAAGATTTTCAAATAAAAATAATAGAATTAAAAAGTTTCACCTTTCCCAATTTTACAAATAGAGATCAATAATAAGCAACACAATTGATATCGCTGCATCCAAGAATGCCCAAACTATTCTTGAAAAGTATTTTTGCCATATGGTGAACAGCGTAAGGAGGAAAAAAAATCTAAATTGCAAAAGCACCTTTTTTGTTGTTGTTTCATCTCCCAAAGTATTAAATAAAAAGTGATCAAGAAGTCGTATACCCTAAAATTGTATCAATAATAACAAAATATTTCCCCACAAAACAATACCTTACACAGCTCCATACAAAGAAATATAAAAAGGTTACTGGTATCGGAATACAGTGATCCAAAAAACTATTTTCAACGTTTTAAATTCTTTTTAGGGTATTAAAACACAAGAAAAACTATATAAATGTGGTATTTTTATAATCGTACTAACTAGCAGAATTGTGTTAATATGTAACTTTTACTGCACAGTGAAAAGATAATAGTAGAATTTTTTTTTTTTTTCAAAAACAAAAGTGAAAAAAAATAAAAAATGGCTGCAGCAGGAAGGGGTTAAGGAAGTACAGGGTGTGAAGGGTGTCAGATCTGATATTGTTGACCTATCCTAAGGACAGGTCATCAAGAGCCTGGACAACCCCTTTTAAAATGATCATCTTATATAGGTGCGGAGATTAATAGCAGAAACAATAGGTTGTGGAGAATAAGGCCTCATGCACACGACTGTTGTTTTGGTCCGCATCCGAGCCGCAGTTTTTGGGGCTTGGATGCGGACCCATTCACTTCAATGGGGCTGCAAAAGATGAGGACAGCACTCCGTGTGCTGTCCGCATCCGTTGCTCCGTTCCGTAGCCCCGCAAAAAAAAAATATAACATGTCCTATTCTTGTCCGTTTTGTGGACAAGAATAGACATTTCTACAATGGGCCGCTCTGTTCTGCAATTTGCAGAAGGCACACGGGCGGCTTCCGTTTTTTGCGGATCCGCGGTTTGCAGACCGCAAAAAACTGAACGGTCGTATGCGTGAGGCCTAATTCATCCAAATTCCTGACATGTTAGTATGGCAAAATTCTTGGGCACAGTAGCCGATGTACTATTATGTCAGGATGATTGAAGGGAAAATAGCTTTCCATGCAGCACTATTTTTCCATAAAAAATATGAAATCTGTGAAAGGTAAATATGGTTCTTATGATTCAATATTATGACTTTTTCAATACCCTATTTTTTATTGCAGGGCTATGTGGATGATACTGGTACGTATTAGAACTATAAGTTAGATTTCTGTTCATAGTCCAAGACTAGCATAACGCCCGATGTAAACCTACTCAATTGCATTACTAAGTGAAAAACCGCATAGATTACTAAGGGTAAAAAAAATCTGCACTTCAACCAATTTAACAGCTACAATAGGCTGTGCACCTACTGTTTACATCAGTAACGTGACAGCTATATTGGGCAATATACACATATTCTGAAGCCCACTGTAGAACTCCACTATTACAGAGTTTGTCCATTTTAATATCGATGGCTTATCATTAGAATAGGCGTTGAATATCAGATCAGTGGGATCTTAAACCCTACACTCTCATTGGTCACCAGTTCCAGAGTACCTCCAGTGCCAGAAGATGGCATCTATTGTGCAGTGGACAAGGCTTATAGCTGCTGCACTGCTACCATTCACTTCAATAGGAGAAACGTTACAGTTAGCCACCCCATCTAACACACAATAGAGAGAGTTTTGGGGTTCCAGCGCTGGGGCTTCTCTTACAATCTGTTATACTCAGGACTCTGGCTAATCATATGCTTCCCACTTGGTGGCCCAATCTCAGTGTGAAGGTTTGGAACTTAAACTGCAGGGAGAGCGCAGAGAGAGGGTATCGCCGTATGCATTACGTTCTAGTGCACCCACATTCATAGTTAATCCATTCTGTAGGTATTGTGCCGTCAGTATTACAGGCAGTTGTAATATATCGCCTTCTACATCGTTGTGCAGGACACCAAGATTTATAGCTAATCCCTTCTGTTAGCCGTGAAATTACTGTGCGTCAGTATTACAGGTCAATAAAAGTGTCAGGTCTAATTTATCACTGTGGACTTAACCGGGCAGTGCCGTAAGTTCAAGTAGTGGCTCCATGACAGAGTGGTGGCGGTGGCAGCAGCAGCAACAGCAGTAGTGGCCACATGACATAGTGGGGACAGTGGCAGCAGCAGCGGCTGTAGAGGTCCTATGACAGAGTGAGGGCGGTGGCAGCGGCAGTAGCGGCCCCATGACAGAGTGGGGACAGTGTCAGCAGCAGTGGCAGTAACCATTACAATAGTGACCCCATGATAGAGTAGGGGAGGTGGTAGCAGTAGTGGCCTCATTAAAGAGTGGGGACAGGTACAGCAGCGGCAGTAGTGGCAGTAACTATGACAAAAGTGGCCCCATGACAGGGTGGGAGGGGTGCAGCAGTAGTGGCAGTAAGGCTGTGTTAACATCACTGTTTATATTTCTGATCCGTCAGAAGAACATAAAACAAACAAAAAAAAAAAACAATCCTGTATTTTGAGCATCTATAAAGCCTTTTTCAGACGGTCAGTATTTTGTCAGTGTTTTGCATCAGTATTTGATCAGTAATTGTAAGCCAAAAACAGGAGTGGGTCGAAAACAGAGATAACATGTAATGGAATTATTTGCATCTCACCTGTGTTGTGGACCCACTCCTGCTTTTGGCTTACAAATTCTGATCAAATACTGATGCAAAACACTGACCAAACACTGACTAAAAGAACATATTAGCTACAATTAATTTGGGTCCAATTGGTGTAGTGATTTGTGTGGTTCATTCCAATAACCAACGACACTCCTCTTTTATGGCAATAATCCAGCTGCCACGTTTGATCCATCCAGCAAGTTCAGCTCATCTGGTTTTAACCCAAATACATGTTGAAAACAAAATACTATTAAATTCATAGTGTGGAGGGATCCTAGACCTTATGGAGGGATCACTTGGGCTAAAATTGTTTTGCACTGCATAGTGGCGTAAAATTTGTTTGAAATTTGTCGTGGCTGTCCGTGTGATGCAGAATAAAATTTATCAAAACAGAATGTGATAGCTCAGAATGATGAATTTGGGTCCAGTTGGTGGAGCGATTTGTCTGGTAATACCACTGTAGTTTTGACCTTAAATGACTGCAATAACAACGTAGACTAATTTTTTCACTGAAATAACGTATTAGCTACGATGATTTGGGAGGAATGATTTGTGTGGTTCATTCCGATAACCAACAACACACCTACCGTATGGCAATAATCCAGCTGCCAGGTTTCATCCATCCAGCAAGTTCAGCCCAACTGGTTTTAACCCTAATACATAATGTTATTTGACCAAAGGCGGTCCGCGTCCAACTTACTGGAGGAACAAGTGGCTTTTTTTTTTATTTTCCAAAATACAAAAAGACAAATACATTAATACTAAAGGACCATCCAAAGGATCCATATTACAAAACTATATAATATGTTAACATTCTCCATTTGAATTAACATTCACATTAAACTTTTACCCCAGATACCCAAACCCACCCCGTTGAAGAGAGAGAGAGATCCCTGTGTGTCTACCCATTGCCAGCAGGTGCGGGTTACCCGCTTAATGTCGTTCATCATAGGGATTGGTAGTTGTAATACTGGAGCAGACTAAGTTATTCGCTAAAAGACAAATTTTTCAGAAAAAATAATACTTTTTCGGACAAAAAATTATGGTCAACTTCTGGGCAACTCTTCTGTGCGATGAATCTATTTTTTTGCATTGCCCACAGGGTGTTAAAAAAGGACTACTCTGAAACACTAAATCATAGTAATGTTTAGCTAACAGAAGCGGTTAAATATCAATGTGGACACACCACAAACAGTAGAATGAAACAGGTATATCACCCCAATTTGTGAATCTGGACGTAACAGAATTGCTTATCTATTAATCAATGTAGACATACCACAAACAGTAGAATGAGACAAGTGTATCACCCCCAATTTGTGAATCAGGGCCTAATAGAATTGCTCATCTATTAATCAATGTGGACATGTCACAAACAGTAGAATGAGACAGGTGTATCATCCCCAATTTGTGAATCAGGGCCTAACAGAATTGCTTAAAAAATGGGCACAAGGTCCAAACACTGATTTTTCACAGACATCTTTGCGGATGAACAACTGACCATCTTTTCACGGATATCATCATGGATGGGTGAAAGGGGTCTAAAGTAGGCAGTGGGCACCAAAGTGGTATAGCACAAATGAGATTCGAAACTAGAGTCAGACTTACATGGCCACAAACATGGCACCCTATTAGGCTGGGTTCACACCTGAGCGTTTTACAGCGCGTTCCTACGCGCTGTAAAACGCTCAACAAGGAGAAACCAATGATTCCCTATGGGAATGGTTCACACTTGGGCGTTTTACAGCGCGTACGATCGCTGCAAAACGTCCGCTGCTCCCAAAAGTACATGAGCGAATTTTGGGGCGTTTGTGGCCATAGGACACTGTAGTGAATCACACAAACGCGCGTCAAACGCGCGTTTACTATTACAAAAACGCGCATAAAAATGCGCGTCAAAAACGCGCGTAAAGCTCTTCATACTATTACCAGTGCTTGTCAATGGAGATTGCATGACTGTGTGCTTGATTTCATGCATGTTTGCAAAGAGATTGGCACCTGAACTAAATAATTACTAAGGGTGTCTGTCAATATATATTTGGGCATAAAGTGTAGGATTTATTTTAAAATTGGGTCTTCATGTAGTGGCCGCAGGGTTGTAGTTTGTCATACAGGAGAGAAACACACAGCAAAACCTGAGTGGTTTTACACTAATGGCAGCAGTTTGTAAGTAAGTACAGGAGGAGCAGTTAAAAAACCACGTGCTTCATCTGTACTTGCTTAGAAACTGTGGCAATTATTGGCAAATCTCTGTTGTGCTGACCCCTGGTTCTCAGAGGCACAGCAAACTACCGACCTGCAAATGATACATGAAGACCCAGACTAAGGCCTCTTTCACACTACAGTATGTTGCATTCAGTGTTTTGCGTTCCGTTTTTCACGGATCCGTTGTTCCGTTTTTTGCTTCCGTTGTGGTTCCGTTTCCGTTCCGTTGTTCCGTTCCGTTTTTCCGTATGGCAAATACAGTATACAGTAATTTCATATTAAAAATTGGGCTGGGCATAACATTTTCAATTGATGGTTCCGCAAAAAACGGAACGGATACGGAAGACATACGGATGCATTTCCGTATGTGTTCCGTTTTTTTTGCGGCCCCATTGACTTGAATGGAGCCACGGACTGTGATTCTCAGCCAAATATAGGACATGTTCTATCTTTTCAACGGAACGGAAAAACGGAAATACGGAAACGGAATGCATACGGAACACATTCCGTTTTTTTGCGGAACCATTAAAAATGAATGGTTCCGTATACGGACCGTATACGGAACGCAAAAAACGGACCGTATACGGAACGCAAAAAACTGTAGTGTGAAAGAGGCCTTAAGGGGGAGATTTATCAAAACTGGTGTAAAGTAGAACTGGCTTAGTTGCCCATAGCAACCAATCAGATTCCATCTTTCAGTTTTTTAGTGTGCCTTTGGAAAATGAAAGGTTGAATCTGATTGGTTTCTATGGGCAGCTAAGCTAGTTTTCCTTAATACCAGTTTGATAAATCTCTTCCTAAATCTTTTTCACCCTTCCTGCAGGAAACTTTACACTGGAACAAAGTGAAGAAATATATGAAGGGGATTCAGTGGACAGTGTAAAGCTGGTAAGACAATACATTTCATTTATTATTTTTAATAATCTCCTCTTAAAGCTCATATCGCTGAATATCAGATTATCATCATTACAGCATTGGAGTTGTCCAATTCTTATTTAGATGTTTCTCAGTTACCTCGTTTTCTGGGCGCCAATCGCCATGTTAGCAACTAAGGCCTCTTTCACACTTGCGTTGTCCGGATCCATCGTATACTCCATTTGCCGGAATTACACGCCGGATCCAGAAAAACGCAAGTGAACTGAAAGCCTTTGAAGACGGATCAGTCTTCAAAATGCGTTCAGTGTTACCATGGCAGCCAGGACGCTATTAAAGTCCTGGTTGCCATAGTAGTAGTGGGGAGCGGGGGAGCAGTATACTTACAGTCCGTGCGGCTCCCGGGGCGCTCCAGAATTACGTCAGAGCGCTCCATGCGCATGGGGCGCCCTGACGTCACTCTGAAGTGCCCCGGGAGCCGCACGGGCGGTAAGTATACTGTGTCCCCACTCCCCACTACACTTTACAATGGCAAACAGGACTTTAGCGTCCTGGCAGCCATGGTAACCATTCAGAAAAAGCTAAACGTCGGATCAGGTAATGCGCCGAAACGACGTTTAGCTTAAGGCCGGATCCGGATTAATGCCTTTCAATGGGAATTAATTCCGGATCCGGCCTTGCGGCAAGTGTTCAGGATTTTTGATCGGAGCAAAAAGCGCAGTATGCTGCGGTATTTTTTCCGGCCAAAAAACGTTCCGGTCCTGAACTTAAGACATCCTGATGCATCCTGAACGGATTTCTCTCCATTCAGAATGCATGGGGATAATCCTGATCAGGATTCTTCCGGCATAGAGCCCCGACGGCATAGAGCCGGAAAAGAACAACGCAAGTGTGAGAGAGCCCTAAAGTGACAGGACCATTGTTGATCATTCAGCTTTTAAAAAAACTGATGTATCAAAGAGTTTCTTCACAACAAATTTTATGTACGTTTATGTATATTCGGTATATGCACCGTTAACCCCTTCCCGCAAAATCACATACATGTACGTGGGGGAATGTGGTGCCTTAGCGCATTCCCACGTGCCTTTACGTGATGTTATTGATAGCCTGACACCTGCTGCATCCGCCGGCATCGCTGTATGCGGTGATGCCGGCGGATTAACCTTTTCACATGCCACGGTCAGCGCTGACCGCGGCACGTGCAGGATTTACAGAGGGAGGGGGCTCCCTCTGATTCCATCGCCCCCCCCCCCCGTGCTGCACTGGCAGGGGGCCGATGGTTGCCATGGCAGCCCCGATGCCTTACACAGGCATCGGAGCCTGCCAGCTACAGAAGCCAAGGAGATCTTACTGTGTAAGACGCTGACAGTTCAATTCAGTACAATACATAATGTATTGTACTGAATTGAAACAGGGATCAAACCCTGAAAATGTGAAGTCCCACAGTGGGACAAATATAAAAAGTAAAAAAAAAGTGGAAAAAAAAGTGGAAAAAAAAGTGTTTTTTTTTATAATAAAAAAATTAAAGCTTCAAGTAAAAAAACAAAAGTGTCCTTTTCCCAAAATAAAGTAATTTTTTTTTTAAAAAAATAGGGAGACCGGCTCTATAAAAATATCACATGACTTAACCCCTCGGGCAAACACCGTCCAAAAAATAAAATAAAAACTGTGCTAAGAAAAACATTTTTTGTCACCTTATATCACTAAAAGTGCAACACCAAGCGATCAAAAAGGCGTATACCCCAGAATAGTACCAATCAAACCGTCACCTCATCCCACAAAAAAATTAGCACTTACCTAAGATAATCACCCAAAAATAAAACAACTATGGCTCTCAGACCATGGAGACACTAAAACATGATTTTTTTTGTTTAAAAAATGCTTTTATTGTGTAAAACTTAAATAAATAAAAAAAAGTATACATATTAGGTATCGCCACGTCCGTAAGAACCTGCTCTATAAAAATACCACATGAACTAAGTCTAACCCCCTCAGGTGAACACCGTAAAAAATAAAGTGTCAAAAAAGCAATTTTTTGGTCACCTTACATCACAAAAAGTGTAATACCAAGCAATCAAAAAGTCATATGCACCCTAAAATAGTACCAATCAAACCGTCATCTCATACCGAAAAAATTAGCCCCTACAGTTGCCTAAAAAATAAAAACTTTGGTTTCAGAATATGGAGATACTAAAAAATAATAAAACAAATAAAATGCTTTATTATGTAAAACTGAAACAAACAACCCAATTTTTTTTAGTATTGTCACATCCGTAACAACCTGCTGTATAAAAATACCACATGATCTAACCTGTCAGATGAACATTGTAAATAACAAAAAAGTAAAAACGGTGCCAAAACAGCTATTTTTTGTTACCTTGCCTGACAAAAAGAGCAACCAAAAATCATATGTACCCTAAACTAGTACCAACAAAACTGCCACGTTATACCACAGTATTTAAAATGGGGTAATTTTTGGGGAGTATCTACTCTAGGAGTGCATCAGGGGGTCTTCAAATGTGACATGGCAACTTAAAATTATCCCAGTGAAATCTGCCTTCCAAAAACCATATGGCGTTCCTTTCCTTCTGCGCCCTGCCTGCCGTGTGCCTGTACTGCAGTTTATGATTACATATGGGGTGTTTCTGTAAACTACAGAATCAGGGTAATAAATATTGAGTTTTGTTTGGCTGTTAACCCTTGCTTTTGCTAGCGGAAAAAAATTGAATAAAATAGAAAGTCAGCCAAAAGAGTTAAATTCTGAAATTTCATCTACATTTTCCTTTAATTCTTGTGGAACATCTAAAGGGTTAACAAAGTTTGTAAAATCAGTTTTGAATACCTTGAGGGGTGTAGTTTCTAAAATGGGGTGATTTATGGGTGGTTTTTAATATGTAAGCCCCACAAAGTGACTTCATAACTGAATTGGTCCTGAAAAAATTGGGTTTTGGAACTTTTCTTAAAAATGTTAAGATTTGCTTCTAAACTTCTAAGCGTTCTAAAGTCCCCCCCCGTCCCCCCCAAAAAATGTAATTTTCAAAATGATCCAAACATGAAGTAGACATATAGGGAATGTAAAGTAATAACTCTTTTTTGAGGTATTACTATCTATTATAAAAGTAGAGAAATTAAAATTTACTAATTTGCAAATTTTACCAATTTCTGGCCAATTTGGTATTTTTTTAGAAATAAAAATGAACTATTTAGACTAAATTTTGCCACTGTCATGAAGTAAAATATGTGACGAGAAAACAATCTCAGAATGGCCTGGATAAGTAAAAGCGTTTTAAAGTTATTACCACATAAAGTGACACATGTCAGATTTGCAAAATTAGGCTGCGTCCTGAAGGTGAAAAATCGCTGTGTCCTGAAGGGGTTAAAGATTCCTCCTCCAAAAATATCATATGCCAAATGTATCCATACTGCCCTATTCACCTGAAGGAGGCCAAAGGGATCTCCATGTACGGTAGCTGCTGATGGGAAGGTGTTCACTGCCATATCTTCTTTTAAGGGCTCATGCACACAAACGTATTTTCTGTCTGTGTCCGTTTCATATTTTTTGCGGACCATATGCAGAACCATTAATTTCAATGGGTCCCCCTAAAAAAACGGAAGCTACTCCATGGGCACTCCGTTTCTGTATATCCGTTCCGCAAAAAAATAGAACATGTCCTATTGTTGTCTGCATTACGGACAAGGATAGTACTGTTCTAGTAGAAACCAGCTGTTCTGTTCTACAAAAAACAGAAAGCACACGTCATCCGTATTTTTCCTTTTCTTGGATGAAATATGTGTGTAAATTTGACCGCAAAACTGAACGGTCGTATGCATGAGGCCTGATTCATCCAAATTCCTGACATGTTAGTATGGCAAAATTCTTGGGCACAGTAGCCGATGTACTATTATGTCAGGATGATTGAAGGGAAAATAGCTTTCCATGCAGCACTATTTTTCCATAAAAAAAAATGAAATCTGTGAAAGGTAAATATGGTTCTTATGATTCAATATTATGACTTTTTCAATACCCTAATTTTTTTATTGCAGGGCTATGTGGATGATACTGGTACGTATTAGAACTATAAGTTCGATTTCTGTTCATAGTCCAAGACTACACAAATCACTTAATAGAGCATAACGCTCAATTGCATTACTAAGTAAAAAACCGCATAGATTACTAAGGGTAAAAAAAATCTGCACTTCAACCAATTTAACAGCTACAATAGGCTGTGCACCTACTGTTTACATCAGTAACGTGACAGCTATATTGGGCAATATACACGTATTCTGAAGCCCACTGTAGAACTCCACTATTACAGAGTTTGTCCATTTTAATATCGATGGCTTATCATTAGAATAGGCGTTCAATATCAGATCAGTGGGATCTTAAACCCTACACTCTCATTGGTCACCAGTTCCAGAGTACCTCCAGTGCCAGAAGATGGCATCTATTGTGCAGTGGACAAGGCTTATAGCTGCTGCACTGCTACCATTCACTTCAATAGGAGAAACGTTGCAGTTAGCCACCCCATCTAACACACAATAGAGAGAGTTTTGGGGTTCCAGCGCTGGGGCTTCTCTTACAATCTGTTATACTCAGGACTCTGGCTAATCATATGCTTCCCACTTGGTGGCCCAATCTCAGGGTGAAGGTTTGGAACTTAAACTGCAGGGAGAGCGCAGAGAGAGGGTATCGCCGTATGCATTACGTTCTAGTGCACCCACATTCATAGTAAATCCATTCTGTAGGTATTGTGCTGTCAGTATTACTGGCAGTTGTAATATATCGCCTTCTACATCGTTGTGCAGGACACCAAGATTTATAGCTAATCCCTTCTGTTAGCCGTGAAATTACTGTGCGTCAGTATTAAACGTCAATAAAAGTGTCAGGTCTAATTTATCACTGTGGACTTAACCGGGCAGTGCCGTAAGTTCAAGTAGTGGCTCCATGACATAGTGGGGACAGTGGCAGCAGCAGTGGCAGTAACCATTACAATAGTGACCCCATGATAGAGTAGGGGAGGTGGTAGCAGTAGTGGCCTCATTAAAGAGTGGGGACAGGTACAGCAGCGGCAGTAGTGGCAGTAACCAGGACAAAAGTGGCCCCATGACAGGGTGGGAGGGGGGCAGCAGTAGTGGCAGTAAGGATGTGTTAACATCACTGTTTATATTTCTGATCCGTCAGAAGAACATAAAACAAAAATAAAAAATAAACAATCCTGTATTTTGAGCATCTATAAAGCCTTTTTCAGACGGTCAGTATTTTGTCAGTGTTTTGCATCAGTATTTGATCAGTAATTGTAAGCCAAAAACAGGAGTGGGTCAAAAACAGAGATAACATGTAATGGAATTATTTGCATCTCACCTGTGTTGTGGACCCACTCCTGCTTTTGGCTTACAAATTCTGATCAAATACTGATGCAAAACACTGACCAAACACTGACTAAAAGAACATATTAGCTACAATTAATTTGGGTCCAATTGGTGTAGCTGGTTTTAACCCAAATACATGTTGAAAGCAAAATACCATTAAATTCATAGTGTGGAGGGATCCTAGACCTTATGGAGGGATCACTTGGGCTAAAATTGTTTTGCACTGCACAGTGGCGTAATTTTTTTTAAAAATTTGTCGTGGCTGTCCATGTGATGCAGAATAAAATTTTCTATAACAGAACGTGATAGCTCAGAATGATGAATTTGGGTCCAGTTGGTGGAGTTTTGACCATAAACGACTGCAATAACAATGTAGGCTAATTTTTTCACTAAAATAACGTATTAGCTACGATGATTTGGGAGGAATGATTTGTGTGGTTCATTCCGATAACCAACAACACACCTATTGTATGGCAATAATCCAGCTGCCAGGTTTCATCCATCCAGCAAGTTCAGCCCAACTGGTTTTAACCCTAATACATAATGTTATTTGACCAAAGGCGGTCCGCGGCCAACTTACTGGAGGACCAAGTGTGTCTACCCATTGCCAACAGGTGCGGGTTACCCGCTTAATGTCGTTCGTCATAGGGATTGGTAGTTGTAATACTGGAGCAGACTAAGTTATTCACTAAAAGACTAATTTTTCAGATAAAAGAATACTTTTTCGGACAAAAAATTATGGTCAACTTGTGGGCAACTCTTCTGTGCGATGAATCAATTTTTTTGCATTGCCCACAGGGTGTTAAAAAGGACTACTCTGAAACACTAAATCATAGTAATGTTTAGCTAACAGAAGCGGTTAAATATCAATGTGGACACACCACAAACAGTAGAATGAAACAGGTATATCACCCCAATTTGTGAATCTGGATGTAACAGAATTGCTTATCTATTAATCAATGTAGACATACCACAAACAGTAGAATGAGACAAGTGTATCACCCCCAATTTGTGAATCAGGGCCTAATAGAATTGCTTATCTATTAATCAATGTGGACATGTCACAAACAGTAGAATGAGACAGGTGTATCATCCCCAATTTGTGAATCAGGGCCTAACAGAATTGCTTAAAAAATGGGCACAAGGTCCAAACACTGATTTTTCACAGATATCTTTGCGCATGAACAACTGACCATCTTTTCACGGATATCATCATGGATGGGTGAAAGAGGTCTAAAGTAGGCAGTGGGCACCAAAGTGGTTTAGCACAAATGAGATTCGAAACTAGAGTCAGACTTACATGGCCACAAACATGGCACCCTATTAAGGCTACTTTCACACTAGCGTTCGATCGGATCCGTTCTGAACGGATCCGATCATAATAATGCAGACGGAGGCTCCGTTCAGAACGGATCCGTCTGCATTATTTTAGCATATAAAAGCTAAGTGTGAAAATAGCCTCGTACGGATCCGTCCAGACTTTCAATGTAAAGTCAATGGGGGACGGATCCGCCTGAAGATTGAGCCATATTGTGGCATCTTCAAACGGATCCGTCCCCATTGACTTACATTGTAAGTCTGGACGGATCCGCACGGATCCGCACGCCTCCGCACGGCCAGGCGGACACCCGAACGCTGCAAGCAGCGTTCAGCTGTCCGCCTGTCCGTGCGGAG
This sequence comes from Bufo gargarizans, assembly GCF_014858855.1. Lineage (NCBI taxonomy): Eukaryota > Metazoa > Chordata > Amphibia > Anura > Bufonidae > Bufo > Bufo gargarizans. Next base: position 272,834,767 of record NC_058085.1, on the reverse strand, counting down.
GCGAGCGGAGCGGAGGCTGAACGCCGCCAGACTGATGCAGTCTGAGCGGATCCGCTCCATTCAGACTGCATCAGGGCTGGACGGCTGCGTTCGGGTCCGCTCGTGAGCTCCTTCAAACGGAGCTCACGAGCGGACCGACGAACGCTAGTGTGAAAGTAGCCTAAGGATGAAAGTTAGTGAGCTCTTCATACTGTTACCAGTGCTTGTCTATGGAGATTGCATGACTGTGTGCTTGATTTCATGCATGTTTGCAAAGGGATTGGCACCCGAACTAAATAATTACTAAGGGTGTCTGTCAATATATATTTGGGCATAAAGTGTAGGATTTATTTTAAAATTGGGTCTTCATGTAGTGGCCGCAGGGTTGTAGTTTGTCATACAGGAGAGAAACCATTGGTTTTACACTAATGGCAGCAGTTTGTAAGTAAGTACAGGAGGAGCAGATAAAAAACCACGTGCTTCATCTGTACTTAGAAACTGTGGCAATTATTGGCAAATCTCTGTTGTGCTGACCCCTGGTTCTCAGAGGCACAGCAAACTACCGACCTGCAAATGATACATGAAGACCCAGACTAAGGCCTAGTTCACACGATCGTATGGCTTTTCTAGTTTTTTGCGGTCCGTTTTTCACGGATCCGTTGTTCCGTTTTTGAGTTCCGTTGTGTTTCCGTTTCCGTTCCGTTGTTCCGTTCCGTTTTTCCGTATGCCATGTACAGTTTACAGTAATTACATAGGAAAAATTGGGCTGGCCATAACATTTTCAATAGATGGTTCAGAAAAAACGGAACGGAAACGGAAGACATACGGATGCATTTCCGTATGTGTTCCGTTTTTTTTGCGGATCCATTGACTTGAATGGAGCCACGACCCGTGATTTACGGCCAAATATAGGACAAGCTCTATCTTTCAACGGAACGGAAAAACGGAAAAACGGAAACGGAAGGCATACGGAACACATTCCGTTTTTTTTGCGGAACCATTGAAATGAATGGTTCCGTATACGGACCGTATACGGAACACAAAAAAACGGCCCGTACACCCGCAAAAAAAACGTTCGTGTGAACTAGGCCTAAGGCCTAGTTCACACTAACGGTTTTTTTTGCGAGTGTACGGGCCGTTTTTTTGTGTTCAGTATACGGTCCGTATACGGAACCATTCATTTCAATGGTTCCGCAAAAAAAACTGAATGTGTTCCGTATGCATTCCATTTCCGTATTTCCGTTCCGTTAAAAGATAGAACATGTCCTATATTTGGCCACAAATCACGTTCCGTGGCTCCATTAAAGTCAATGGGTCCGCAATAAAAACGGAACACATACGGAAATGCATCCGTATGTCTTCCGTATCTGTTCCGTTTTTGCTGAACCATCTATTGAAAATGTTATGCCCAGCCCAATTTTTTCTATGTAATTACTGTATACTGTATATGCCATATGGAAAAACGGAACGGAAAAACGGACAGAAATGGAAACACAACGGAACTCAAAAACGGAACAACGGATCCGTGAAAAAACGAACCACAAAAAACTATAAAAGCCATACGTTCGTGTGAACTAGGCCTAAGGGGGAGATTTATCAAAACTGGTGTAAAGTAGAACTGGCTTAGTTGCCCATAGCAACCAATCAGATTCCATCTTTCATTTTTCAGTGTGCCTTTGGAAAATGAAAGGTTGAATCTGATTGGTTTCTATGGGCAGCTAAGCCAGTTTTCCTTAATACCAGTTTGATAAATCTCTTCCTAAATCTTTTTCACCCTTCCTGCAGGAAACTTTACACTGGAAAAAAGTGAAGAAATATATGAAGGGGATTCAGTGGACAGTGTAAAGCTGGTAAGACAATACATTTCATTTATTATTTTTAATAATCTCCTCTTAAAGCTCATATCGCTGAATATCAGATTATCATCATTACAGCATTGGAGTTGTCTAATTCTTATTTAGATGTTTCTGAGTTACCTCGTTTTCTGGGTGCCAATCGCCATGTTAGCAACTAAAGTGACAGGACCATTGTTGGTCATTTAGCTTTTCAAAAAACTGATGTAGCAAAGATTTTCTTCACAACTAATTTTATGTACGTTTATGTATATTCGGTATATGCAACGTTAACCCCTTCCCGCAAAATCACATACATGTACGTGGGGGAATGTGGTGCCTTACCGCATTCCCACGTGCCTTTACATGATGTTATTGATAGCCTGACACCTGCTGCATCCGCCGGCATCGCTGTATGCGGTGATGCTGGCGGATTAACCCTTTCACATGCCACGGTCAGCGCTGACAGCGACACGTGCGGGAATTACAGAGGGAGACACTGGCAGGGGTCCGTAAGAACCTGCTCTATAAAGATACCACATGAACTAAGTCTAACCCCTCAGGTGAACACCGTAAAAAAAAAAAAAGTGTGTCAAAAAAGCTATTTTTTGTCACCTTACATCACTAAAAGTGTAATACCAAGCGATCAAAAAGTCATATGCACCCTAAAATAGTACCAATCAAACCGTCATCTCATACCGAAAAAATTAGCCCCTACATAAGACAGTTGCCTAAAAAAATTTAAACTTTGGCTTTCAGAATATGGAGATACTAAAAAATAATAAAACAAATAAAATGCTTTATTATGTAAAACTGAAACAAACAACCCAAAAAAAATTGGTATTGTCACATCCGTAACAACCTGCTGTATAAAAATACCACATGATCTAACCTGTCAGATGAAAATTGTAAATATCAAAAAATAAAAACGGTGCCAAAACAGCATAACATTTTTTGTTACCTTGCCTGACAAAAAGAGCAACCAAAAATCATATGTACCCTAAAATAGTACCAGCAAAACTGCCACGTTATACCGCAGTATTTAAAATGGGGTAATTTTTGGGGAGATTCTACTCTAGGAGTGCATCAGGGGGACTTTAAATGTGACATGGCAATTTAAAATTATCCCAGTGAAATCTGCCTTCCAAAAACCATATGGCGTTCCTTTCCTTCTGTGCCCTGCCGTGTGCCCGTACAGCAGTTTATGATCACATATGGGGTGTTTCTGTAAACTACAGAATCAGGGTAATAAAGATTGAGTTTTGTTTGGCTGTTAACCCTTGCTTTTGCTAGCGGACAAAAATGGAAAGTCAGCCAAAAGACTTTTGATGAAATTTCATCTACATTTTCCTTTAATTCTTGTGGAACATCTAAAGGGTTAACAAAGTTTGTAAAATCAGTTTTGAATACCTTGAGGGGTGTAGTTTCTAAAATGGGGTGATTTATGGGTGGTTTCTGATATGTAAGCCCCACAAAGTGACTTCATAACTGAATTGGTCATGAAAAAATTGGGTTTTGGAAATTTTCTTAAAAATGTTAAGATTTGCTTCTAAACTTCTAAGCCTTCTAAAGTCCCCAAAAAAAAAAAATGTCATTTTCAAAATGATCCAAACATGAAGTAGACATATAGGGAATGTAAAGTAATAGCTATTTTTGGAGGTATTACTATCTATTATAAAAATAGAGAAATTGAAATTTACTAATTTGCTAATTTTAAAAAAATTTGGGTCAATTTGGTATTTTTTTTAGAAATAAAAATGAAATATCTTGACTAAATTTTGCCACTGTCATGAAGTAAAATATGTGACGAGAAAACAATCTCAGAATGGCCTGGAGAAGTAAAAGCGTTTTAACGTTATTACCACATAAAGTGACAAGTCAGATTTGCAAAATTAGGCTGCGTCTGGAAGGTGAAAAATCGCTGTGTCCTGAAGGGGTTAAAGATTCCTCCTCCAAAAATATCATATGCCAAATGTATCCATTTTATTCACCTGAAGGAGGCCAAAGGGATCTCCATGTACGGTAGCTGCTGATGGGCGGTTGTTCACTGCCATACCTTCTTTTAAGGGCTCATGCACACAAACGTATTTTCTGTCTGTGTCCGTTTCGTATTTTTTGCGGACCATATGCAGAACCATTAATTTCAATTGGTCCCCCCCAAAAAACGGAAGCTACTCCATGTGCATTCCGTTTCTGTATATCCGTTTCGCAAAAAAATAGAACATGTCCTATTATTTTCTGCATTACAGACATGGATAGTACTGTTCTAGTAGGGGCCAGCTGTTCCGTTCCACAAAATACAGAATGCACACGGACGTCATCCGTATTTTTCCTTTTCTTGGATGAAATATGTGTTTAAATTCGACTAGTATAATGGCTTTCATAAATATATTGGTCAGACCCAAAGGGCTATGAATCTAGAAAAAGATGTTGCTTCCCTAAAGTGCTGCCATGAGGTCTGGAGATGTTTTGGAGGGCAGGGTTGCTGACTATACCAGGATAGAAATGTGGGTGATGAAGTGCAGCTATATGTACTCGGGTTAGGCCACACCTCTCACTGATTTGCAATTTTATCAAAGTTTTTAACTCCCAGATTAAGGGCTCATGCACACGAACGTGTGCCGCCTGTTTCATGCATTGGAGACTGAAAATTGCGGTCCCCAATGCACAGGCACCATCCATGTGGCTGGCAAAGACAGATGCAGACCCATTCAGCTTGAATGGGTCCGTGATCTGCCTGCACCGCAAAAAAAATAGAACAATCTTCTGGATTGTGGATTCATTCAAGTGAATGGGTCCGCATCTGCGATGCGGTGCACAAACGGCCAGTACCTGTATATTGCGGACCCGCTGTTTGCGGGCCGCAATACAGACACTGTCCAACAACGGTCGTGTGCATGAATTCTGATATTTTCACTGGACTATATCAGTGCACTGTGAGACTCATAAGGTTTGTTCAGGTTTTCAAGAAGTAATGGGTTTTAATTTTGCAGGACAGACACCTCATACAGACTGTAACTGTGAGGATGAGTCTCAAAACAAGAAGAACAATTTTGCAATTAAACCATAAAAATATTTTAAAAGTAAACGAAATAAAAACGGATTGCTATAAAACAATATTGGTAAGTAAACTTCTAAGTAAAATGTTATAATGTCATAACTTATTGGTTCTTTAGTGAATGACTATGGATGATTGCTGTTTCAGCAACCATAAAAGAGCAGGTAATAAAGAATTATAAAAGTAAAACTACTCACCTTATTACTTAAGGCTTCGTTCACATCACCGTTCAGCCTTTCCGTTCTCCTGCTCTGTTTTGGAGCAGGAAAACTGAAAGGACGGATTCAGCACATAACTGAGCTGAATGGAACCTAAGGACCCCATAGACTATAATGGGGTCCGTTAGGTTTCCGCTAAGAAGCAGTTTTTTGAAGAGGAGACAAAAGTCCGGCATGCACTACTTTTGACTCCGCTCCAAAATCTTTCATTATAGTCTATGGGGTCCTTAGGTTCCGTTCGGCTCAGTTATGTACCGAATCCGTCCTTTCAGTTTTCCTGCTCTTAAACAGAGCAGGAGAACGGAAAGGCTGAACAGTGATGTGAACGAAGCCTAAAAGAGTAAGGCCTCTTTCACACGAACGTGTGCACTCCGTGGCCGTATTGCTAACCGCATTTGCGGATCCGCAATACACGGGCGCCGTTCCGTGAACATTCCGCATCACGGATGTGGACCCATTCACTTGAATAAGTCTGCAAATCTGGAGATGCGGAATGGAAGCACAGAGCAGAGTGCTTCCGTGGGGTTTCGTCCCGTACTTCTGTTCCGCAAAAAGATAGAACATGTCCTATCTTTTTGTGGAACGTCCGGACGGGCCGCAGCACAACCACGGGGCGCACACGTTCGAGTGCAAAAGGCCTAAGGTTAATTGCCTCTAATCACATTTTAATTGATGCTGTATTATTTTCATTATGCAGGTGTCCCAAGCTTTCCCTGGACATGTATACGCTCTCAGTGCAACTAACCAAGACATTTCTAGAGACCAGCTGTTTTCCTACCTCAAGCAAATAACTCTTGGTTTACAGGAACTACACAAGCACAATATAGTACACTGTGACTTGAGATGTGGTCATATCTACATCAATCCAGAGAAGGTACATTGTGTTATTTTTTGCAAAGCGTTATAGTCATGGAATAAATTACAATTATTTCTACACATACACATAACATTCAATTTTTTAAGTAAATATTAAGGGGGTCATTTATTAAGCTAAAATACACCTATATTAGGAGTATTTCAGGCGCAGTATTATTTGCTGTTTAGCGGTGCAGTTATATGTTCTAAAGCCTTTTTTGGCGTGTATAAGTGGGAAAAAAGGGCTTATTAGCCATTGTGTGGTGAAGTGAGAAAATTACAGCCCTTTTTAGCGTATATTAGTGGCAAAAAAAATAATATTATTTGCCGTTCAGTGGTGCAGTTATATATTCTAAAGCCTTTTTTGGCATGTATTAGTGGCAAAAAAATGTATTATTTGTGGTTGTGTGGTGAAGTGACAAAATTACAGCCTTTTTTGGGGTGTATTAATTTCCTTTTTATTTACTAATTAGATCTAACAGTATGTCAGACAGAGAATTAACAGGCCTAAATGTTTCTGGTGCAGACCCAGGTCACAGCAGAGTAAGTGGGCGTGGCATCAGGGGTCACTTCGAGAGGCCTGATATCCCGGTGTGATCTAGTGGTCGTGTCTTGACCAGCAACACAGCGGTTTTTGAATGGTTGACTCAGTCATCCACTTCGTCCCAAGTGACATCAGACAGCCCCAGCCAAGAGTCTGTGGGTTCGTCAGACACAACCCTTAGTTGGCATGGCCTGGGAGCAGGCCCTGTGCCCTCACCTGTCCTTAACCTGCCTCTGTCCTTTTCTGTTCCCTCAGCCAGACAAGTATTATATTCTGTGGGCTCAGCTCCACTATACAGCGATGACTAGCTACTAGAGGACAGTCAGCAGCTACTGGCCAGCCAAGATGTGGAGGAGACATCTGCCACTTCCTCCGGTAGGCAGGCAAGTAGTGATGAGGAGAGTGGAGTGGGACCTGGTGTTGCGAGAGGTCAGGTTCCTGACTCAGAGACCGTTGAGGAGGACATCAGTGACGTGCAGACAGTACTCGATGATGAAAATGTAGCTGATCGCACTTGGGAGCCGGGTGAATTAGAGGCCTCATCATCATCGGGAGAAGAGGGTGGCAGCTTGCCCGTGAGGCAACGGCTGAGCCAGCAAGTCGCTGGTGTGGCCGGGAGTCATCAGGGTGGCAGCAGTGGGAGGTCAGGAGCCAAACGTGCCCGGGGTGGACCACCCACTTCGCAGGAGCATACCTGCCCAGAAAGTCGTGGTACAGGGGTTCACGGAGGCAGCGGCAGTAGCAGTCAGTCAGGGCGGAGTGTTGGGGGTAAAATCACCTACTTGGCAGTCTGGCAGTTTTTGTTAAACCGCTCGGAGGGAATGAACATGGCTATTTGCCGAATCTGTGGTCAGGAGGTGAAGCGTGGCCAGGGTGCACCACGGCCCTGCATCAACATATGCAGAATCACCATAAAGTGGCCTGGGAGAACCCAGTGGCATGCACCCGATTTTAGGCAGTCAAGGCTCCACCCCTCAGCCAAAGGGAGCTGTCTGTCCTTCCCATCATCTACCGGTCCTGATGCTGCTGCTCCTCTTCAGTCATTCCGTCAGCAATAAATCACCGAAGCAATTGCCAAGAGACAACAGAATGCGTGCACTCATCCAACTGCGCAGAAGATGAACGTGCTCCTGGCCAAGGTCCTGGTGCTGCAGTCCCTCCCTTTCCAAGTGGTGGACTCTGCACCTTTCAGAGAACTGATGGCTTGTGCCGAGCCGAGGTGAAGAGTTCCAAGCCGTCATTTCTTTGCAAAAAAGCAGTACCAGCCATGCACAAATATGTAGAACAGAAGGTAGGCTACTCCTTGAGCCTGTCGGTGTCTGCCAAAGTTCACTGCAGCGCCGATGTGTAGAGCTGTAACTACAGACAAGGACAATATACGTCCTTTAAGGCCCGCTGGGTAAATGTGGTTCCTGCCCAGCCAAACCAGCAACTTGGCCAGGTAATACCGCTTCCGCCTCCATGTTCTCACGCCGTTGGTCCAGCGACAGTGTCCGCCTCTCCCCCCTCATCCACCACCGTGTCCTCAGCCTCCACTGCAGGACTATTCACAGTGCTCCTCCAGCATACCACATGTGCAGGGCACGGTGGTGTCACGCTGTTCTGCACCTCATTTGCCTGGGCAAACGGAGTCACACAGGGGAGGAACTGCTCCTTTATCAAGAAATCAAATTCTGGCTTTCTCTGCGACAACTCAAAATCAGAACCATAGTGACCGACAACGAGAAGAACATGGTGTCGGCGCTGCATTAAGAAGGGCTAAGCCATGCGCCCTGCATGGCGCGCGTGTTCAATCTGGTTGTCAATCGGTTCCTGAAGTCTTCCGCCAATCTGCAAGACATCCTAAAAATGGCCAGGAAACTTTGCATGCACTTCAGCCACTTGTACACCGCCAAGCACACCCTCCTTTAGCTGCAGCAACAGAACGGTGTCCCCCAACATAGGCTGATATGCAACGTTTTCACCCGTTGGAACTCCACCCCCCATATGTTGGACCGACTATACGAACAGAGAAAGGCCATAAACGATTTTTTTGATGATCCAAGCGGACAGAAGTACTCCCCTGTGTAACTTCGATCTTAGCCAGTGGCAGCTCATGTGTGACACCTGCCATTTGCTCAGGCCCTTTGAGGATGCCAAGTTATTTGTCAGTCGCCAGGACCACGGGATGAACAATGTCATTCCACTGCTTTATGTCCTGGAACAGATGCTGGTAAATGTGGCTGGTCAGGGAACTGCACAAATAGAGGAAAAAAATGGACCCTTAGTTCGGCGCTGCTACAGATGGACTCAGGACCAGATTGGTATAAGTAAAGAATATCTTTATTCTAAGTCGACGCATTTCAGGGGCGAACAGCCCCCTTCATCAGGACATTAAAGCATAAAAATATAGAGCATGGTGTCTGTTTCTGTCTTATTTATGTGTTGTGGTTAGGGAACTGGAGACATGGCACCTACATCTCAAGGACTGGATGAGGAGGAGGAGGACATTGGAGCACAAGCAATGTGTAGCAAAATGTGTGGTTTTTCTACAAAGGTGACAGGAGACAAGGAGCAGGAGCAGCAAGAGGGAGATGAGGAAGACGAGGCAAATGACCCAGGCTCACTGTGGCAGTATGCTGTGGAGATGGAGGCAGGGAGTCCCTCAGAGGCACTTGAACAAATAGCCTGCTGCATGCTCACTTGCTTGGGTAGTGACAGCCGAATTGTCACCATTCGGTAGAGGGATGACTTCTGGCTCTCCACCTTGTTGGACCCCCGCTACCAGTCCAAAATGGGGGCCTTTTTTTTACACCCGCTGAGAGGGAGGACAAACTGAACTACTATAGAGACATCCTATGTAGTCAGTTGGCCGCTGCCTATCTGTGCCATCGTCCATCCTCTCGCAGGTCTGTACTCTTGTTCCACTGCCATGGCTACTCTGGCAGTGGGGGGGGGGGGTAGGGTTAGGGGGGGGGGGGGTAGGAGCAGTACCAGCTCCATCAGCAGCAGCTTGAGTCAAGAGTTTATGATGAGAAGCTTTCTTAAGTGAAGAAACTACTCACCAGCAGCAGCAGCTAGACCTGGAGCAGAATCTGAAGCAACAGGTGGTGGCATACTTGAACAGCACTCTGCCACACCACATTGAAGATCCGCTGGACTACTGGGCAGCCAAACTGGATTTTTGGCTGCAACTGGTCGAGTTTACCCTGGACAAGCTTTCCTGCCCAGCCAGTAGTGTGGCATCAGAGTGGGTGTTTAGTGCAGCAGGGGCCATAGTTACCCCAAGGGGAACTTGCCTGTCCACCCAAAATATAGAGAGTACCTTTGTCAATATGAATTAGGCGTGGATCAGCCAGGATTTCCACCCACCAATGCCTGATGCATCAGACTAGATCATCCATGGTGCCACACCAACACTTTGACAAAAGAGACCGGTTTCTGGCTACCTGCCTGCTCCTTATTTCACCCACCATCGTCAGCGGGTGCTGTTATTGCCACCCACCTCCCTACTCTGTCACCAGGTCACTCTTTGGTCTCCTGATGCTGCTGCTGCTACCTCACCACTCAGGTCTCCTCGTGCTGCTGATGCCACCTCCACACTATGTCACCTTGCCAGTCTGTGGCCTCCTCATGCTGCTGCTGCCACCTCAACACTATGTAAATGGGCCACTCTGTGGTCTCCTCATGCTGCTGCCACCTCCCCACTATGTCACTGGGGCCACTCTGTGGACTCCTCAAGCTGCTCTCCCACCCTCCCCACTCTATAACTGGGCCACTATTTAGCCTTTTTGGCCTGGTTGACATCATCATTTATTTGACCCTTCTTCTGATCTGTCAGAAGGAAGGAAAAATGAGACGCATAACGGATCCTGTCTGTGTAGCAGCTGTAAGGCCTGTATCAGAATTGGCTTATGATTTGGTAGCCAAAAGCAGGAGAGGGTACAAAACACAGAAGACATCCAAATATTCCATTCACGTGTTATCCCTGTTTTGGATCCACTTCTGTTTTTTGGGGGCTTTAGCAATACTGATGGATTACTAACCAAATGCTGACCGAGTGAAGGTGGATGCTCAACAAACAGGATCCGTTTTTTGGGGGTTATTGTTCTGACGGATCAGAGGAAGGGCAAAATAATTAGTGAAGACAACACAAACTTACTGCTGAGACCCTCTCCACTCCGTCGGGGGACTCTACTTGTATAAGCATTTAATAGAACAGGTTCTGTAGACATCTATGCGGAATCAGCTGACGACGGTGTAAAAGGAGCACGCTCTTTCACGCTACAGTAGGATGTTGGGCCTCTGCACGTTTTTTTATACCTGGCATTAACATCGACCTGTAAGGCTGTGTTCACACTTATTTTGTCAGTTTTGGCCCCATAACTGCCCAAATAAGGGAAGTATGCAGTGATTCATCTGCATGTCATACATTGCACATGCACATGTCACAGTATTGTTTCACTACCACAGCAGACTCCCTATGCATGTTACTGCAAGGCACGGTGTTCTACGCCACTATACAGTCTCTCTGCAGCCAGGAAATAGCTGTTTTTTAATTCATGAATAAATTCGGATCGAATCAAATCTTTTCGGAAAATTTGGCCGAATAGAATTTTTTAGAAATTCGCTGATCTCTAGTCACATGGCTTATGTGCAGCTCAGACCCATGAGCCTGGGACTGCAATACCACGGCCTGGGCTTGATATGCTACAAGGAGGCCTCAGTGGTCACCATAGCACAGCAGCCTCTTCAAACAGCTGATCAGCGCTGTTGCCGGATGTTGGACCTTCACAGATCAGATATTAATGTTCTACTCCTGGAAAACCCCTTTAAAGGGTTTTGTGGTTTATTTATTGTGGCAGATTTTGAAATAACATATTAGGAAATTAAGAAATGAATAAAGCCCTGTCCAGGGCCCTCATCCATTTCTCGTTGTGGAGAATAGCTACAAAGGCTGTTTTTCACCAACTAGAGTGTTCACAGTTGGGAGTCTGAGCTGACAGTGCTAGACTTGTATATGGACACATGCATTGATAAGGAAAATTACAACAAATTTGCAATTTTAAGCCTTGCGAACAACTGCCAAAGCAACATAGAACTAAGTTTTCATAGACATCTGTCATTGGTTGATGCCTGACATAGTCTTTCATGTTGCAATAAAAAGTACTATTTAGTGTTGAGCAATGCATTAGAAGCAGAATTCGGTCCAAAGTTTAGGAAAACTTCAATTTGCAACTGGGTGAGAAGTAGATTCCTGTCTGGGTGTAGAAAGACACAGGAGTTATAGATGGAGTAGCTGCTGCAGGCAGAGCAGAGTGGGGGGCGTGGCCAGCCTGTGACTCATCACTGTGCAGTGCAGCCAGGCTTGTGTATCAATAAAGTTATGTATTCAACAAAACAAGAAGGGGATAAAGTAAACAGATGTGCCAGGATAGTCTGATGTCTTCCAGGGGGGGGGGGGAGCCCAGACATGAAAAAAAAGTATTGGGGGCCAGTGGTCTACATAGAGAAGTAAGGGCCGCATATCAAGTATCAAACCAGGCCCTGCACACAGGACAGAAGGGTTTCTGCCTAAACCCTTTTCAGTGACCCTTGGGCCATTTTTCCACTGCCTCATTTGCTAAAAGTTGTTCTTTTAGAGGGTAGAGTCCTGACCAAGTTTTCACCCCCAGTAGAAGAGGAGATGATCCTAACTGGGCCCCCTCTTGCCCTGGGCCCCATAGCAGTCGTATGGTCTGCCGCTATGGTAGTTACGCCCCCTGTTGGGGGCATATGTATGCATGGTGAGGGGTGTTAGGAGCACATAATAAGAATTTCGATTTTGGGACCAGACAACCTCTTTAATATAAGACATTTACTAATGTATTGTGATTGTCCATATTGCCTCCTTTGCTGGCTAGATTCATTTTTCCATCACATTATACACTGCTCGTTTCCATGGTTAGGACTAGGGAATCGATGAGCGAATCGACTTCGGATGAAACAATCGATTGCAGGAGCTCCGTACAGTATTAGAATGTATTGGCTCCGATGAGCCAACGTTATTGTGAGACTTTGCGCAATAACTTCATATTCCGTGGGGGCGGTCTGCCCCGGGTGCCCGCTCTCACGGGGGTGCCAGAGGCAATGAGATGGAAGCGCTTATTGCTCCAGCAATTGTGCTGTAGTTTTTGGCTTGCACCAATGTGTTATTACTGCAGTTTGCTGTATAAGCATTTAATAGAACAGGTTCTGTAGACATCTATGCGGAATCAGCTGACGACGGTGTAAAAGGAGCACGCTCTTTCACGCTACAGTAGGATGTTGGGCCTCTGCACGTTTTTTTATACCTGGCATTAACATCGACCTGTAAGGCTGTGTTCACACTTATTTTGTCAGTTTTGGCCCCATAACTGCCCAAATAAGGGAAGTATGCAGTGATTCATCTGCATGTCATACATTGCACATGCACATGTCACAGTATTGTTTCACTACCACAGCAGACTCCCTATGCATGTTACTGCAAGGCACGGTGTTCTACGCCACTATACAGTCTCTCTGCAGCCAGGAAATAGCTGTTTTTTAATTCATGAATAAATTCGGATCGAATCAAATCTTTTCGGAAAATTTGGCCGAATAGAATTTTTTAGAAATTCGCTGATCTCTAGTCACATGGCTTATGTGCAGCTCAGACCCATGAGCCTGGGACTGCAATACCACGGCCTGGGCTTGATATGCTACAAGGAGGCCTCAGTGGTCACCATAGCACAGCAGCCTCTTCAAACAGCTGATCAGCGCTGTTGCCGGATGTTGGACCTTCACAGATCAGATATTAATGTTCTACTCCTGGAAAACCCCTTTAAAGGGTTTTGTGGTTTATTTATTGTGGCAGATTTTGAAATAACATATTAGGAAATTAAGAAATGAATAAAGCCCTGTCCAGGGCCCTCATCCATTTCTCGTTGTGGAGAATAGCTACAAAGGCTGTTTTTCACCAACTAGAGTGTTCACAGTTGGGAGTCTGAGCTGACAGTGCTAGACTTGTATATGGACACATGCATTGATAAGGAAAATTACAACAAATTTGCAATTTTAAGCCTTGCGAACAACTGCCAAAGCAACATAGAACTAAGTTTTCATAGACATCTGTCATTGGTTGATGCCTGACATAGTCTTTCATGTTGCAATAAAAAGTACTATTTAGTGTTGAGCAATGCATTAGAAGCAGAATTCGGTCCAAAGTTTAGGAAAACTTCAATTTGCAACTAATCCAAATTTTCTCACGCTTTGTGGTAGTGAACCAGTTTTTCCTAAAATGGCAGATGCCTATGTAACAAAGTGAAAAGAAGCCCAGGGACACGAGATCACCCATAATGCTGTACAGCCAGCCATTCCGCAGACATCCTCTGTGATGTCACAGCCCTATAAAACCCTCATCCTGTGCTGTCTCTGCCATTATCCTGTGAGCTGAGCCTACGGAGAGATGTGGCAAGTGCTCATGCGCTAGCGACAGTGTTGCTGAAAATTATTAATTTAACAATATTTGGGAGAGAGAGTGCAGGGAGAGTGCAGGGAGAGCAGGGAGAGTGCAAAGAGAGCAGGGAGAGAGACGGGAGAGTGCAGGGACAGTGCAGGGAGAGTGCAGGGACAGTGCAGGGAGAGAGAAGGGAGAGTGCAGGGAGAGAGAAGGGAGAGAGAAGGGAGAGTGCAGGGAGAGAGAAGGGAGAGTGCAGGGAGAGAGAAGGGAGAGTGCAGGGAGAGAGAAGGGAGAGTGCAGGGACAGTGCAGGTAGACTTATTCTGTGTCCGTTTATTTATTCTTACATTTACCATTTCCTACTGTACATTACCCGTAAATGTAATTTACTACCAATAAGATGGAAACCTGCTATGGGCAACTAAGCCAATTCTACTTTACACCAGTTTGATAAATGACCGCATTTTGTGTCTGTTACCCTGGAGACATATAGGTCCTAATAGCAGCTGCAGACAAAACCTTTTTTTTTTCCAATGAAGTGGTACAAAAAAATTAAATTGGTTGGAAAAGAGGACCTTTTCTTTTACCCATCCTGACAGAGAACTGTCTCATTTTGTAGAATCAGAAATTTGTCAAAAGTATGTCATATTGATATGGTGAAGACCAGACAGATCTGTAAGTGGCTTTGATATACAAGCCCTTGCTACATTAATAGATGTTAAAATATCACGACCACTGATTTAGTTTGTGTTGTTTTATGTATCAGGGCACATCGAAGATTGGGCATGTTGGAAGAGCAGTGTCTTTGGACGGAACATCGACATATCCATATGCTATAAAATTGATACCTGCAGATGCCAAGAAATGGTATAGTCAATATTAATACTAATGACGATCTAAAATGACATATTGAGATGCATTAGTCACGATACAAACATTTTTGAAATACAGAGAGTCATAAATAAACTTGTGAGACTTAAAGGGTTTTTCTTACTTCAGCAAATGGCATTTATCATGTAGAGAAAGTTAAAGGGGTTCTCCGGGCTTAACCTTTTTTTTCCTTTAGAAATCTAACCTGTGGAGGAAAGAGTAATGATCACATACTTACCTTCCACAGTGCAGCTGTTCCTGAGATCTGCTCCTGGTCACGTGGTCCCTTCCAGATGGCTTTTCTTGGCGCCCGTCTTCTTATCTTCCTGTCTTCGCCTCCTTTCTCCAGCAGGACGTCACCGCCTCCTGCTGGAGAAAGCGATGGCCGGCAGTCTTCACAGCGCACTAGGCTGAATGCTATTGCGCATGTGCAGGACTGCCGGCCGCTCTCTGTATCGTACAGGCTTCTATGTAAAGCCTGTACTGACTCCTGCACTGCACGATGTAAGAGCTGTGCAGGAGTGACAGCATAGCGATCAGCCACAGAGGCTGATCGCTATGCTGTGGATCTCACTGAGGGCACTGACTGGCACATGGGGGGGGGGGCACTGCGGAATTGTGGATGGCACTCTGGAGCAATTAGGATGGCACATGGGGGCACTGGATTTCACTGGGGCACAGTGGATGACACATGGGGGCAATGGATGGCACAAGGGGGTAATGGATGGCACAAGGGGACAATTTATGGCAAAAAAGGGGCACTGCATGGTACAGTGGGGGTACTGGATGGTACTAGGGGGCACTGGATATCACTATTATGGGGGCACTGTGGATGTCACTGTTATGGACGCACTGTGGACGTCACTATTATGGGGGCACTGTGGACGTAACTGAATGTCACTGTTATGGGGGCACTGTGGATGTCACTGTTATGGGAGCAGTGTGGACGTAACTGTTATGAGAGCACTGTGGATGTAACTGTCATGAGGGCACTGTGGACGTCACTGGTATGGGGGCACTGTGGATGTCACTGTTATAGGGGCACTGTAGATGTCACTGTTATGGATGCACTGTGGATGTCACTGTTATGGATGCACTGTGGATGTCACTGTTATGGGGGCACTGTGGATGTCACTGTTATGGGGGCACTGTGGATGTCACTGTTATGGGGGCACTGTGGATGTCACTGTTATGGGGGAACTGTGGATGTCATTGTTATGGGGGAACTGTGGATGTCACTGTTATGGGGGAACTGTGGATGTCACTGTTATAGGGGCACTGTAGATGTCACTGTTATAGGGGCACTGTAGATGTCACTGTTATAGGGGCACTGTAGATGTCACTGTTATAGGGGCACTGTAGATGTCACTGTTATGGGGGCACTGTGGATGTCACTGTTATGGGGGCACTGTGGATGTCACTGTTATGGGGGCACTGTGGATGTCACTGTTATGGGGGCACTGTGGATGTCACTGTTATGGGGGCACTGTGGATGTCACTGTTATGGGCGCTGAGTATAAGGGATAGGGCTCGTGCACAGAACCGTATATGTTTTGCGGTCTGCAAGTCACAGATCCACTAAATAAGGTTACTGTTGGTGTGCAAATCACTTTTTTTTTCAGTCCTATTGAGTTCTATGGGTTTTAGATCTGCATTATGAGTACCAGAATAGGACATGTTCTATCTTTCGCAGAACTGACACACGGATATGGAAAGCACAGGGACGTCATCAATGTGTTTTTTACATCCGTATGTCAGTTCCAGTAAAGACAGAACATGTCCTATTCTGGTCCTCAAAATGAGGACCTCAAATCTGTGGAACTCAGTGGGACTGCAAAAAATGTGGATCGCAAAATGGATACGGTCATGTGCACACTCTGGAGATAGTGAGGGAGGAGCCTGTGGACTGTCAGTGATGGGATTAGATACACCGCTCAGCAGGCTGTATCACACAGCATAGGATTAGATACAGATGTGATTGGATAGGCTTGCTGATTCAAGCTGTTTTTCACACTCTGGAGATGGTGAGGGAAGAGCCTGCAGACGGTCAGTGATGGGATTAGATACACAACTCAGCAGGCTGTATCACACAGGATAGGATTAGATACGCTTGCTGATTCATGCAGTTTTTCACACTCTGGAGATGGTGAGGGAAGAACCTGCAGACAGTCAGTGATGGGATTAGATACACAGCTCAGCAGGCTGTATCACACAGGATAGGATTACATACACATGTGAGGGCAGAGCCTGTGGACGGTCAGTGATGGGATTAGATCCACAGCTCAGCAGGCTGTATCACACAGGATAGGATTAGATACACATGTGAGGGCAGAGCCTGTGGACGGTCAGTGATGGGATTTAGATACTGGGTGAGAAGTAGATTCCTGTCTGGGTGTAGAAAGACACAGGAGTTATAGATGGAGTAGCTGCTGCAGGCAGAGCAGAGTGGGGGGCGTGGCCAGCCTGTGACTCATCACTGTGCAGTGCAGCCAGGCTTGTGTATCAATAAAGTTATGTATTCAACAAAACAAGAAGGGGATAAAGTAAACAGATGTGCCAGGATAGTCTGATGTCTTCCAGGGGGGGGGGGGGGAGCCCAGACATGAAAAAAAAGTATTGGGGGCCAGTGGTCTACATAGAGAAGTAAGGGCCGCATATCAAGTATCAAACCAGGCCCTGCACACAGGACAGAAGGGTTTCTGCCTAAACCCTTTTCAGTGACCCTTGGGCCATTTTTCCACTGCCTCATTTGCTAAAAGTTGTTCTTTTAGAGGGTAGAGTCCTGACCAAGTTTTCACCCCCAGTAGAAGAGGAGATGATCCTAACTGGGCCCCCTCTTGCCCTGGGCCCCATAGCAGTCGTATGGTCTGCCGCTATGGTAGTTACGCCCCCTGTTGGGGGCATATGTATGCATGGTGAGGGGTGTTAGGAGCACATAATAAGAATTTCGATTTTGGGACCAGACAACCTCTTTAATATAAGACATTTACTAATGTATTGTGATTGTCCATATTGCCTCCTTTGCTGGCTAGATTCATTTTTCCATCACATTATACACTGCTCGTTTCCATGGTTAGGACTAGGGAATCGATGAGCGAATCGACTTCGGATGAAACAATCGATTGCAGGAGCTCCGTACAGTATTAGAATGTATTGGCTCCGATGAGCCAACGTTATTGTGAGACTTTGCGCAATAACTTCATATTCCGTGGGGGCGGTCTGCCCCGGGTGCCCGCTCTCACGGGGGTGCCAGAGGCAATGAGATGGAAGCGCTTATTGCTCCAGCAATTGTGCTGTAGTTTTTGGCTTGCACCAATGTGTTATTACTGCAGTTTGCTGTGGTTTCACATGTTTTATTAGCAACACACATGCTTACCATGACACCACACCAAATCACATGAAAAAGTGGTTTATATGGAGTGGTTTTTACCACCTAACAGAAAAGACGGCACACATCAGGTGAATACACCCTAATAGTGGCCATATTGTTTTCATGCATCAACATGTGTAATACAATGTATCACTACATATAAAGGCGGGATGCATACTTACCTGCTCCCCGCTGCTCAGCCCTGGCTCCTTATGTCCACCACTGTGTTCATCAGGCTCCGTTTCCCACTTGTAAACTTACGATATGTACATTGGCTGCAGTGGTATACGTGACCCCTGTCCATGCCAGAAGTTTACTAGCTGGGACCAGAGGGCTAGAACCAAATGCCGGGGAGCAGGTACGCATGCTTCTTTCCACAGATACAGCAGGGAGAGGTGGGGAGACAAAAGCGTTAAGCTGGAGAACCCCTTTATGCACAGGAGCTGAGGAGCACTGTTTTAGATTGTAACTTAAGCCAATAACCACTTTCTCCATCATATATCTTAAGAGATACATCCATTGTAAATGATGTGTTTTCATTCTCAGGTCAGCACCAGAAGTGAGGAATAAGGGCATGTATTCCAAAGCGTCTGACATCTTCAACTTGGCGGCTGTATTTTGGGAAGCAATAAGTCTCCATATAAATACAATTTATCAAAATCAACCCCTGGAGCCATTTCAAAATTGCAGACCACATTTGGTAATAAATACTTTCATGAGGCCTACTATATAAAAAAAACTAGTTTGAATATTTCCAACCTTTACACATGGCAGATTTCTTGCTCTATACATCTGAACACATGCACAAGCTGCAGAATCAACCCCATTGTGACTAAGCAAAGGATTGTAGGTTGTAGAAATGTCTTCAACAAATAGGCCATGTGTGAACATTCCCTCAGGCCAGATCAGACAGGCTGCCTTTGGGGGGTGATATATAAAAATGGGGCAAAGGCCTCATGCACACGACCGTTGTGTGCATCCGTGGCCATTGTGCCGTTTTCCGGTTTTTTTTCGCGGACCCATTGACTTTCAATGGGTCCGTGGAAAAATCGGAAAATGCACCGTTTTGCAGCCGAGGCCGTGATCCGTGTATCCTGTCCGTCAAAAAAATATGACCTGTCCTATTTTTTTGACGGACAACGGTTCACGGACCCATTCAAGTCAATGGGTCCGTGAAAGAACACGGATGCACACAAGATTGGCATCCGTGTCCGTGATCCGTGGCCGTAGGTTGCTTTCATACAGACGGATCCGAAGATCCGTCTGCATAAAAGCTTTTTCTGATCTAAGTTTTCACTTCGTGAAAACTCATATCCGACATTTTATTCTAACACAGAGGCGTTCCCATGGTGATGGGGACGCTTCTAGTTAGAATACACTACAAACTTTGTACAAGACTGCCCCCTGCTGCCTGGCAGCACCCGATCTCTTACAGGGGGATATGATAGCACAATTAACCCCTTCAGGTGCGGCACCTAAAGGGGTTAATTGTACTATCATATTCCCCTGTAAGAGATCAGGGCTGCCAGGCAGCAGGGGGCAGACCCCCCCCCCCCTCCCCAGTTTGAATATCGTTGGGCCCCCCTTCCTCCCTCTAATGTTAGAAATCGTTGGTGGCACAGTGTGTGCCAACCATCGCCCCCCCCCCCTCCCTCTAATGTTAGAAATCGTTGGTGGCACAGTGTGCGCCCACCATCGCCCCCCCCCTCCCTCTATTGTAATAAATCGTTGGTGGCAGTGTGCGGCCTCCCATTCCCCCCCCCCCCATCATTGGTGGCAGCGGAGTTCCGATCGGAGTCCCAGTTTAATCGCTGGGGCTCCGATCGGTAACCATGGCAACCAGGAAGCTACTGCAGCCCTGGTTGCCATGGTTACTTAGCAATAGTACAACAGTAGACGATTCATACTTACCTGCTTGCTGCTGCGATGTCTGTGAACGGCCGGGAGCTCCTCCTACTGGTAAGTGACAGTTCTTTAGCAATGCGCCGCACAGACCTTTCACTTACCAGTAGGTGGAGCTCCCGGCCGGACACAGACATCGCAGCAGCAAGCAGGTAACTATGAGTCTTCTACTATTGTACTATTGCTAAGTAACCATGGCAACCAGGACTGCAGTAGCGTCCTGGTTGCCATGGTTACCGATCGGAGCCCCAGCGATTAAACTGGGACTCCGATCGGAACTCCGCTGCCACCAATGATGGGGGGGGGGGAAATGGGAGGCCGCACACTGCCACCAATGTTGTTACTGCTATAGAGGGAGGGGGGCCGATGGTGGGCGCACACTGCCACCAACGATTTATTACAATAGAGGGAGGGAGGGGGGGCGATGGTGGGCGCACACTGTGCCACCAACGATTTCTGACATTAGAGGGAGGAAGGGGGGGCCCGATGGGGGGCGCACACTGTGCCACCAACGATATTCAAACTGGGGGGGGGGGGGGTCTGCCCCCTGCTGCCTGGCAGCCCTGATCTCTTACAGGGGAATATGATAGTACAATTAACCCCTTTAGGTGCCGCACCTGAAGGGGTTAATTGTGCTATCATATCCCCCTGTAAGAGATCGGGTGCTGCCAGGCAGCAGGGGGCAGTCTTGTACAAAGTTTGTAGTGTATTCTAACTAGAAGCGTCCCCATCACCATGGGAACGCCTCTGTGTTAGAATATACTGTCGGATCTGAGTTTCACGAAGTAGCTCATATCCGACAGTATATTCTAACATAGAGGCGTTCCCATGGTGATGGGGACGCTTCAAGTTAAAATATACCATCGGATTGGAGAATACTCCAATCCGATGGTATAAAAGAACTCCAGACTTTACATTGAAAGTCAATGGGGACGGATCCGTTTGAAATGGCACCATATTGTGTCAACATCAAACGGATCCGTCCCCATTGACTTGCATTGTAATTCAGGACGGATCCGTTTGGCTCCGCACGGCCAGGCGGACACCAAAACGACTTTTTTTTCATGTCCGTGGATCCTCCAAAAATCAAGGAAGACCCACGGACGAAAAAACGGTCACGGATCACGGACCCACGGACCCCGTTTTTGCGGACCGTGAAAAAAAACTGTTGTGTGCATGAGGCCAAAGGCAAACTGGCTAAGTTGCTTGTAGCAACCAATCAGATTCCACCTTTCATGTTACAGGGTTCCTCTGGAAAATGAAATGATCAATCTGATTGGTTTCTATGGGCAACTAAGTAAGTGTTCCTTTGCACCAGTTTTGATAAATCTCCCTTTTAATGTCTATTTTATGGTCCCAACACCAGGATCTCCAGCCAAACTTTGATTGTCATATGGTTCTATAGTAACCTAAGGCTCTGTTCATATTACATTTCAGCCTTCCGCCTAAGGTTTATATTAGTGTATATCAGTGAGGGAAGTTTCTGATGTATGCTATTTTATATGTACACAGTGTCATACATTGCTAATAGGCTTCCATGGAAAAAAAATGGATAGGGTATCGTACACCAAGCCAACAGATGCCAAACGTACACTCATTTGGCATCTGCTGGGTGAATGTAGATCTATGGATATGCTTGACGTATGAGCTGTTCCTGCCTATACAACATACATAGGGCTTTAATGTGATCTGAACAATAGTGATGAGCCGCAGGGGTCATATTCGTAGAATATTCATTGAATATTCGTTATATTCTAAAAAAATGTACTCGAAAAATCGGCACGGTAATGATCGCGTAATATGCGAATATTACACGATCAATACAGGCGTGGGTCAAAAACAAATATATAGCACTATAGAATTTAGTGCTATATATTCATTCTTAAGAATTTTTGTAATGCGAAATATCGTAATGCAAATTTTTATCGGCAATAAATATATTCATCATTTTTTAAGTAACTTAAGGAAGGGAGGAATCATGACTTCAAATGGAAAAAACTTATGAATATTAAAAAAAAAACTAATATATAGAGCAATATAGCTGATATAGTGCTATATTTGTTTTTCAGAATATTCGTAATATTCTAAAACAAGAATATATAGCAATATAGCGAATATTCCCCAAAAAACGAATATAGAGCAATTTAGGTAATATAGTGCAATAAATTTTTTTTTTATAGTTGTCATTTTTTTCCAATCTGAACTGTAGATGAGAAAAAAATTACAACTTTTAGACAAAGAAGATTATAGTACTATATTAGCTAAATTGCTCTATATTCGTTTTTGTTTTTTTATATTCGCTATAATGCTATATATTCTTGTTTTAGAATATACTACGATTATTCTAAAAAACGAATATATAGCACTATATCGAATATATTAGTTTTTTTTAATATTCGGCATTTTTTTCCATCTGAAGTAATGATTCCTCTCTGCTTAAGTTACTTAAAAAATGACAAATATATTTAGCTCCGATTAAAAATTTGCATTATGAAAATTCGCAATCAACACTACTCCTAAAGTCAAAGATATTGCAGCCTTCTCATTGGCCCACAAGCTAGAAGCAGGGAAGGATCATGTGTACTGATTTAAAAAAAATCTTGAATATTCGAAATTGCGAAAATATATATCACTATATTCTAAATATTTGCAAATTCTCAAAGTGCCGATATTTGCGATAAAAATTTGCAATTCGAATATTCGTGATCAACACTACTGAACAAAGCTTTAATTTGGTTCAGGTAAATTATGGGAGGTCCAAGTGTGGCTGCCACAATATGAATGTTAATATGCAGTCACATTGTCTTGGGAAACCAACCCCAAAAATGTCTGTTTTACATAGCTGACTCTTACCACAGTATGAGGTGTTTATGATCATAAATTATTAATGGTAAAACATTTTAATATGTTATAATCGATTCATTTACCCATCATCCAGCAATAATATTTATTTAATTTAGATCACAACACCTGCAATAAAGAAAAGCACTAAGCACTAAACTAAGAATATGTTACCAGAACAACAATTATACCCCAGCGACATCTCAGATCTAGGCTGCTGTTTGGAACTTGGGTGAGACGAGGTGCTCATGACGTACTGACGTCAGCACCTTCAATAATAATAATAATAATAATAATGTGCACTAGTTCAAAAATGCTCCCGTTCTGTGTGCCAGTACAAAAAATTCCCTCAGTGCCCCCAGTTGAGCTAATGTCCCCATAGTGCCCCCATAATGTGTGCAAGTATAAAACACCCCTATATAATGCGCCTGGTAAATGCTCACATAGTGCTCCTCTCCTCTTACCCATAGTGCCCCATAATGTGCCAGTATAAGATTCCCCCATAGTTTCCCCTAGAATGTGCTAGTATAAATGCCCCTTCTTAGTGCCCCCATAGTGTGCCTATATAATATGCCCCCATAGTGTTCTTCCTCCCGTCCAACACATAGTGTCCCCACAATGTGCCAGTATAAGATGCCCCCATAGTGTTCCCTATGTGCTAGCAATTCCCCCAGTAGATGCCCCCCCTGTGTGCCAGCAATGCCCCCAGTAGATGCCCCCATAGTGTCCACATGTGCCAGCAATGTCTCCAGTAGATGCCCCCCATAATGTCCACATGTGTCAGCAATGTCCCCAGTAGATGCCCCCCATAGTGTCCCCAATGATGTGCCAGTTGATGCCCCCATAGTGTCCCCATGTGCCAGCAATGTCCCCAGTAGATGCCCCATAGTGTCCACATGTGCCAGCAATGTCCCCAGTAGATGCCCCTAATAGTGTCCCCAGTGATGTGACAGTAGATTCCCCCATAGTGTCCCCATTTGCCAGCAATGTCCCCAGTAGATGCCCTCATAGTGTCCCCATGTGCCAGCAATACCCCCAGTAGATGCCCCCCATAGTGTCCATATGTGCCAGCAATGTCTCCAGTAGATGCCCCCCATAGTGTCCACATGTGTCAGCAATGTCCCCAGTAGATGCCCCTCATAGTGTCCCCAATGATGTGCCAGTTGATGCCCCCATAGTGTCCCCATGTGCCAGCAATGTCCCCAGTAGATGCCCCCCCTGTGTGCCAGCAATGCCCCCATAGTGTCCACATGTGCCAGCAATGTCTCCAGTAGATGCCCCCCATAGTGTCCACATGTGTCAGCAATGTCCCCAGTAGATGCCCCCCATAGTGTCCCCAATGTGCCAGTTGATGCCCCCATAGTGTCCCCATGTGCCAGCAATGTCCCCAGTAGATGCCTCATAGTGTCCACATGTGCCAGCAATGTCCCCAGTAGATGCCCCTAATAGTGTCCCCAGTGATGTGACAGTAGATTCCCCCATAGTGTCCCCATATGCCAGCAATGTCCCCAGTAGATGCCCTCATAGTGTCCCCATGTGCCAGCAATACCCCCAGTAGATGCCCCCCATAGTGTCCCCCATGTGCCAGCAATGCCCCCAGTAGATGCCCCCATAGTGTCCCCTTTGTGCCAGCCATGCCCCCAGTAGATGCTTCCATAGTGTCCCCCATATGCCAGCTATGCAGCCAGTAGATACTCCCATAATGTTGCATATGTGCAAACAATGCCTCCAGTTTTGCCACAGAAAAGCAAAAAAAAACAAAAAAAAACCACTTACCTCCACCCTGTCAGCGATGCAATACAGGCCTCTTCCAGCCTGTGTCCCGCGATGTACAGCTCAGGCGGCGCGATTACGTCATCGCGCCGCCTGCACCAGCCTCTGATAGGCTGCTGGCATAAGGCCAGCAGCCTATCAGAGGAACAGGGAAGGGAGACGCCTCTCCCTTGCCCCGTTGCAGTGTTCATCTGCATCGCCGTCCTGAGGGTGATACAGATGAATGTAGGGAGATGAGCACTTCCACAATGCAAGCGCTCATCTCCCGCCGCACCGGATCGGGATTCAGCCGGTTCTCCGATCCGGCTGTAATTTTAACAACCGAATCTGTAGAACCGGAGCGAACCGGCTGAATCCCATGCCTGGCTGTACCCTAACATTATCTTACTCATAGTTTCAAAAAGAACATGTGAGAAAACAGGTGTCATGTCCCCTTGCATACCATATTAGCAAGATATATTTATCAAAGCAAAAGGAGAAGGACCGGGAATAATTTCAACAATAGCCTTTTATTTTTTAGCTTCTAACACCAAGGATAACAGTAGTGAATACTACCTCTACCCTGCAGGAGTTGTCCAGCAATGCAGTAAATACGACTCAGGCTACTTTTTCAAACAAGCGTTTTTTGGCGGATCCGTCATAGAGCTGCAAAAACGCTTTCATTACAATAATACAACCGCATGCATCTGTCATGAACGGATCCGGTTGTATTATGTCTTCTATAGCCATGACGGATCCGTCAATGGGGGACAGATCCGTTTTCTATTGTGGCAGAGAAAATGGATCCGTCCCCATTGACTTACATTGTGTACCAGGACGGATCCATTTAGCTCTGCTTCGTCAGGCGGACAGCAAAATGCTGCAGGCAGCGTTTTGGTGTCCACCTCCAGAGCGGATTGGTGACTGAACGGAGGCAAACTGATGCATTCTGAGCGGATCCTTTTCCATTCAGAATGCATTAGGGCAAAACTGATCCGTTTTGGACCGCTTGGGAGAGCCCTGAACGGATCTCACAAACAGAAAGCCAAAACGCCAGTGTGAAAGTAGTCACTTATATCATCAACCTTTTGTGCCTCAGCTACCGCACAAAATGCAGAGGTAAATTCAGACTCATGCACTTTGTATTTTTTGCAAATGTTTAACTGATTTTACCCAGAGTTTGACCTTTGCATTGCAAATGGTGA
Source organism: Bufo gargarizans (assembly GCF_014858855.1). Classification (NCBI taxonomy): domain Eukaryota; kingdom Metazoa; phylum Chordata; class Amphibia; order Anura; family Bufonidae; genus Bufo; species Bufo gargarizans. Next base: position 272,808,904 of record NC_058085.1, on the reverse strand, counting down.
AATCTGCAGTGAAAATCTACATAAACAATTAAGTACATATTATCTTTGGGATAGGTCATCAATATCTGATCGGTGGGCGTTAGACACCCGGCACACACAACGATCAGGTGTTTGAAGAGGAGGCGCTGTCCATGCGAGCGCTGCTTCCTCTTCGTTACACTGCTCATTGTCTCGGATGTCTTGGCGGTGTAGTGTACAGTAATTACAAGTATTCACTTGAATGGGACAAGCACTTTTAATTACACTGCACCGCCCCTGCAAGAGAGACGACGCGAATGAAGAGGAAGCAGCACTCGCATGGAGTGTCGCCTCAACCATCGTCCCTGCCGATCAGATATCGATGACCTATCCTGAGGATAGGTCATCAATATATACTGCCTGCACAACCCCTTTAACAGAGACAGATTTCAAAATACGCATCAATGTCCTGTAAGTGTCGGAAATACTAGCACCATTTAGATAAAAATCTACTTAGCTGCTACTACATTAAACTGCGGAATTCAAAAATCCACACGACAAATCCACGTGAACCAAGTGCAGGTCCCCTCCCTGTTTGCTTACACACTGACAGGAGCTCAGACCTGTTTTTCAGTGTCACACATATCACCAACCTTCCAGCTGCCTTCTCTTCACTCCATTGTCCTTGCAGCAACGGGTGTTCTTTTCTTCCTGCGCAGGAACCTTCCCCTTGTCCTTACCGCCTTGCTCAGTGAGGCAAGAGGTCAGTAACCCTGTCACCCCATCCCAATGCATTCGCAAGATGACACGCTCAAGAAGAGAATACAGACAGGGGAAGACATTCTAGGGACACGTTCCCTATCACTGCATCCCTACACATAGCTGAATTTCTTCTCCAGGAATATGCACTACCGTACACCACTACACTGAGTTCCTATGTGTCTGCACTACAGAATTGTACTTGCACTATGTGGCGCTGTACAGGCTTTATGCACATGGTCATACCACATGAAGCCTAAGCAATGTGATGAATCGTAAATTAAAAGTGTGCAATATTGATTTTGTACTAAATAGAATTTGAACACACCTAGGTTTTAATAAAAATGGGGCTAAATTTGACTCATCTATATTTGGAGAAATTATCTAGGCCTATCTCAACAAGGGAGCATGGTATGATGGAAAAATGGAGTAGCTTTGTGGCATAGGACATTGCGTTATTTTGTGCCAAAACTGTGCCACAATTCTGGTGTAAAATTAAAAATCTAAAAACTAAGCCAACCAATAGTCTGTATAATGTTAGACAAAAGTATCTAGGCCTGCACCACATTCATCATCCAGCCTGCTTCCTTGTACTAAATAGTGTTGGGTGCGAATACTCGAATCGCGAATATCGGCACTTCGAGAATTCGTGACTATTTAGAATATAGTGATATATATTCGTAATTTCGAATATTCTAGAATTTTTTTTCATCAGTAACCTCCCTTCTTGCTTGTGGGCCAATGAGAGGGCTGCAATGTCTTTGTCTGAGCTTAGCAACATCCCTATCAACCAATGGGAAAGTTGCCGACCCCTTACTATATAAGAACCTCCCCAGCAGCCATTTTCTGTAGTTAAGCTCTGAGAGAGACAGCAGTGTCATTGCTGTGTTCTGTGCTTTCCACACTACATTAGATAGATAGTTATATACTGTATATATATAATACAGATAGTTAGTGGGAGATAGTCAGTGTAGGTTATATCCTGATATAGTGTAGCTGTTTCAGTGCAGGGTTAGGTAGTGTGATAGGTTCTGCTGTCCATACATACATACATGCAGACCTTCTAAAATGTGTAGTTTCACGTATTACGCCAAAATATTCGAATCATTAATGCAGATTAGCACAATCGTGAATATATTGGAGCACTGCATATAAAGCCATTTTTAATGTTCTGCCGTGCCAACCATTTTCTCCAGTCTCAGGAAACTTCTAGCAGCTTGGAAAATGTAGCAAAAGTGACCCACGCCTGTATTTCGTACGCATTACGCAGATATACATTGCTGATTTTTCGCAGTCAAGAAAATAATCTCAAATTCGCAAATATATGACAAATATTTGTGAAATATCTTAAATTCGAATATAGCTCCTGCCGCTCATCACTAGTGATAAATCTGGTGCAGGCCTAGACATCTTGTCTAATGGTTCCACATGGAATGATGTTACAGGCAATTATCAAGAACAAACCAGACGTTTCCTGATCATATGAGGAGGTGAGAGCTGCATTTACATGCAGCAATCACATCTCTGTATGGGAACAAGTTAGCGCTACTACGATTTTGTTTCCATGCACATTCATTGTTTATGGACAGCAGGACCCTGTTTGCACAGGAAGATGTGCTGCCCAGGTGGATTTTTGGTCACCCTTTGAACAAGCGTTTTAAATTAACCCAATGATTGGTCCATCTACCCTATTATTTTTGGTTGTGTTCTACAAGGTTTTAACAAAATATGTCTAACACTGCATTTTCCAGGAAGATTATTGTCAATCGCTGAACATTCAAGACACAAGTGAAGATTCTGTTAATAAACTTGTGAAATATATAGTGAAGTGTTGGAATCCCAATCCTACAAAGAGGCCTACTTTGGACACAATACTTGATGCCTTTGAACAATTGATAACATGCAATGCACAATGCTAGTAAGTTCACTATTTTAAGCAGTTTGGCCTTGTGTCATTGGGGTCCCCATTTAACAGAACATTAAGCACCAGAAAAGGGCTGGGAGACCCCCTAAAGAGGTGATATTCAACCATTGCGTTGTGGCTTGTCAAGGGGCATGGGCATGGCTAAACATATTCAAACCTGTTTAGTTAAATTCATACACCAGACCCCTTAATATAGTCAGACCCTCTATTTAATATCAGCCCCTACCTTAATTTAAGATCTAAAACCAGACCAACTAATTATATTCAGACTTTCGATCCCAAACCGGGGCCCCTAAATATATTCAGACCTCCTATATTGCAATCAGTCACTGGATCAGACCCCTAATTTAATTTAGACTCCAAATCAAACCAAAAAAATATTCAGATCTCTGATTAGAATATAAACTTATCCTCCTGGCTCTTGTCCAGATGCTGGATATCATCAGGACCCAGTGCAGTAGAACCTGATGCTGAACGAGAGCCAAAGGAGCGTTCCTTCCTGACATTAGCCTGCTAGTCACTGAAGAAGATCACTGCAATTGCATGCAACAATCTCCTCCACAGCATGCTAGCAGCAGAGGCTGTTTAGACAGCACAATCTGCTGCCAGCATACGATAATTTAGGTAACTGCACAAACGATGCTATTACGTGATGAACTAGTGTTTTGCTCTTTCGTCGGGTAATCAGCAGCACCTTTACAATGGTTATCGCTAACCAGCGTACGTACAAACGCTCGTTAGCGATAATCTTCCCAAACATATCGGGAGAGAGAGCTGTCGGCCAAATGATTGTTCGGCCAACAGCTATTGAATATGTATGTCCGCCCTTACCATAGCACATTAAAAAGAAGATAAGAAATACTGAAAGAAAAAGTACAATTTTAGCATGTTAAAACTATCTATTATGCTTTCTTATTAGCTCGACAGCTGGAGGTACACCTAAAGATGATGTGCCTGCAGATAATGAAGAACAGGAAGTTTTCTATGAAGCGATCGTTGATTGTGATTTTTCTATTGACTATGCTTGGAAAAGTGTAGTAAATGAATTTGAGGCTAGTCATGGACTTCAACATAACACTGAAACTTTTATTGAGTTCATGGAAAAATCTACTTATGAGGACATTGGTGTTCCACTGAGGACCAAACCACACTCTAGAAGAGGAATTATTTTATAGACTTGGAAAGGTCAGATAGATAGTTTAAGTAAGACATATACTGTAATTGGAGCTGCTTGTGACTCAAGCATTTGCCTACTGAAATACTTTATATATTGACTTTTTTTAAATGTATTTATTTTTGTAATTTATATTGGAATTCACATCAGAGATGTTCCACTGAATTCCAATTTACCTTCAATTACAACTTTGCATGTACTATAACCAACAGGCATGAAATCTGTGATACATGCATTGATCATAAAAATAAGTTGTAATGTATTTTAGTATCTATAGATACATACACAATATGCATCATATGCGTATCTTTCAATATCTGTTTTTTATAAACTTGAGATATGTGAAAATGTAATTTTTTTATAATGCTCTACAGAAAGTATATGAAATTACAGATTTTATGTGTAATATTAATTTTTTACAAACTCCTTTCCTACTTCATAAAAGGCAGACAACTAAAGGGGTTGGTCCCCTTTGGGGAGTTTTTGGCAAACCCACTTCTCCCCGGAAGCATACGTATCTTCTCCCTGGCTCCTCTGCTCCCCAGGCTCGCATGCAACTCTTGGGTTCCCCACTGTCAACATCCACTTTGACACAGCAGAAGCCTGATCCCCTTGCATCACATGATCTATTAACATAATTCAAGGGGAGCAGATCACTGCTGCAGCCAGTGATTTGCTGCAGCCAGTGATTGGCTGCAGCAGTGTCAAAGTGTATGTTGACAGAAGACCCAAAAGAGGCAGTTGAGGCCAGGCAGCGAAGGAGTCAAGACCTGTAGTACAACAGATCTGGGAGTATTTGCAAATGTTTTACATGTATTGTAATTTTATGTTTATGCCATTCCTTCAAGAAGTATGGTTGGCAATGGTTCGCAGGAACAGGGTTAACCACACTGTTTCTCCTCACTTGGTAGGAGTGGGCATGTACTACTTCCTGCCAGGAGAGGGAGTTGAAGTCCAGACAGTGTGAAGGAAGGAAGGGACTGTTTGCAGTTTTCCTGTGAGATCTTTGCCCCAGGGAAATTGCTAGACTCAAGAACACTGCTTCCAAGAAGTTTCAGTGTGCCTAGACAGCAGAATGATAAGAAAAATTACAGTTTTACAGACCCTGCTGCTGGTGAGGGAAAACAGGTCAGACACCCATCACCTAGAACAACCACCAGGCCATAATAACTTCAAGCCTGTATAACATAGTGGACATCTATGTCGACAAGTGCCTGCAAGTTGCATTAAACTGCCCTTCGATCAGCTAAAATACCTCCTTATCTGGTGCCAGAAACTGCACTTTGTACTTAATGCTGCTGGATGTGCCACAAATTATATTTTGCACTTTGTAAAGAGAGACTGTTATATGTTTACTTCTGGCCTGATTGTTCAAACCATCTTTCCACTGCACTGATCCCCAGGGAGCAATGACCTGAGGGAGTACACTGTGGCATAATACCTCATCAGGGCCACTACCATGCCTATCCTCTGCAACGTATCCTCAAGGGCTCACTGCAGACCCAGCACCAGAGAGCAGGTAAGTAAGCTTCCCTTTGCAGTTCTGTCCAGAATGGGGGGGTTTGACAAAACCCTCTTAAAGGTGGCCAACCCCTTTAATTTTTCCAAGTATAAATAACATAAATGAATTTTGAAGATATATCTGCAAAATTCTTGCACATCTGTTCCATTGATTTGGGAATTGTCATGGATATTGGTACTGTTTGTTTCTATTGTATTTACATTCTGTTTTATTCTATAGCTATGTACTGTACTTTCAAGACATGTAATATAAATGGGATTATATTTTCAGTATGCACCTTTGATACATGTTTACAATGTATGCTGAACAAAAACTGCAATGTATTTAACTCACTTCATAATAAAACTGGGAAAAAGAGAAACTGATAGTTTTCTTTGTTAAAAATGCCATATCTTATCGTTCTTTCCATGCAATTACTGTATGCCCTTAGTCCTTAAAGGGGTTGTCTGGTGTAGGAGCTGACAACCCTAATGGTCATAACCTGTGCCCAAGGAACAAAAAAAAAAAACTCCTCTGTCCGCAGTTCCACCATTTCCGCTCCACTGCCTCATTCCAGGTACTGCCAAACTGGAAGTGGTTTGGTCCCGTAACCGGGGTGGCCAATCACTGGCCTCAGCAATTGCATGTGCTAGAGCAGCACACCATAGCAAATGTGACTATTGAGGTCAGTGATTGGCCTTAATAGTCACAGGACCAAGACTCTTCTAGTTTGGCAGGGCCCAGAAGCACTGTCAATGAGGCAATGGTGGAGGAATGATGGGACTGCAGACAGGTAAGTTGTTTTTTTTAAAAAATTTATTGAGCACAGATAATGACTGGTGAATGAGTGAATTGAAGTCAAACAAATCGACTTTGATCCAAATTTCAGGAAAATTTTTATTTTCCGTGAATCCAAATTTCCTTGTGTAATGTAAAAGAGTGCCATTATCACTCTCTGGCACCTTTCTACTGTCTCAAATTTGCTAACTTATTTTATCAGAATGTATTTTGTGTCACCGCGGAATAATGTGCATATTTATGTTTATGTTTATGAAACTGGTTATGTTCATGTAATTGCCTGGTCTACCAGCAGATGGCGGCAACATTGGCAAAGTTAGTTTCCCTGGAGGGGAACCTCCCAGTTCCATTCCAGCCCTCTCTAGAGAGGGAGAAGTTTAGTTAGTAAGTCAGTTTAGCCTACCCCCTCCTGAGAAAGGTTGTGCGTCGGCCAGCAGAGCTCTGTCTGCTTTGCTTGGCCTGCAGGCCCAGCTTGGAAAAGTCCTTTATGGTTGCTTGTCCCCTCCTGGGCTTGCATTGCCTTAACCCCAAGCTAAGAGAGCCTGAAGCCAGTAAGAAGTTCCTAGAACTAAAGATCAAGTAAGAGACAGACTACAGCTAAACTAAGTTCTAGCAGAAGAGGAAAGTTCCTATTTACTCCAGCTAGCCTAGCAGAGCTGAGATTATTGCCGAAGTGTTTGCCTGCCAAAATTAAGCCAATACCTGCTGATGACCAAGATACCGTTTGGAAACTGTTTGTATCGCCGTCTGGACTCCATTTATTCTACTTATTCATCATCCAAGTTCAACTACCATTTTTGTACTGCTTCGGACTACACCACGTCTGGGATCCACAGATATCCAGGTAGGAACACTGTGACACGTGTATACAACATCTACAGAGACATTGTAGGTCACTCTACACCACTCTGGAAATCCTTCCCTGGGTACCAACATTACCATCTACAAAAGGGACTCCTAAGGGGAAAGGGATACCCCAGACGCTGTCAACCGCCCGCTGCAAAGCAAGTTGCATCACGACAGGCCAGGGACCCTTCCACTTTAGTGGTCCCTGGTAGGACCCCTTCTGTTGTACTTGCGCTTTGTGGCAACGAATCATTTTTTCTTAAAATGGCTGCTACATGTGTTACAAAGTAAAAGTAAGAAGCCCAAGAACGTGATATGACCCATAATGTCATGCAGCCAGCCAATCAGCAGATTTCCCCTGTGATGTCACAGCCCTATAAAACTCTCATCCTGTGTGGTGTCCACTTAGTGTAATTGCCCTGTGCATCTTGTTCACCTGCTGCGACATTCATTCTTAACTTTTCTGTTATACATAGACTTATTGTGCATCAGACTGATTGTCAACAGGGGGTCTAATATATGGGCACATTTATTTAGTTCACTTGCTGCGCCATTAATACTTAATCTGTTCTGTTATAGATAGACACATTGATTAATAGACAAGCAATTCTATTACGCCCTGGTTCACAAATTGCAGTCACTATCTCATTCTACTGTTTGTGGTGTGTCCACATTTATTAATAGATGAGCATTTCTATTAGGCCCTTATTCATAAAAAAAAAAAAAAGGGGTGACACACCTGTCTTATTCTACTGTTTGTGGTGTGTCCACATTGATTAATAGAAAAGCATTTCTATTAGGCCCTGATTCACAAATTGGGGTGACACACCTGTCTTATTCTACTGTTTGCGGTGTGTCCACATTGATTAATAAATATTTCTATTAGGCTCTGATTCACAAATTGCAGTGACATGCCTGTCTTATTCTACTGTTTGTGGTGAGTCCACATTGATTAATAGATAAGCATTTCTATTAGGCCCTGATTAACAAATTGGGGTGCTGCGTCTGTCTCATTCTACTGTTTGTGGCATGTTCGCATTGATATTTAACTTCTGTTTGCCAGTTTCTTTGATTTAGTATTACAGTGCAGTCCTATTTAACACCCTTTGGGCACTGCAAAGTAAAATAAATTGTTTCTTCGCACAGCACAGCCCACGAGTTGATTGTCATTTTGTTGTCAGAAAAATAATTATTTTATCTGAAAAATTATTCTTTTAGCAAAAACATTAGTCTTGTAGTAAAAAAAATTATGGGGTCATTTATCAAACTGGTGTAATGTAATGTTGCCCATAGCAACCAATCAGATTTTCTAAAGGAGCTGTCAAAAATAAAAGGTGGAATCTAATTGGTTGCTATAGGTAATTAAGCCAGTTCTACTTTACACCAGTTGGCTAAATGACAATATTAGTCTTTTAGCGAATATTTTTTTTTTTTACCAAATACATTAGTCTGCTCCAATATTACAATCCCCGATCCCTATGAGGAACGACGTTGAGTGGGTAACCCACACCTGTTGGCAATAGGTAGACACACAACGATCCCTTCAGTGCATCGCTTGTGCAGCCCCGGACATGTAAGGGCATCACAGATCAGTTAGTGCTGAACGCCACTTGGCCCTCCAGGAAGTTGGACACAGAATACCAGGGGACACATAGCTCCTTGTATTAGGGTTAAAACCAGATGGCCCAAACTTGGTGGATGGCTGAAACCTGGCAGCTGGATTATTCCCATACAGAAGGAGTGTCGCTAGTTATCAGAACTAATATGTTCTTTTAGCGAAAAAATTAGTCTATGTCATTATTGCAATCGTTTATGGTTGGAACTACAATGGTATTACCAGACAAGTTGCTCAACCAATTGGACCTAAATTCATCATTCCTAGCTACCACATTCTGTTATGGAAAATTTTATTCTGCGTCACTCTGACAGCTACGACAAATTTTAAACAAATTCTTTGTCACAAAATTTTAGCTCATGTGGATATCTCCATACTATGAACTTAAAGTTATTTTGATTTCAACATGTATTAAGTTAAAACCAGATGGGACAAACTTGATGGATGGATCAAACATCATAACTGGATTATTGTCATATGGGAGGAGTGTCGTTGGTTATTGGAATGAACCACACAAATAGCTCCACCAACTGGACCCAAATTCATTGTAGCTAATATGTTCTTTAAGTCAGTATTTGGTCAGTGTTTTGCATCAGTATTTTATAAGAATTTGGAAGCAAAAAGCAGAAGTAGGTCCAAAACACAGATGAGATGCAAATAATTTATCTCTGTTTTTGGCTTACAATTACTGATCAAATAATGATTCAAAACACTGACAAAATACTGGCCGTCTGAAAGAGGGCTTTATGGATGCTCAAAATACAGGATTGTTTTATTTTTGTTTTATGTTCTTCTGACGGATCAGAAATATAAACTGTGATGTTAACACATCCTTACTGCCACTGCTGCTGAACCCCCCCCCCCCCCACACTGTGTCATGGAGCCACTTTTAGCACGGTTACTGCCGCTGCTAATGCTGCCGCCACTGTCCCCACTCTGTCATGAGGCCACTACTGCCCTGCTACTGCTGCCGCCACCATCCCCACTTTGTCATGGGGCCACTATTTGAATCTTGGGGCACTGCACAGTTAAGTCCACGGCAATAAATTAGACCTGATTCTTTTATTGACCTGTAATACTGATGCACAGTTATCCCACAGCTAACAGAAGGGATTAGCTATGAATCTTGGTGCCTTGCACAATGATGTAGATGACAAATTACAACTGCCTGAAATACTGATGGCAATGTACCTATAGAACAGATTAACTATGAATGTGGGTGCACTAGAACGTAATGCAAATGGCGATACCCTCTCTCTGCGCTCTCCCTGCAGTTTAAGTTCCAAGTGATTAGGCAGAGGGGCCTTGGAATACCAGATTTACAGTGATACCTCGGTTCACGAACGCTTCTGTTCACGAACAACTCGGTTCACGAACAGAAAAGTTCATAAAAATATGCTCTGGTTCACGAACTGCGCCTCGGTTCACGAACAGGAGCCGCGGCCATTTTAATGCTATTTCCAGGCTGTCACATGGTCGTGACTTTCTGTAGGAAGACCGTGGAGAGAAGAAGAGACACAGAAAGAAGTACTGTGAGTACTCTGCAAACATTTTAAGTGATTTCTTTTATTTTTGGTGTGCTTTTTAGCACATACAGTACTGTACTTACTGTATTGTACAGTACCCCTGATGTCCTTATGGAGGGGGACTCTCCCTCCAAACAATAACTGCCTCCCACCTGCCTTCCTCCATGCCAGAAGTCATCTCAAGCAAGGTTAGTGTCCTTTCTTTATACATTACTTTACTGTACTAATGTGTATTGTAATTTGTTTCATATTTTTGTGCTTCAAAAACCCCCAAAAAAAGGTCAGCACGGATTAATCGGATTTACATTGAACCCTATGGGAAAATGTGCCTCGGTTCGCGACCAGAGTCAGTTCACGAATTAAGTTCGTGAACCGAGGTATCACTGTATCTCAATTCATGACAAATTAATTGGAACAAATCGAATTTCTTGAAGAACTGAATTTTTCTAAACTTTGCTCATCTCTAGTTGTGACCATTGGGAATGCTCCTAGGCCAGACAACTCCTTAGATTTCTACTAAAACCTGTGTACGTAAAGCTAGTTACTTCCTCCATCACTGGTGTCAGTGATACGTCTTAGCATTTTTATACAATTATGGTTTATTTGTACATAATATTTATGAACAAAGTCACATGTTATATAATTCAGAAGCATACTACCATAGCATGATCAGTAATTATGCTTCCAATAATTTTGTCTGCTGAGACTTGAAGCTGTTAAAGAAAAAGCTGGTTTTAGCTGCAAGATGGCCCTGCGCTCACACAAGTCAAATATCAGTAAAAGGAAGCTAGCTTTCAGTTATAATTATGTAGTTGCATGTTGTGAGTTCAGGTCAGAGGAACAGACATACAGCCATCACACAGTAGGACGGTAATATGCATGTTGATCATATTTGCTCCTTTTATGGTAATACTATTACCCCCTATACGTAGATTACTGGTTTTGAAGAGCTACATTATTTTTAAGACCCTAGAAACACCCCTACCCACAAATCATATAGACATAAATGATTACCACCAATATATTATACAGTATGCAACAAACTTCAGTTACACGTTTAATATTGCTAATGCTATTTAAGTATGTAATACCCGAGAGTGGCATTACCACTAGAGATGAGCGAATTTAAAAAAAATTCTATTTGGCCGGTTCGTTAAATTTTTCGGAAAAAATCGCTCCAATACGAATTTATTTGCGGCGAATCGCATTAAAAACCGTTATTTCCAGACTGCAGAGAGCCTTTATAGGGTTGTAGAACACTGTGCCTTGCAGTAACACGCATAGGGAGTCTGCTGTGGTAGTGAAATAATACTGTGAGTCCATATGACAAGCACATGACAGGTGTCGCTCTTAGAATCACTGCACACTTCACTTATTTGGGCAGTCACGGGGCCAGAACTGACCAAATAACTCACGTATCGACTCACGTACAGCCTTACAGGTTGATGATGGCGTCAAGAAGAAGCGCACTCCTTTTACACCGTCGCCAGCTGATTCCACATAGAAGTCTACAGAACCTGTTCTATTATAAAACTACTTATAAAAGTATAGCCCCCCCACGGACAGAGTGGAGAGGGTGTCAGCAGTAAGTTTGTGTTGACGTCACTGATTATTTTGCCCTTCCTCCGTCAGAACAATAACCACCAAAAAACGAATTCTGTCTGTGGAGCATCAGCCTTCACTCGGTCAGCATTTGGTCAGTAATGGTCCAGTAGTGCTAAAGCCCCAAAAAAAAGGAGTCGATCTAAAACAGAGATGACATGTGAACCGAATATTTTCATGTCTTCTGTGTTTTCTAGCCTCTCATTCTTTTGGCTAACAATTCATAAGCCAATTCTGATGGGACCATACAGGCCTTAAAGCTGCTACACAGACAGGATCTATTGTGCATCTCATTTTTCCTTCCTTCTGACAGATCAGAAGAAGTGTCAAATAAATGATGATGCCAGCCAAGCCGAAAGCCAAAATAGTGGATCAGTCATGAAGTGGGGAAGGATGGGAACAGCATGAGAAATCCACAGAGTGGACCTATGACATAGTGGTGAGGTGGATGCAGCATGGGGAGACCACAGAGTGGCCTAATGACAGGATCTGGAGGTGGAAGCAGTATGAGGAGGCCATCGAGTGGCGCAATGACAGAGTCTGGAGTTGGCAGCAGTATGAGTAGGCCACCAAGTGGCACAATGACAGAGTCTGGAGGTGGCAGCAGCATAAGTAGGCCACAGAATGGCACAATGACCGAGTCTTGAGGTGGCCGCAGCATGAGTAGGGCACAGATTATATTAATTGGAACAAATCGAATTTCTTGAAGAACTGAATTTTTCCAAACTTTGCTGAGAGTTTGGAAGTGGCAGCAGCAGAATTAGGAGAAGGCCACAGAGTGGCACAACGACTGAGTCTGGAGGTGGCAGCAGCATGAGTAGGCCACAGAGTGGCACCATAACTGAATCTGGAGGTGGCAGCAGCAGCACCAGGAGGAGGCCACTGAGTGGCACAATGACACAGTCTGGAGGTGTCAGCAGCATGAGTAGGCCACAGAGTGGCACTATGACAGAGTCTGGAGGTGGCAGCAGCATGAGTAGGCCACAAAGTGGCACAACGACAGAGTTTGGAGGTGGCAGCACCATGAGTAGGCCACAGAGTGACACATGGACTGAGTCTGGAGGTGACAGCGTGAGTAGGCCACACAGTGGCACAATGACCGAGTCTGGAGGTGGCAGCAGCATGAGTAGGCTACAGAGTGGCACAACGACAGAGTCTGGAGGTGGCAGCAGCATCAGGAGGAGACCACAGAGCGGCACAATTACAGAATCTGGAGGTGGCAGCAGAATCAGGAGGCCACAGAGTGGCACAATGACAGAGTGTGGAGGTGGCAGCAGCATGAGGAAGCCACAGATTGGCACAATGACAGAGTGTCGATCAACCAAGATACTTCTGGGGGAACCTGCCTGGCATGAACAGGCCTCTAGTAGGTACAGACAGTGACAAGACAAAGCCCCAAGATAGCTTTGAGCCCAGACGATTCGCGAAGTTCAGCAAGATTCGTCACTAAAGATTTTACAGCATATAACCGCAGCGCTGACCGCAGAATAAATGTTGTTTTTCGACAAAAATACTTCAATAAAGATTTTACTGCATATAACCGCAGTGCTGACCACTGAATTAGTTTTGTTTTTCGACCGACATACTTCAATAAAGATTTTACCACATATTACTACAGCGCTGAATAAAATTAGTTTTTCCACCAAAATAAGTCACAAAAGATTTTACCACATATAACTGCAGCGCTGAACGCTGATTAAAAAATTGTTTTCCACCAAAATACATCACAAAAGATTTTTACCAGATATTACTACAGCGCTGAACGCTGAATAAGATTTGTTTTTCCACCGAAATACGTCACTAAACATTTTACCACATATAACTGCAGCGCTGAACGCTGATGAAAAAATTTTTTTCCACCAAAATACATCACAAAAGATTTTACCACATATTACTACAGCGCTAAACGCTGAATAAGATTTGTTTTTCCACCGAAATACGTCACTACACATTTTACCGCATATAACTGCAGGGCTGAACGCTGAATAAAATTTGTTTTTCCACCGCAAGAAGTCACAAAAGATTTTACCGCATATAACAGAGCACAGAGATGGAGAGAGTGTTCGGATTCCCCCCGCACTATACGGACATCTCAGAAATGAATCGCTGCTCCCGACAGCAGCTCCTGGGAAGGTCATGGAGCGTCCCGGTCATCCGGCATCTATTCTCTCCGCTAAAGGATGATTTTGGAAGTGTGTAGAAGCCACACGGGGCCCCCACGCTTCAGATTTATCATGGCGACATCATGGAGATTTTACCGCATATAACTACAGCGCTGAACGCTGAATAAAATTAGTTTTTCGACCGCAATATGTCAATAAAGATTTTACCACATATAACTGCAGCACTGAACTCTGATTACAATTAGTTTTTCCACTGAAATACATCACAAAAGATTTTATCGCATATTACTACAGAGCTGAACGCTGAATAAGATTTGTTTTTCAACCGACATACGTCACAAAAGATATTACCACATATAACTGCAGTGCTGAACACTGAATGCAATTAGTTTTTTCTGCCAAAATAGATCAATAAAGATTTTACCCCATATAAGTACAGCGCTGAACGCTGAATAAGATTTGTTTTTCCACCAAAATACATCACAAAAGATTTTACCACATATTACCGCCACACTGACTTCTACCGCTGCTACTTCCGTGAACCCTTGCATCACTAATTCCCAGCTAGGTAGGCTGCTGCGAAGTAGGTGGTCTATCCCGGGAACGTTTGGCTCTCGACCTCCCACTGCTGCCACCCTGCTGACTCCCAGCCATGCTTTCAACACATATAACTGCCAACGTGAACTGAGAATATATTTTTCTTTTTGTACTGAAATAGGCCAGTAAACGCTTTTAGCAGAAACAAAATGCACCAGTGAAGTGTGTATATATTTTTCTTTCTGTACTGAAATAGGCAAATGAACACTTTTGCCACAAATAAGTGCACCAGTGAAGTGCGTATATATTTTTCTTGTAGTACTGAAATACGCCCCTATGTGCTTTAACTGTAACAGTGCAGTGCATATATTTTTTTTATTTACTGTAATACGTCCCTATATCCCTATACAATTTCAACAGAAATAACTGCAGAAGTGAACTGAGAATACATTTTTCTTGTTGTACTAGAATACGACACTATACGCTTTGACCAGAAAAAACTGCAACAGTGCAGTGGGTATATATTTTTCTTTTTTTACTGTAATACGCCCCTATACGCTTTCAACAGAAATAACTGCAGAAGTGAACTGAGAATATATCTATCTTGTAGGACTGAAATAGGCCACTATATGCTTTGACCAGAAATAAATGCAACAGTGCAGTGCGTATATATTTCTCTTTTTTACTGTAATACGCCCCTAAACGCTTTCAACAGAAATAACTGCAGAAGTGAAAGTTTAATTTTAGTCTCATCAGACCAGAGCACCTTCCTCCATACATTTTGGGAGTCTCCCACATGCCCTTCCGCAAACTCACAACGTGCCTTTTTGTTTTTAGCTAAAAGTAATGGTCACTCTGCCATAAAGCCCAACTCTATGGAGCGTACGGCTTATTGTCATCATACGTTCAAATACTCCAGTATCTGCTGTGGAACTGCAGCTCCTCCACGGGGACCTTAGGTCTCTGTGCTGCCTCTCTGATTAATGCCCTTCTTGCCCAATCCGTGAGTTTTGGTGGGCAGCCGTCTCTTGGCAGGTTTTCATGTTCTTTCCATTTGGTTATGATAGATTTGATGGTGCTCCTGGGGATCATCAAAGATTTGGATATTTTTTTATACCTAACCCTAACTTGTACTTCTCAACAACATTGTCCCTTACTTGTTTGGAGAGTTCCTTGGGCTTCATAGCAGTGTTTGGTTAGTGATGCCTCTTGCTTAGCTGTTGCGGCCTCTGGGGCCTTTCAAAAAAGGTGTGTATACATAATGACAGATCATACGACACTTAGATTGCACACAGGTGGACATCATTTCACTAATTATGTGACTTCTGAAGGTAATTGGTTGCACCAGAGCTTTTTATGGGCTTCCTAACAAAGGGGGTGAATACGTACGCACATGCTAATTTTCTGTTTTCTATTTCTAAACAATAGTTTTATTTATATATTTTTCTCATTTCGCTTCACCAACTTAGACTATTGTGTTCTGATAAATAAAATTATTCATTCAGATTAACAAAACATTGAACTTGAGGCTGTAATGTAACAAAACACAAAAAATGTCAAGGGGGTGATGACTTTTGCAAGGAAATGTACTTAACCATCTCCCGACCGCCTAACGCACCGATGCGTCCGGGAGGTGGTTGATTTACTCCTCCTGGACGCATCGGCGCGTCATCTCGCGAGACGCGAGATTTCGTCACAGCCGGCCCGCGCATGCGCATCGCGGGCCGGCATTTCGTCAAGGAGTATTTCGTCAGCAACCTGCCAGCCAATGATCGCGGCTGGCAGGTTGCTGATTTTTAAAAAAACAATCAGAGTGCCAGATAACAGATCATATTAGTAAATATAATCTGTTATATGGCTGGCCTGCTCCTCTGCTGGTTCTTTTCGTCGGTTGGATCCAGCAGAGGAGCAGGCTACACAGTGAGTACACCAACACCACATACTAGCCCCAGATCACCCCCCTGAACCCCAATTAACCCTTTGATCACCCCTTTAATCGCCCCTGTCAATCACTAGTGAAAGGAAAAAAGTGATCAGTGCAAACTGTCACTTTTTTTTTTCACTGGTATTGACCGTTAGGTTTTAGGTATAGTTTAGGCCCCTTGGTTAGGTAGTTTAGGGATCAGTTAGCGCCCAGCCCACCGCACCGCAGTCACTGATTCGCTGATTAGCGTATCGCTAATCAGCATTTGTACTTTTTTATAGCATCTGGAAGTGATCAAAACTGATCACGGTCAGATCTATATTTGTATTAGTGTCACTTTAGGTTCGCCCTCCACCCAAAACGCAGTGTTTGCCCGATCAGGCCTGATCGGTCGCCCACACGTGCGTTCACCCACGCCCGCCCCACCGCAGTGACAACATTTTTTTTTTTTGATCACTGCACATTCACTTTACACGCGCTGTGGCGATAAAAAAATCAGTTTTGATATTTTTTATCAACCGCAGCGGCCTCCGGTACTTCGCTAGCCTCCCATTTGTAAGACAGGCTTGATTTTTTTTCTTGGGTAGTCTCAGGGAATACCCCTAAATTTAGTTGCCCACATGTCAAACAGGGGGTATTCTTCTGAAGAGGCCTACAGGCTTCTGACCCAGTCGGATGAGGAATGGGAACCCTCATCTGATGAATCTAGCGGGTCAGAATACGAACCTGTAGAAAGCAGTGGCTCTCTGACCCAAAGTTCGGACGAGGAGGCTGAGGTCCCTGATAGCACTAGGCGTACCCGGCCCCGTGTCGCTAGACCGCAGGTTGCGCAGGATCCGCTTCAAGAGCAGCAGAGTGGGGCTGGTGCTGTCGGATTACGTGGTGAGGCATACACCAGCAGCGCAGCCCTTCCTGGACCTAGTACCAGCACTGCCGTAGAACATGGTGAAGTAGCGAGCACCAGAAGGGCAGTTGAAGCTGGTACGGTGGCACGTGCAGTAGTGACCTCATCGCAGCCACCGCAAAAGCTCCGTAGAGCTCCTAGAATCCCTGAGGTGCTGGCAAACCCTGATTGGCAGTCCCCAACTTCAGCCGCACCTGTAGTTCCCCCTTTCACCGCCCAGTCTGGAGTTCGGGTTGAGACAGCTCAGATCGGTTCGGCCCTGG
Source organism: Bufo gargarizans (assembly GCF_014858855.1). Classification (NCBI taxonomy): domain Eukaryota; kingdom Metazoa; phylum Chordata; class Amphibia; order Anura; family Bufonidae; genus Bufo; species Bufo gargarizans. The sequence continues at coordinate 272,791,450 of NC_058085.1, read as the reverse complement.
GATTTTTTGAGCTGTTCTTGACTGCGGAGCTCTTACACTTAGTTGTGGCAGAGACAAACCGGTATGCCACACAATTTATAACCGCTAACCCGGGAAGCTTTTATGCCCAGCCTTTCCGGTGGAAACCAGTCCAAGTTTCCGAAATTCAATTTTTTTTGGGCCTTCTCCTCAACATGGGTCTAACTAAAAAGCATGAATTGCGGTCATATTGGTCCACGAACCCAATTCATCACATGCCCATGTTCTCTGCTGCTATGTCCAGGACACGATTTGAGACCATCCTGCGTTTCCTGCACTTTAGTGATAACAGCACCTCCCGTCCCAGAGGCCACCCTGCTTTTGACCGGCTCCACAAAATTCGGCCCCTCATAGACCATTTCAACCTGAAATTTGCAGATTTGTATACCCCAGAGCAAAACATCTGCGTAGACGAGTCCCTGATACATTTTACCGGGCGCCTTGGCTTCAAACAATACATCCCAAGCAAGCGCGCCCGGTATGGGGTCAAATTGTATAAGCTCTGTGAAAGGGCCACAGGCTATACCCACAAATTTCGTGTCTATGAGGGAAAAGATCAGACCCTGGAGCCGGTCGGTTGCCCTGACTACCTGAGGAGCAGTGGGAAGACAGTCTGGGACTTGGTGTCACCCTTATTCGGCAAGGGGTACCATCTTTATGTGGACAATTTCTACACAAGTGTGGCCCTCTTTAGGCATTTGTTTCTAGAACGGATTGGCGCCTGAGGTACCGTGCGAACTAGTCGCGCGGGCTTCCCCCAACGGCTCGTTAGCACCCGTCTTGCAAGGGGGCAGAGGGCCGCACTGTGTAACGAAGAACTGCTCGCGGTGAAATGGAGAGACAAGCGTGACGTTTACATGCTCTCCTCCATTCACGCAGACACGACAATACAAATTGAGCGAGCAACCCGTGTCATTGAAAAGCCCCTCTCAGTCCACGACTATAACCTTCACATGGGAGGGGTGGACTTCAATGACCAGATGTTGTCTCCGTATTTAGTTTCCCGCAGACGCTGGTATAAGAAGGTGTCTGTATATTTAATTCAATTGGCTCTGTATAATAGTTTTGTTCTCTACAGTAAGGCTGGGAGAACTGGATCCTTCCTCAAATTTCAGGAAGAGATCATCGAGAACCTCCTGTACCCAGGAGGTTCCGTGGCCCCATCCACCAGTGTAGTTAGCCGTCTACACGAGCGACATTTCCCCAATGTCGTTGCTGGTACCTCAACCCAACCGTCACCCCGAAAAAGATGTCGTGTCTGTAGCAGGAGTGGAATAAGGCGTGACACCCGCTATTTCTGTCCTGACCACCCTGCCCTATGCTTAGGGGAGTGTTTCCGGAAGTACCACACACAGGTACACCTAGCATAGGGATCATCTCACCAGGACAGGCACACAGGGCTATTAGGGCCCATTCACTCACACAGCTGCTGAAAACGTCTCCTTTCACCTGGGACAAAGTGCATAACGCACTTCGCCACATCTTTGGGCGATTTGCGCTTTGCACATTGACCCATGGGGAAGGAGAGGTTTGTTCTATAAAGCTAAAAAATAAAAATAAAATAAAAAAAACACCAGTAAGCAAAAAGGTTAATGTTTAGTTCAAAAAGTAAAAGTTTATATGTTCTGTTCCAAAGTTAATAAAATTATTGCGTTGCGGCTAGGGATGAGCGAACTCGAACTGTATAGTTCGGGTTCGTACCGAATTTTGGGGTGTCCGTGACACGGACCCGAACCCGGACATTTTCGTAAAAGTCCGGGTTCGGGTTCGGTGTTCGTCGCTTTCTTGGCGCTTTTGTGACGCTTTCTTGGCGCTTTTTGAAAGGCTGCAAAGCAGCCAATCAACAAGCGTCATGCTACTTGCCCCAAGAGGCCGTCACAGCCATGCCTACTATTGGCATGGCTGTGATTGGCCAGAGCACCATGTGACCCAGCCTCTATTTAAGCTGGAGTCACATAGCGCCGCCCGTCACTCTGCTCTGATTAGCGTAGGGAGAGGTTGCGGATGCGACAGTAGGGCGAGATTAGGCAGATTAACTCCTCCAAAGGACTTCACTTGATTAATCGATCGATCTGCAGCTGTGCATCATTGAGCTGCTGATACTCAAATGCTCACTCACTGTTTTTAGGCTGCCCAGACCGTTTGTCAGTCACTTTTTTATGGGGTGATCGGCGGCCATTTTGTGTCTTGTGCGGTGCTGCGACCAAGTGCATCCAAGCTGCGACCAAGTGCATTTAACCCTCAATGGTGTGGTTGTTTTTTGGCTAAAGCCTACATCAGGGTGAAGCTGTCACACCAAGTGCATTTAACCAGCAATAGTCTGTTCATTTTTTGGCCATATACTAAATCAGGGGCAAGCTGCGCCTGTCACCAAGTGCATTTAACCCTCAATGGTGTGGTTGTTTTTTGGCTAAAGCCTACATCAGGGTGAAGCTGTCACACCAAGTGCATTTAACCAGCAATAGTCTGTTCATTTTTTGGCCATATACTAAATCAGGGGCAAGCTGCGCCTGTCACCAAGTGCATTTAACCCTCAATGGTGTGGTTGTTTTTTGGCTAAAGCCTACATCAGGGTGAAGCTGTCACACCAAGTGCATTTAACCAGCAATAGTCTGTTCATTTTTTGGCCATATACTAAATCAGGGGCAAGCTGCGCCTGTCACCAAGTGCATTTAACCCTCAATGGTGTGGTTGTTTTTTGGCTAAAGCCTACATCAGGGTGAAGCTGTCACACCAAGTGCATTTAACCAGCAATAGTCTGTTCATTTTTTGGCCATATACTAAATCAGGGGCAAGCTGCGCCTGTCACCAAGTGCATTTAACCAGCAATAGTGTGGTTATTTTTTGGCCATATCCCAGTCTAATTCTGTCACTAAATCCATACCGGTCACCCAGCGCCTAAATACTAGGCCTCAAATTTATATCCCGCTAAATCTCTCGTTACCGCTGTCCTGTTGTAGCTGGGAAAGTTATTTAGTGTCCGTCAAAGCACATTTTTTGTTCTGGGTTGAAGTACAATTCCAAATTTAGCAATTTCATAATTTAGTGGTTCCTGCTATATCAGAGCTATTTGAAATCTATCCCAAAAAGGGTATATAATATTCAAGGTGCACATAGGGTCATTCAGAATAACTTCACACACACGCTTCTGTGCATTTCCAAGTCTAATTCTGTCACTAAATCCATACCGGTCACCCAGCGCCTAAATACTAGGCCTCAAATTTATATCCCGCTAAATCTCTCGTTACCGCTGTCCTGTTGTGGCTGGGAAAGTTATTTAGTGTCCGTCAAAGCACATTTTTTGTTCTGGGTTGAAGTACAATTCCCAATTTAGCAATTTCATAATTTAGTGGTTCCTGCTATATCAGAGCTATTTGAAATCTATCCCAAAAAGGGTATATAATATTCAAGGTGCACATAGGGTCATTCAGAATAACTTCACACACACGCTTCTGTGCATTTCCAAGTCTAATTCTGTCACTAAATCCATACCGGTCACCCAGCGCCTAAATACTAGGCCTCAAATTTATATCCCGCTAAATCTCTCGTTACCGCTGTCCTGTTGTAGCTGGGAAAGTTATTTAGTGTCCGTCAAAGCACATTTTTTGTTCTGGGTTGAAGTACAATTCCCAATTTAGCAATTTCATAATTTAGTGGTTCCTGCTATATCAGAGCTATTTGAAATCTATCCCAAAAAGGGTATATAATATTCAAGGTGCACATAGGGTCATTCAGAATAACTTCACACACACGCTTCTGTGCATTTCCAAGTCTAATTCTGTCACTAAATCCATACCGGTCACCCAGCGCCTAAATACTAGGCCTCAAATTTATATCCCGCTAAATCTCTCGTTACCGCTGTCCTGTTGTAGCTGGGAAAGTTATTTAGTGTCCGTCAAAGCACATTTTTTGTTCTGGGTTGAAGTACAATTCCCAATTTAGCAATTTCATAATTTAGTGGTTCCTGCTATATCAGAGCTATTTGAAATCTATCCCAAAAAGGGTATATAATATTCAAGGTGCACATAGGGTCATTCAGAATAACTTCACACACACGCTACTGTGCATTTCCAAGTCTAATTCTGTTAGTAAATCCATACCGGTCACCCAGCGCCTAAATACTAGGCCTCAAATTTATATCCCGCTGAATTTGAATACAATACATTGGGCCAAATAATATTTTTGTTGTTGTGGGGAACGATAACAATGAGGAAAACATCTAGTAAGGGACGCGGACGTGGACATGGTCGTGGTGGTGTTAGTGGACCCTCTGGTGCTGGGAGAGGACGTGGCCGTTCTGCCACAGCCACACGTCCTAGTGTACCAACTACCTCAGGTCCCAGTAGCCGCCAGAATTTACAGCGATATATGGTGGGGCCCAATGCCGTTCTAAGGATGGTAAGGCCTGAGCAGGTACAGGCATTAGTCAATTGGGTGGCCGACAGTGGATCCAGCACGTTCACATTATCTCCCACCCAGTCTTCTGCAGAAAGCGCACAGATGGCGCCTAAAAACCAACCCCATCAGTCTGTCACATCACCCCCATGCATACCAGGGAAACTGTCTCAGCCTCAAGTTATGCAGCAGTCTCTTATGCTGTTTGAAGACTCCGCTGGCAGGGTTTCCCAAGGGCATCCACCTAGCCCTTCCCCAGCGGTGAAAGACATAGAATGCACTGACGCACAACCACTTATGTTTCCTGATGATGAGGACATGGGAATACCACCTCAGCATGTCTCTGATGATGACGAAACACAGGTGCCAACTGCTGCGTCTTTCTGCAGTGTGCAGACTGAACAGGAGGTCAGGGATCAAGACTGGGTGGAAGACGATGCAGGGGACGATGAGGTCCTAGACCCCACATGGAATGAAGGTCGTGCCACTGACTTTCACAGTTCGGAGGAAGAGGCAGTGGTGAGACCGAGCCAACAGCGTAGCAAAAGAGGGAGCAGTGGGCAAAAGCAGAACACCCGCCGCCAAGAGACTCCGCCTGCTACTGACCGCCGCCATCTGGGACCGAGCACCCCAAAGGCAGCTTCAAGGAGTTCCCTGGCATGGCACTTCTTCAAACAATGTGCTGACGACAAGACCCGAGTGGTTTGCACGCTGTGCCATCAGAGCCTGAAGCGAGGCATTAACGTTCTGAACCTGAGCACAACCTGCATGACCAGGCACCTGCATGCAAAGCATGAACTGCAGTGGAGTAAACACCTTAAAACCAAGGAAGTCACTCAGGCTCCCCCTGCTACCTCTTCTGCTGCTGCCGCCTCGGCCTATTCTGCTGCTGCCGCCTCGGCCTCTTCCTCCGCCTCTGGAGGAACGTTGGCACCTGCCGCCCAGCAAACAGGGGATGTACCACCAACACCACCACCACCACCTCCGTCACCAAGCGTCTCAACCATGTCACACGCCAGCGTTCAGCTCTCCATCTCACAAACATTTGATAGAAAGCGTAAATTCCCACCTAGCCACCCTCGATCCCTGGCCCTGAATGCCAGCATTTCTAAACTACTGGCCTATGAAATGCTGTCATTTAGGCTGGTGGACACAGACAGCTTCAAACAGCTCATGTCGCTTGCTGTCCCACAGTATGTTGTTCCCAGCCGGCACTACTTCTCCAAGAGAGCCGTGCCTTCCCTGCACAACCAAGTATCCGATAAAATCAAGTGTGCACTGCGCAACGCCATCTGTAGCAAGGTCCACCTAACCACAGATACGTGGACCAGTAAGCACGGCCAGGGACGCTATATCTCCCTAACTGCACACTGGGTAAATGTAGTGGCAGCTGGGCCCCAGGCGGAGAGCTGTTTGGCGCACGTCCTTCCGCCGCCAAGGATCGCAGGGCAACATTCTTTGCCTCCTGTTGCCACCTCCTCCTTCTCGGCTTCCTCCTCCTCTTCTTCCACCTGCTCATCCAGTCAGCCACACACCTTCACCACCAACTTCAGCACAGCCCGGGGTAAACGTCAGCAGGCCATTCTGAAACTCATATGTTTGGGGGACAGGCCCCACACCGCACAGGAGTTGTGGCGGGGTATTGAACAACAGACCGACGAGTGGTTGCTGCCGGTGAGCCTCAAGCCCGGCCTGGTGGTGTGTGATAATGGGCGAAATCTCGTTGCAGCTCTGGGACTAGCCAATTTGACGCACATCCCTTGCTTGGCGCATGTGCTGAATTTGGTGGTGCAGAAGTTCATTCACAACTACCCCGACATGTCAGAGCTGCTGCATAAAGTGCGGGCCGTCTGTTTGCGCTTCCGGCGTTCACATCCTGCTGCTGCTCGCCTGTCTGCGCTACAGCGTAACTTCGGCCTTCCCGCTCACCGCCTCATATGCGACGTGCCCACCAGGTGGAACTCCACCTTGCACATGCTGGACAGACTGTGCGAGCAGCAGCAGGCCATAGTGGAGTTTCAGCTGCAGCACGCACGGGTCAGTCGCACTACAGAACAGCACCACTTCACCACCAATGACTGGGCCTCCATGCGAGACCTGTGTGCCCTGTTGCGCTGTTTTGAGTACTCCACCAACATGGCCAGTGGCAATGACACCGTTATCAGCGTTACAATACCACTTCTATGTCTCCTTGAGAAAACACTTAGGGCGATGATGGAAGAGGAGGTGGCCCAGGAGGAGGAGGAGGAGGAGGAAGAGGGGTCATTTTTAGCACTTTCAGGCCAGTCTCTTCGAAGTGACTCAGAGGGAGGTTTTTTGCAACAGCAGAGGCCAGGTACAAATGTGGCCAGCCAGGGCCCACTACTGGAGGACGAGGAGGACGAGGATGAGGAGGAGGTGGAGGAGGATGAGGATGAAGCATGGTCACAGCGGGGTGGCACCCAACGCAGCTCGGGTCCATCACTGGTGCGTGGCTGGGGGGAAAGGCAGGACGATGACGATACGCCTCCCACAGAGGACAGCTTGTCCTTACCCCTGGGCAGCCTGGCACACATGAGCGACTACATGCTGCAGTGCCTGCGCAACGACAGCAGAGTTGCCCACATTTTAACCTGTGCGGACTACTGGGTTGCCACCCTGCTGGATCCACGCTACAAAGACAATGTGCCCACCTTACTTCCTGCACTGGAGCGTGATAGGAAGATGCGCGAGTACAAGCGCACGTTGGTAGACGCGCTACTGAGAGCATTCCCAAATGTCACAGGGGAACAAGTGGAAGCCCAAGGCCAAGGCAGAGGAGGAGCAAGAGGTCGCCAAGGCAGCTGTGTCACGGCCAGCTCCTCTGAGGGCAGGGTTAGCATGGCAGAGATGTGGAAAACTTTTGTCAACACGCCACAGCTAACTGCACCACCACCTGATACGCAACGTGTTAGCAGGAGGCAACATTTCACTAACATGGTGGAACAGTACGTGTGCACACCCCTCCACGTACTGACTGATGGTTCGGCCCCATTCAACTTCTGGGTCTCTAAATTGTCCACGTGGCCAGAGCTAGCCTTTTATGCCTTGGAGGTGCTGGCCTGCCCGGCAGCCAGCGTTTTGTCTGAACGTGTATTCAGCACGGCAGGGGGCGTCATTACAGACAAACGCAGCCGCCTGTCTACAGCCAATGTGGACAAGCTGACGTTCATAAAAATAAACCAGGCATGGATCCCACAGGACCTGTCCGTCCCTTGTCCAGATTAGACATTAACTACCTCCCCATAACCATATATTATTGGACTCCAGGGCACTTCCTCATTCAATCCTATTTTTATTTTCATTTTACCATTATATTGCAAGGCTACCCAAAGTTGAATGAACCTCTCCTCTGTCTGGGTGCCAGGGCCTAAATATATGCCAATGGACTGTTGCAGTGGTGGCTGACGTGAAGCCTGATTCTCTGCTATGACATGCAGACTAATTCTCTGCTGACATGAAGCCAGATTGTCTGTTACGGGACCTCTCTCCTCTGCCTGGGTGCTGGGCCTAAATTTATGAAAATGGACTGTTGCAGTGGTGGGTGACGTGAAGCCTCATTCTCTGCTATGACATGCAGACTGATTCTCTGCTGACATGAAGCCAGATTGTCTGTTACGGGACCTCTCTCCTCTGCCTGTGTGCTAGGCCTAAATATATGCCAATGGATTGTTGCAGTGGTGGCTGACGTGAAGCCTGATTCTCTGCTATGACATGCAGACTGATTCTCTGGTGACATGAAGCCAGATCCTCTGTTACGGGACCTCTCTCCTCTGCCTGGGTGCTGGGCCTAAATTTATGAAAATGGACTGTTGCAGTGGTGGGTGACGTGAAGCCTCATTCTCTGCTATGACATGCAGACTGATTCTCTGCTGACATGAAGCCAGATTGTCTGTTACGGGACCTCTCTCCTCTGCCTGTGTGCTAGGCCTAAATATATGCCAATGGATTGTTGCAGTGGTGGCTGACGTGAAGCCTGATTCTCTGCTATGACATGCAGACTGATTCTCTGGTGACATGAAGCCAGATCCTCTGTTACGGGACCTCTCTCCTCTGCCTGGGTGCTGGGCCTAAATTTATGAAAATGGACTGTTGCAGTGGTGGGTGACGTGAAGCCTCATTCTCTGCTATGACATGCAGACTGATTCTCTGCTGACATGAAGCCAGATTGTCTGTTACGGGACCTCTCTCTGCCTGTGTGCTAGGCCTAAATATATGCCAATGGATTGTTGCAGTGGTGGCTGACGTGAAGCCTGATTCTCTGCTATGACATGCAGACTGATTCTCTGGTGACATGAAGCCAGATCCTCTGTTACGGGACCTCTCTCCTCTGCCTGGGTGCTGGGCCTAAATTTATGAAAATGGACTGTTGCAGTGGTGGGTGACGTGAAGCCTCATTCTCTGCTATGACATGCAGACTGATTCTCTGCTGACATGAAGCCAGATTGTCTGTTACGGGACCTCTCTCCTCTGCCTGTGTGCTAGGCCTAAATATATGCCAATGGATTGTTGCAGTGGTGGCTGACGTGAAGCCTGATTCTCTGCTATGACATGCAGACTGATTCTCTGGTGACATGAAGCCAGATCCTCTGTTACGGGACCTCTCTCCTCTGCCTGGGTGCTGGGCCTAAATTTATGCCAATGGATTGTTGCAGTGGTGGCTGACGTGAAGCCTGATTCTCTGCTATGACATGCAGACTGATTCTCTGGTGACATGAAGCCAGATCCTCTGTTACGGGACCTCTCTCCTCTGCCTGGGTGCTGGGCCTAAATTTATGAAAATGGACTGTTGCAGTGGTGGGTGACGTGAAGCCTCATTCTCTGCTATGACATGCAGACTGATTCTCTGCTGACATGAAGCCAGATTGTCTGTTACGGGACCTCTCTCCTCTGCCTGTGTGCTAGGCCTAAATATATGCCAATGGATTGTTGCAGTGGTGGCTGACGTGAAGCCTCATTCTCTGCTATGACATGCAGACTGATTCTCTGCTGACATGAAGCCAGATTGTCTGTTACGGGACCTCTCTCCTCTGCCTGTGTGCTAGGCCTAAATATATGCCAATGGATTGTTGCAGTGGTGGCTGACGTGAAGCCTCATTCTCTGCTATGACATGCAGACTGATTCTCTGCTGACATGAAGCCAGATTGTCTGTTACGGGACCTCTCTCCTCTGCCTGGGTGCTGGGCCTGAATTTATGACAATGGACTGTTGCAGTGGTGGCTGACGTGAAGCCTGATTCTCTGCTATGACATGCAGACTAATTCTCTGCTGACATGAAGCCAGATTGTCTGTTACGGGACCTCTCTCCTCTGCCTGGGTGCTGGGCCTAAATTTATGACAATGGACTGTTGCAGTGGTGGCTGACGTGAAGCCTGATTCTCTGCTATGACATGCAGACTGATTCTCTGCTGACATGAAGCCAGATCCTCTGTTACGGGACCTCTCTCCTCTGCCTGGGTGCTGGGCCTAAATTTATGAAAATGGACTCTTACAGTGGTGGGTGACGTGAAGCCTGATTCTCTGCTATGACATGAAGACTGATTCTCTGCTGACATGAAGCCAGATCCTCTGTTACGGGACCTCTCTCCTCTGCCTGGGTGCTGGGCCTAAATATCTGACAATGGACTGTTGCATTGGTGGCTGACGTGAAGCCTGATTCTCTGCTATGATATGAAGACTGATTCTCTGCTGACATGAAGCCAGATTGTCTGTTACGGGACCTCTCTCCTCTGCCTGGGTGCTGGGCCTAAATTTATGAAAATGGACTCTTACAGTGGTGGGTGACGTGAAGCCTGATTCTCTGCTATGACATGAAGACTGATTCTCTGCTGACATGAAGCCAGATTGTCTGTTACGGGACCTCTCTCCTCTGCCTGGGTGCCGGGGCCTAAATATCTGAGAATGGACTGTTCCAGTGGTGGGTGACGGGAAGCCAGATTCTCTGCTATGGAACCTCTCTCCAATTGATTTTGGTTAATTTTTATTTATTTAATTTTTATTTTAATTCATTTCCCTATCCACATTTGTTTGCAGGGGATTTACCTACATGTTGCTGCCTTTTGCAGCCCTCTAGCCCTTTCCTGGGCTGTTTTACAGCCGTTTTAGTGCCGAAAAGTTCGGGTCCCCATTGACTTCAATGGGGTTCGGGTTCGGGACGAAGTTCGGATCGGGTTCGGATCCCGAACCCGAACATTTCCGGGATGTTCGGCCGAACTTCTCGAACCCGAACATCCAGGTGTTCGCTCAACTCTAGTTGCGGCCTGTTTTTTTTTTTTTGTTTTTTTTTACCTTCCAGGCGGACCAACCGATCGACTAGCTGCAGCACTGATGTGCATTCTGACAGAAGCATTGCGCTGCTGTCAGATTACACGCAAGTCGGTGTATGCGGCGCTGCAAGACGAGATTTCTACTCTGCAGTAACAGATACGTTTGCCGAGGCATACGAGCTGAGGAGGAGGCGGCGTTCCTATGCTTTGGCAAACACTTTGTATGTAAAAAAAAATAAAAAATCCCGGCAATGATTTATTCATCCACATCAATTGATGTGAATGGAGAAATCTGGTTTGCCAGGGCATACGAGCTAAGTGGGTATGGATGTTGGGCGGAGCTCCTATGTCCTGGCAGACGCCTTTCCCCTCCTTTTTTTTTTTTGGGCAGAGATTTTTTCATCCACATTGATCGATGCGAATGAAGAAATCTGTGCCGTTCATTTTTTTCTTTCAGCCCAGAGGCTGAACGGAAAAAAAAATCTCATTACCTGTATGCTCAATATAAGGAGAATAGCGGAAACTCCTAATGCTGGCCATACATGTAATGATTGCGGAGACCCTCAAATGCCAGGGCAGTACAAACACCCCACAACTGACCCCATTTTGGAAAGAAGACACCCCAAGGTATTCGCTGAAGGGCATATTGAGTCCATGAAAGATTTAAATTTTTGTCCTAAGTTAGCAGAAAGTGAGACTTTGTGCGAAAAAAAAAAAAAAATCAATTTCCGCTAACTTATGCCAAAAAAATACATTTCTATGAACTCGCCATGCCCCTCATTGAATACCTTGGGGTGTCTTCTTTCCAAAGTGGGGTATTTATACTGCCCTGGCTTTTTAGGGGCCCTAAAGCGTGAGAAGAAGTCTGGGATCCAAATGTCTAAAAATGCCCTCCTAAAAGGAATTTGGGCACTTTTGCAGCCTAGATGCGCAAAAGTGTCACACATCTGGTATTGCCGTACTCAGGAGAAGCTGGGGAATGTGTTTTGGGGTGTCATTTTACATATACCCATGCTGGGTGAGATAAATATCTTGGTCAAATGCCAACTTTGTATAAAAAAATGGGAAAAGTTGTCTTTTGCCAAGATATTTCTCTCACCCAGCATGGGTATATGTAAAATGACACCCCAAAACACATTCCCCAACTTCTCCTGAGTACGGCGATACCAGATGTGTGACACTTTTTTGCAGCCAAGGTGGGCAAAGGGGCACATATTCCAAAGTGCACCTTTCGGATTTTGCAGGCCATTTTTTTACACATTTTGATTGCAAAGTTCTTCTCACACATTTGGGCCCCTAAATTGCCAGGGCAGTATAACTACGCCACAAGTGACCCCATTTTGGAAAGAAGACACCCCAAGGTATTCCGTGAGGGGCATGGCGAGTTCCTAGAATTTTTTATTTTTTGTCGCAAGTTAGTGGAATATGAGACTTTGTAAGGAAAAAAATAAATAAAAAAAAATCATCATCATTTTCCGCTAACTTGTGACAAAAAATTAAAAATTCTAGGAACTCGCCATGCCCCTCATGGAATACCTTGGGGTGTCTTCTTTCCAAAATGGGGTCACTTGTGGGGTAGTTATACTGCCCTGGCAATTTAGGGGCCCAAATGTGTGAGAAGTACTTTGCAATCAAAATGTGTAAAAAATGGCCTGCGAAATCCGAAAGGTGCACTTTGGAATATGTGCCTCTTTGCCCACCTTGGCTGTAAAAAAGTGTCACACATCTGGTATCGCCGTACTCAGGAGAAGTTGGGGAATGTGTTTTGGGGTGTCATTTTACATATACCCATGCTGGGTGAGAGAAATATCTTGGCAAAAGACAACTTTTCCCATTTTTTTATACAAAGTTGGCATTTGACCAAGATATTTATCTCACCCAGCATGGGTATATGTAAAATGACACCCCAAAACACATTCCCCAACTTCTCCTGAGTACGGCGATACCAGATGTGTGACACTTTTTTGCAGCCAAGGTGGGCAAAGGGGCACATATTCCAAAGTGCACCTTTCGGATTTTGCAGGCCATTTTTTTACACATTTTGATTGCAAAGTTCTTCTCACACATTTGGGCCCCTAAATTGCCAGGGCAGTATAACTACGCCACAAGTGACCCCATTTTGGAAAGAAGACACCCCAAGGTATTCCGTGAGGGGCATGGCGAGTTCCTAGAATTTTTTATTTTTTGTCGCAAGTTAGTGGAATATGAGACTTTGTAAGGAAAAAAAATAATAAAAATCATCATTTTCCGCTAACTTGTGACAAAAAATAAAAAGTTCTATGAACTCACTATGCCCATCAGCGAATACCTTAGGGTGTCTACTTTCCGAAATGGGGTCATTTGTGGGGGTTTTCTACTGTTTGGGCATTGTAGAACCTCAGGAATCATGACAGGTGCTCAGAAAGTCAGAGCTGTTTCAAAAAGCGGAAATTCACATTTTTGTACCATAGTGTGTAAACGCTATAACTTTTACCCAAACCATTTTTTTTTGCCCAAACATTTTTTTTTTATCAAAGACATGTATAACAATAAATTTGGCGAAAAATTTATATATGGATGTCGTTTTTTTTGCAAAATTTTACAGCTGAAAGTGAAAAATGTCATTTTTTTGCAAAAAAATCGTTACATTTTGATTAATAACAAAAAAAGTAAAAATGTCAGCAGCAATAAAATACCACCAAATGAAAGCTCTATTAGTGAGAAGAAAAGGAGGTAAAATTCATTTGGGTGGTAAGTTGCATGACCGAGCGATAAACGGTGAAAGTAGTGTAGTGCAGAAGTGTAAAAAGTGGCCTGGTCATGAAGGGGGTTTCAGCTAGCGGGGTTGAAGTGGTTAAAAAAGTGGAGGTTACTGGGCTCGTTCAGGGCACAAGGCAAAACTATTAAAGATGTGCTTTAATGTGCTAAAAAGGTATACCTAATTGAAAAAAGTTAAAAGAAATAAGACATACATAAACGTGCACAAAACAGTATAAAAATAAAAGGATAGAAAGCAGAAAGGTTCTTACTCAACGAATTGTGTGGTCAGAGTTCCTTGTGGTTTCCGGGGACAGGAGGAAAGTGGAGCACAACGCAATGTTGATCGGATCTCCAAATTGCGTTAATTTTTTTCCCCAATAGTTCATTTTTATCCCCATTTGGCAGAGGGTGGAGCAGAGAGGAGTCTCCCTCCTATTGTGTCCCAGCATTCTGGGATGGCCCTCACTACCTCTCTTACTCAGCTGGCAGACATGAAATATTATTAAAACATGGCTTCCCGTCCACACTAATGGATATTCGGGACCCAGCATGTTTTATTAATGTATATTATATCCGGGTGATCATTTTGATACCACACATGACCAGTGTGGTTGTCCCAGAAGGTGAGCTACTGGTTATGTGGGCATGCTGGCTGTCATGGATGGAATGTTCAGACCCCCTACGGTGCCCACATCACGCGGAATACAATGATCACAATTATTAATACGTGAGTTGTATATTTTATTCATCCTCTGGCACTGTATTTGAAAAGCTTCTGGACCCCTGCGGGGTGAGGTTCAAGGCTGTCTGGGTGGCTGCATTTCCAGGAACCACCTTCATTACCACTTGCAAAGGGACAGTTTTTTTAACATTTAGGTGATAAACTGATTTCCTCCAAGGGTAAAGTGTATTCCAACTGCAGGCCCAGACAGAACGGCACATACAATCACAGAATGGCATGAACATATATAGGATCACACGGCAGATATAAAACATACACAGATAATAAAAGTTATGAGAATTGTTGTCCATTTCTCAGGCGTCACAACAAAAAAATGTCATAACATCTTAAAGGGACCCCTAGCTGTCACGAACAGAATTCGAACAGTACCAATCTGTGTGCCTATGAACTTATTAGCAAAGTGGATTTACGAATATACCGTCAGAAATTACTTTGATGTGTTTACTGCAGAGCGACCGACGCAAAACGCTGTGCGCCGGCGTCCGAATAGTTAGTCCGACATTTTTGCCTGTAATGGCGCAGCTTCTTCATTCAGACTAGAGCGGGATAATCCAGGAACGTCCCCAGTTAAAGCGGGAAACTCTAGCCCTGCCTACAGGGAGCGAGACTGCTGTGTGCATAGGGGAAGTGAAAGCTCCTCCCCTCAAGCCCCTCCTTCTTCTCCAGTTACTTTGCCAAGAGAACAGCGCAACAAGATGGCGACTGAGCCACACCAGAAGCAGACTACCCCGAAGTCCAATTGAGAAAAGATGCTCTGTGGAGATGACTTCCTCAACTTGAAAGAAGCTGTGGAGGAGATCCGGCTCCCGCAACTTGTTCGGGGATCCGGGACAGAGAAGCCCGTAGTCCCCATGCCAGCTGGCGCAGAGGAGGCGGTCGGTGTTTCCACTCCGCCGCCCAGAAAACATGGCTCATTCGAAGCACTGAACCTAATTGTCCCATGAGAAATGACTGCCTGTGCCCGCAACATGTGGGAATATAGAAAGGCCATAGAGAATTGGGCCATAAAAGTCTGAGACCATCCTCAGCCCTGGGACCCCGTCTTCGAAAGAAGGACCGGGAGCATCATGTGGTTCACAGTAGAATGAGGGTCCAGGTTTGTGCAAGACAGTGTGACAGCGCGGGAACTGTATGTGAATCGGCACTCAGTGAAGCGGGCGTATCTCCTGCACGACTGTCACAACCTGTATAAGGGGGACATGCTGGAGTACACCCCCATGGAGTTGCTACAAGGCCCATTCGCGATGGCAGTGATTTGTTTGCCCAAGCCAATGGTACCCCTGACCACACCAGAGGAGTGTCCAGAAGATCCAAAGGCCGTTTGTAGGGTACGCTGTTTGCAGGAAACACCTGATGGAGTACTTCGCTTCAGGGAGAGACCCCAACCAGAGACGGAGCCGCTCATTCCAGGTTTGCCGGCACCCCCAGCATGTCAAGTGTGCTGTGTGACTACGGCCATCCCATCCGTCCAGTCGACAGTAGTGTTCTAACTGCCAGTATACCAGATAGTTATCATTATCGTATTGCGAATATTTTATATCATCGAACATTTCATATCATCCGAGTTTTGGTTGACTGCTGTATTGCGAATAATTTTAGGGCCAATCCTTAGAGTGCACGTGACCCCGCAATGAATCAGGTTTTCGTCCGTGCAACGAAAGTTGTCTGAGCGGTTCGATATTTCCAGTAATGACATCCACGCCTCCTCAATCGTTCAATTCAGCCACTGATGAAGGGGTCATCTTGTTAAACTCCGAAACGCGTTTGGTATTACCAGCATTTCCAAATAAAGGAAAAATGCACATCGACCGATTGAGGAGGCGTGGATGTCATTACTGGAAATATCGAACCGCTTAGACAACTTTCATTGCACAGACGAAACCCTGATTCATTGCGGGGTCACATTCACTCTAAGGATTAGCGCGGAATTCAAACACAAGTAATAGCCCTTGAGACCGGAACCCCGATTTCCACAGCAGGTATACTGTGTCGAGGGCAACGAAGTCCACTGAAGACCTCCCGGTAAGATTGTGCAAGTTTGTTTAAAAAAAGGCGATCGCATTTTGTGGATTATACAGCGGGACGCCGCTGTTTGTATCAAGTGAGCGGGATGCCGCTCTATATGTTACCAGCATTTACCTGCGCTTGAGATCGAAAACTATCTGGTATACTGCTATGGCGTTTGGAAGAACTTTTGGTCATTATCGTATTGCGAATATTCTATATTATCGAACATTTTATATTATCGAATATTTTATATCATCAAACATTTTATATCATCCGAGTTTTGGTTGACTGCTGTATTGCGAATATTTTACATTATCAGAGGTCTGGTTGATTGCTGTTTTCCAGAGATTCAGATCTCTGGATAAATTGACCAATTGGATATATATTTGTGATACATTTTATTGTGAACACGCATATATATATATATATATATATATATATATATATATATATATACACACACACACACACACATGTATATGTCCACTTTCTATGATTGCTGCTATTAATGTTAACATCAATACTCGTTTTACTGACATATCTACCGTATACCATTAATTGTATTATTCATTATCTGAATTTTCTTAAATTTATTAAAATCCCAATACTATAGGGAGTGCCCCACTATTATTCATGTATTTACTTTCCTTATTTATCTGCATTGTTATTTTCTTTATGCATAAATTATAAAAATGCAAACATCCAGTAAATATATCCTAAACAATATGAAGGACAGACACAGTGGTTCTGTACAGTTGTA
Source organism: Bufo gargarizans (assembly GCF_014858855.1). NCBI lineage: Eukaryota > Metazoa > Chordata > Amphibia > Anura > Bufonidae > Bufo > Bufo gargarizans. Next base: position 272,774,504 of record NC_058085.1, on the reverse strand, counting down.
AAAGGGCACAATTTGTACTGATTGTTGCATATGGTAGAACGTCTGATGTTTTATCAAATATGGGACAATCTAATAAGAATTCTTGTATATGCCCGAGAACCAATGATTTTGTGGCAATATTCTCCAATAAATCATGTTTTAGATACCATAGAGACAGTCACTTCAGTTATTCTTGTATTTATGCAGGGGGTGGGGGGGGCAAGAGTATCACCCATTTCCCCTGAACCAGGCAACATAGCCAACTGCAGACCCCTTTTGTAAGACCTAATATTGCCAAAGCCTACCTTTTTTCATATTTAAAATGAATTATGTCTGAAAACTGATATTTATCACTGTTTGTGTTAGCTAGTCGGAAAAAAAGAAATGACTAGCACAAAGTGTGTGTATTAGACAGCAGCCCTGATTCCTGCTTGTCTTAGGTTTAGATATAACCCTATTGTATTCTGTGGGGTGCAGTCTTAAAGGGGTTGTCTCTGTGTTTAATGCCGATGACCTGTCCAGATTTTTCAATTTCCATTGTTAGTAAGTATACACAAGGTACATGTACCGTACAAAGAAAATCTGACATTACAGAGTAATGAACTAACTAATCATTTAATTGAGGAATGATGAATATACTACAAATAACATACAATCAATCAAATAATACAATGAGAAAATAGGGACGACACAAGAGGTAAAAGTGCTTGTAATCTACGATGGTCCAGTCATCTTTTATATACTACAGTATAAAACCTAGATGAGCCAGTCACCCAGTATGAAGGAATGAGGTTATGAGGAATAATGCTGATAAAAGAGTCAGGTCTTGGAAATGGGAGTGGGAGGTTTTGATTATTGAGGAGATTACTCTTAGATCATTTTAAGAATTTAGAGTACGTAGGGTGGTATACAGAGATGAAGGAGATATATGCAGGTTTGAGTGGTAAGTTTAAAGGGGTTGTGCAGTGGTATAATTTTGATGACTTATCCTCAAGATTCTCAGATCTGGGGGTCTGACTCCCAGCACCCTGGTCGGTCGGTTGTTTGAAGGGGTTGTGGCGCTTGTGTGAGGGTCGAGTCCTTTTCGATGTTTACCTGCACGCCTTCCTTGTAGCAGCAGTGCAGTGTAACTTAAATGGGACAAGCAGCAGCTTTATTTAATCTGCACCTGCACAAGTTCCGCAACCCCTTCAAACAGGGTGCCAGAAGTCGGACCTCTGCTGATCTGATATTGTTGACATGTCCTGACCACAGATCATCAGTATTATACGACTACATAACCCTTTTAAACTGAATTCTAAAAAGAACAGAAAACCAGAGCAGTGACTGGCACAAGGAAGAGACATTGGAGGAGCAGTTGCACAGAACTATGAGCGTGGTTACTACATTCAGGGAAAGGGTTGGAAAGGGGGTGATGGTCAATTATAGAGTTGAGCGAACCTGCCTTTTTGCAGGTTCAAATTTGGTGTTTAAGTGAATTACATCATTCTCACGGAATCCATCACGTAATTCAATCAACACATGCCGCATAATACAAGTGTATGGCCAGCCCCGAGGGTTCCGTTCTGCACTTGTATTATGACGGCATGCAAAACGGAATTCCATTTGGCATGCCAGCATTGAATGACATTATGGATTCCGTGAGAACGGAATCCATTACATAATTCACCTAAACCCCGACCTCGACCTGCCAAAATACAGGTTCGCTCAACTCTAGTCAATTAGTAATAAATACTTAGACCCCAAGGCAAAATGCTGATAACAGTATCTAGACTGTTTTAGGAAAGCGCATGTGCATTAGCTATCATATTTGTGACAATAAATAATTATTAAGAATAAGGCCGAATGCACGCGGCCGTGTTCCGCGGCCGAGATCGGTCCATGGTATGCCGTGCTGGATTCCTGTTCGGAGCAGGAGCGCACTGCATCATTGGTTGCTATGACGCCGTGCGCTTCATGCTGCCGTTGCACTCCTGCTCTGAACAGGAATCCAGCCCGCCATACCACGGACCGCTCTCAGATACAAAAAAAAAAAGGAAACGAGATTAAATTGTGGAACGGATGTGGCCCTAGTCATACGGTCGTATCTACTGTATTTTAGTCATACAACATTGACAAACTGGTTAATTTCAACTGGATGGGCCGTCAATCTATTGTGTCTAGGGGCAGCTTGACAGACCACACATTGTGGAAAAGAAGGACGAGGCAAGTCTGATTTCAACATTTTCGAGCCGCTCTTTCCCTGAAAGATAAGCTTTACCAGAAATGTCTGGTATCGGTATCTCCCTCTCCCTGTTGAAATGAACATGCACACTCAGCCAATCCAAGTGTATGTGTTTAGATACAGTACTACCTATGTTTAGGTAAAGTCGTCTCATATACAGGGCTATATGTTTGAAGCACTGTATCATACACAAGCTCATTTCTACTAGGAATGGCAACATCATCATAGTAACTGCTTGTGGCTCTAGGAATATTGATCTCGTAAAATGATCCAGGACCACTGTCTGATCTTCTTTCCACTTGTTTCTAATAAAAAAGAAAACATAACATTATTATTTCCTTATTTTCCCACAAAATCAATAATTTCCTAGTTTATGAAGTTTCTTTTTTGTGTAAGCTGTCTTAGTCTTGTCTGCTTGATAATTACAATTTGGTGACAGAACCTTACAAAGGATTTAAATTGTGTGGATCTACAATATGGCGTACTATAGATTGCTATGAGCTTACACTTTACCTCTTTGAACCCTCAGTAGTTTCTTAAGGGCATTGCCATTTTTCACCTTAAGTACCAGGCCGTTTTTTGGAAACTTGACATGTGTAACTTTATGTGGTAATAACTTCAGAATGCTTTTACTTATACAAGCCATTCTGAGACTGTTTTCTCGCAACATATTGTACTTCATTGTACAATTTTTGTCAATATAATTCACCTTTATTTATTTTTAAAAAAATCAAAAATTTACAGAAACTTTAGAAAAATTTGCAATTTTCATAATCTGAATTTATCTGCTTTTAAAGGCAGATATTGATACATCATAAAAGAGTTATTACTTTATATTTCCCATGTAAACTTTCATGTTTGCATCATTTTGTAAATGTAAGGCTCAGAATTTTAGAAGCAAGTTTTTCCATTTTTAAGAAAATTTCCTAAACCCACTTTTTAAAGGATCGCTTCAAGTCACTTTGTGGGGCTTACATAGTGGAAGCCACCCATAAATGACCCCATTGTAGAAACTACACCCCTCAAGTTATTAAAAACTGATTTTACAAACTTTGTTAACCCTTTAGGTGTTCCACAAGAATTAAAGGAAAAAGGAGATAAAATTATAGAAATTTCACTTTGGCAGATTTTCCATTTTAATTAATTTTTTTCATGTAGCACATCAAGGGTTAACAACCAAATAAAACTCAATATTTATTACCCAGATTCTGCAGTTTACAAAAATACCCCACATGTGGTCGTAAACTGCTGTACAGGCACACGGCAGGGCGCAGAATGAAAGGAGCTCCATATGGATTTTGGAGGGCACACGGGCACACGGCAGGACACAGAATGAAAGGAGCGCCATATGGATTTTGTATTTCACTGGGATAATTTTAAGTTGCCATATGACATTTAAAGACTCCCTGATGCACCCCTAGAGTAGAAACTCCAAAAAGTGATCCCGTTTTGGAAATTATATGATAAGGTGACACTTTTATTGGTACTATTTTGTGGTATATATGACTTTTGATTGCTCTATATTATGCTTTTTGTGAGGCAAAGTAACCAACAAATGGCTGTTCTGGCACAGTTTTTATTTTTATTTTTTACTGTGTTAACCTGACAGATTAGATCATGTGCTATTTTTATAGAGCAGGTTGTTATGGACACGACAATACCAAATATGTCTACTTTTATTTTGTTTCAGTTTTACATAATAAAGCATTTTTTAAATAATTCATGTTTTTGTGTCTCCTTTTTCTAAAAGCCATATTATTTATATTTTTCGGGCGATTGGTACCATTTTGGAGTGCATACAACTTTTTGATCATTTGGTATTACGCTTTTTGTGATGTATGGTGACAAAAAATGTATTTTTGCATGGTTTTTATTTTTAGTTTTTTTATGGCTTTCACAATCATGTGATATTTTTATAGAGCATGTTGTTACAGGTATTGTCACAGATGTGATGATACCTACTGTATTTTTTGCCCCATAAGACGCAATTTTCCCCCCCAAAAATTGGGGAAAAAATGCCCCTGCATCTTATGGGGCGAATGCTGACATTTTTACATCGCAAGCAGCAAGCTGCAATGTATGAGCGAGCGGGGAGGGACTGGGAGGAGGAGCTGGGGGCCAGCAATTGCGGCGGGGCCAAATATAAAGTGTCTCATTCAATTAAAAGTGATTAAACATGCCCCCCCCCCCCACTTTCAATATTACCATACACCCTAACAGCTTCTGTAGAATGCAGGCAGGCCGGGCGGGCGGCAAAGTAACTCCCTGATGTCACGTGCCTGCGCTGCCTACTTTATGAATGGTCAGTGAGTGACGCGCCGGCCGCCCGGCCTGCATTGTACAGAAGCTGTTAGGGTGTACGGTAATATTAGGAGTGAGGGGGCATGTTTAATCACTTTAATTGAATGAGACATTTTATATTTGTATACTGCAGCACTGGAGCGGTGGGGGTGGGAATCTGTGGATGACAGTTTTATGGGGGACATCTGTGGATGGCACTGTTAAGGGGTGGGGGGGTCTGTGGATGGCACTGTTATGGGCTGCCATCCAAAGATCCCCCATAACAGTGCCATCCACAGATCCCCCATAACAGTGCCATCCACAGATCCCCCATAACAGTGCCATCCACAGATCCCCCATAACAGTGCCATCCACAGATCCCCCATAACAGTGCCATCCACAGATCCCCCATAACAGTGTCAGCCACAGATCCCCCCAATACCAGTGCGTCATCCCCAGATCCCCCCATAACAGTGTCCTTCACCAGATCCCCCCATAACAGTGTCCTTCACAGATCCCCCCATAACAGTGTCCTTCACAGATCCCCCCATAACAGTGTCCTTCACAGATCCCCCCATAACAGTGTCCTTCACAGATCCCCCCATAACAGTGTCCTTCACAGATCCCCCAGTAATAGTGCCATCCACGGACCACCATTAGTTCTAAACCCACCAAAAGCACACCTTTTGGTTAAAAATATTTTTTTTCTTATTTTCCTCCCCAAAAACCTAGGTGCGTCTTATGGGCCGTTGCGTCTTATAGGGCGAAAAATATGGTAATACATCTGTTTTTTTAAATATATTTTGGCTTTAAACAATAAAAGCATTTTTGAAACAAAAAAAATTATGTTTTAGTGTCTCTATTTTATGAAAGCCATATCTTTTACATTTTTTGGGCAATTGTCTTAGTTAGGGACTAATTTTTTGCGGGATGAGATGATGAATTGATTGGTATTATTTTTGGGCACATATGACTTTTTAATCACTTGGTATTACACTTTTTGTGATGAAAGGTGGCAAAAAATAGCTTTTTTTAGCACAATTTTCTGAATTTTTTTTATGGTGTTCACCAGATGGGTTAGGTCATCTTATATCTTTATAGAGCAGGTTGTTATGGATGCGGAAATACCTAATATGTCAGGTTTTTTTTTATATATTTTGGTTTTAAACAGTAAAAGCATTTTTGAAAAATGATGTTTTGTGTCTCCATTTTCTGAAAGCCATATCTTTTTTATTTTTTGGGAAATTGTCTTAGTTGGGGTCTCATTTTTTGCAGGATTGGTATTATTTTTGGGTACATATGACTTTTTGATCACTTGGTATTACACTTTTTGTGATGAAAGGTGACAAAAAATGGCTTTTTTTAGCACAGTTGACCAGACGGGGTGGATCATGTGATATTTTTATAGAGCAGATTGTTATGCAAGCATTGATACCTAATATGTCTGTTTTGTTTTTTTTCTATTTTTTTTTTACAATTTTATATGTCTCTTTTTATGGGAAAGGGGCCTTTTTTAATTGAAACTTTAATTTTTTTTATTGTTAAAATCACTTTTATTTCACTTTTATTATGTTTTATTGTTGTCCCACTATGGGACTTCAACATTACAGGGTCTGATCCCTGTTTCAATGCAGCACAATATATCTGTACTGTACTGCATTGTAATACACTGATAGTTTGCCTATGAGACCCAGCCTGGGGGCTGGGCCTCATAGGCCTCCGTACATGCCGGGCCCCAAGGCCTTTGAATGGCTTGGGGCTGCCATGGCAACCATGGGATCCCCGCCACCGCGGTCAGCACTGACCATGGCAAATGGGTTAATCCACTGGCATCGGCGTTATCACCGATGCTGGTGAATGCAGCAGGGATCCGGCTGTCAGTTAGGGTCCATTCACACATCCGTTTTTTCTTTCCTGATCTGTTCCGTTTTTTGCGGAACAGATCAGGACCAGATCTGGACCCATTCATTTTCAATGGGTCCTGGAAAAAATCGGACAGCACAATGTGTGCTGTCCGTTTCCGTTGTTCCGTTCCGCATGTCCGTTTAAATATAAAACATGTCCTATTCTTTTCCGCAAAATTCGGATCCTGGTACAATACAAAGTCAATGGATCCGCAAAAAACGGAAGACATACGGATGACATACGGAAACATTTTCAGGAACAACGGATCCGCAAAAAACGGACCGAAATTCGGATTATAGAAAAATACTGACGTGTGAATGTAGCCTAACAGCCATACCCCGCCGCTGATCGTGGCACCGCATGTGGGGGAAGAGAAGGACCGCAGGACAAGAATCTTGTCCTGGGTCCTTAAGGGGTTAAAGATTAAAATCCAATCCAATTCACAAAACAAGAAAAGAAAATATAGCATGTGTCATCACATACCATGCTGGTAATCTCTTCTAGAGGCATTGAGGTACAATATGGCAGCACACAGGCTCATGCACATGGCTGTATTAAGGCACCTTTTTGTAGGGATACATGGGGCCTCTACTTCCATTTCTACTGTACATTGATCCAACAGTACAAAAATGATGGCATTCTAAATTAGAGACCGCATGTACAGAATGTAGATACTATCCCCTGGAAACAATGCCTCTCTGGAACATATCTATACTGCAACACACAGAGGCCTATGTGCCTTCGTACTAAGGCTAGGTTCACATCACCATTTAGCTTTCCTTTCCTTTGTCAGAAGAACACAAAAATAGAAAAAAACATTTTATTTTGAGCATCAGTTATGATCAATTAGCTTGAGTTTGCACTTAAAATAACTGATCCGTCTTTTTTTTAGCATGAGTTATGATCACTTTGCATCAGTTTGTGTCATTTCCATCACAGATCAGCTAGGGTAAGTTCACATCACAGTTTATATTTCCAATCTTCTGATCTGTCAGAAGAACAGAGAGATAAAGAAAAAACAGATTCTGTAAAAAAATGATCTATTTTTTATTTTTTTTCCTGTACTTCTGACAGATCAGAAAAACGGAAAACTAAACTGTGATGTTGTTAATTCGCCCTTATTTTTGACGGGAGAAAAAGTACTGCATGCAGAACTTTTTATCCCGTAAGAAATAACTGATGCCTGACGGAAGAGACACAAACTGAACATAACTGATGCTCAAAAGAACAGATCATTCTTTTATTTAATTTTTTTTTCATATTTTTTTTTCTGTTCTTCAAAAGAACAGAAAGCTAAACCATTATGTAAACTCAGCCTAAAGAGTTAAACAGGCTCTGCGCACTGGAATCTTTAATGCTTTAATGGCAAATCCAACTTAATCTGCAGTATAATATTTTTGTATTGCAAAGTTCTTTTCATTTTTAGGTCACGTTTACATCACCGCTAGTAATTTCCATTGTTCTTCTCCGTTAGCGGAAGCGCTGGATTTGGCACATAACTGAAACCAATGGAGCCAAACAGAGCCCATTGACTATAATAGGGTTTGTTTGGTTTCTGTTCAGGTACTGCTTTTTAAACAGAAAAAAATATCCTTTATAAGGGACTTTGTCTGTTCTTTTTGGAGGAATCTGCAACCGAGGCCCCAAACAGAGCCTCCAACGCAGATGTGAATGTGCCCTTACTGGAATAAACACTACATAGCTGAATTAAAAAAGTGTTGCTTTCTAGAATTTGACAATAAAAACTTGAAGGTATTTTACCGGAGGTTTTATCTGTCTCTTGTAGAAATAGAAAATGGCTACGGCCAGTGCAATTATCAGCGCTACTCCACATGGTATTCCAACTGAAAGTCCAACTATTAATCCCTATAAAATGAAAATAAAAATATGCAAAATATTGGTTCTAAAAACAAAAGTAAGAAACTAAATGTTTTTTTATGCAATGCTAAATTCACAGTTAGGAATATTTTGGGGAAACTGTAACATTACAGATGGAGTAAATACACTCTAGGAATGGAAATCATTTTGTTACAAACAAAGCTTATCGAAGACTGTTATGTACAGTGCCTTGAAAAAGTATTCATACCCCTTGTACTTTACCACTTTTTTCCACATTACACCCACAAAGTCTAATGTATTTTATTGGGATTTTATTTTATGTCCCAGACCAACACAAAGTAGCAAGTATGTGTGAAGTGAAAAGAATATGATACATAGTTTTCTAAATAAAAATCATTTGTATTCAGCCCCCTGTACTCTAATACACCTAAATAAAATCCAGTGTGACCAATTGCCTTCAGAAGTCACTAAATTAGTAAATTGAGTCCATCTGTCGGTAATTAAGGCTAGGTCTACACGACGACATTTGTTGCGCGACAAAAAGTCCTGCGACAAATAGGGCGCAACATTTGTCGCGCAACATTTTGTTGCACTAATGTCGCGCAACAATTTCTATAATTGCAGTCTATGGTGTCGCACTGCAACATGCGACATGCTGCGACTGCGATGCGACAGTCGCAGAAAAATCCATCTCGAATGGATTTTCTGCGACTGTCGTGTCGCAGTCGCAGCATGTTGCATGTTGCAGTGCGACACCATAGACTGCCATTATAAAAATTGTCGCACGACATTAGTGCAACAAAATGTCGCGCAACAAATGTCGTCGTGTAGACCTAGCCTTATTCTCAGTACAACTATAGCTGTTCTGTGAAGGCCTCAGAGGTTTGTTAGAGAACATTAGTGATCAAACAGCATCATGAAAATCAAGTAACACACCAGACAGGTCAGGGATAACGTTGTGGATAAGTGGATACCAAGCTCTGAACATCTCACGAAACACTGTTCAAACCATCATCCAGAAATGGAAGGAGTATAGTACAACTACAAACCTACCAAAATATGGCTGTCCACCTAAACTGACAGCCCAGGCAAAGTAAGCACTAATTAGAGAAGCAGCCAAATGGCCCATGGTCACTCTGGAAGAACTGCAGAGATGCGCATCTCAGGTGGGAGAATCTGTTCACAGGACAACTATTTGTGGTATACTCCACAAATCTGGCCTTTATGGAAGAGTGACAAGAAGAAAGCTATTTTTGAAAGCAAGCTATATAAAGTACCATTTGCAGTTTCCCACAAGCCATGTAGGGCACACAGCAAACATGGGGGAAGAAGGTGCACTGGTCAGATGAGACCAAACTTGAACTTTTTGGCCAAATCCAATACACTATGTGTGGTGGTAAATTACCACTGTGAACACACCATCCCCACTGTGAAATATGGTGGTGGCCCCGTCATGCTGTGGGGATGCTTTTCTTCTGCAGGGACAGGGAAGCTGGTCAGAGTTGATGGGAAGATGGATGGAGCTAAATTCAGGGCAATCCAGAGCTACAATGGAATGGTCTAGAATCAGATCATGTGTTAGAATGGCCCAAAGTCCACATCTAAATCCCACTGAGAATCTGTGGCAAGACTTGAAAATTGCTGTTCACAGACGCTCTCCATCCAATCTGACTGAGCTTGAGCTATTTTTCAAAGAAGAATGGGCAAAACATTTAGCCTCTAGATGTGCAAAGCTTGTAGAGACATACCCCAAAAGACTTGCAGCTGTAATTTCAGAGATAGATGGTCCTACAAAATATTGACTCAGGGGGGTTTAATACAAATGCATGCCATAATTTCCAGAAGTGTCATTTAATGTCACATAAAATCCCAATAAAATAGATTTAAGTTTGTGGGTGTAACGTGAAAAAATTTGGAATTGGTATGAATACCTTTCCAAGGTACTGTATTTCAGAAGGCATGAGGCTCGTTGGTACTATTTTTCTTTTTTTTTTGTGTGGAAAAGGATGATTAATGTCTGTCAGTTAGATTAATCAGTCTACTGGTGTGAGGAAAGTAGAAATAGAGAAAATGATTATATTTCCTACCATTTCTCTTTCTTCCTCTCTTTTCTTCTTGCTTGTGTTGTGTTTTTTTATTTATTCTCATTATATTATTTGTATGCTATGATATTTAAAGGGTTTCTGTCACCACACTTTTCACTATTAAACAGGCTGACATTATACATGTGCAAATGTCACCTGAATTTAACTCTCCTATTCCTTTTTTTTTTTCAGTGTTCCCCCGTTATTATGCAATTATAACCTTCATTATATGCTAATTAGCCTTTAGAAGCAGGGGGGGGGGGGGGGCGTTGCACCTGCTCCTAGAGGCTCAGTTCGCCCACCCTTTTCCACTCCCTTCTACTCTTGATTGACAGGGCTAGGCCAGCGTTGGTCTTTTCCTGCCAGCCCTGTCTGCCGGTGAAATCTCACGCCTGCACCGTCCCGTTCAGTATTCGCCGCAGTGAGGGAAGGACACTCGCCAGCTACCGGCTACGACGCAGTGAGGAAGTTGGCAGCCGGTGAGAATCCTTCCCTCACTGCGCCTGCGCCGAATACTGAATGGAGATTTCCCCGGCAGACAGGGCCAGCAGGAGGAGACCAAGAATAGCAGAGTTAAATTCAGGTGACATTTGCAAATGTATAATGTCAGCTTGTTTAATAGTGAAAAGTGTGGTGACAGAAACCCAATAAAAAAAAAAAACAGAACTTAAAGAGGACTTATCACAAAAAAATGCAATGGAATCTGAATGCATCATGTTATAGAACAGGAGGAGCTGAGCAGATTGATATATAGTTTTATGGGAAAAGACTTGTAATTTTTACATTTATATCTGGAGCCCTGTGAAGAGCTATTGGCACAGGAGGGGGGTGTTACCGCTGACTGCAGCTGTCTATGTTATGCACACTTATACAATGCCCTAAGTCACTGATAACCAGGGGCGTTGCTAGGGTCTCAAACGATCTGGGGCCCAAGCCCCAATGAATATGCCTCAGTTCTCTAAATCGACCCCCCTCCCCTACACTTTCCTGTACTCGCTAACCAGCAGCACATACCTGTCACATCCAGTGCTTCCCAGGTGTAGTCTCCTCCGATGTAGATCTTCTCCGTCATCATCTTCTTCATTCGGTCCAGACAACTTCTTTCAGCCGCGCCTCGTCTCTTCAGAGTGTGACACACAAACATCTTAGCTTCCACACCTTCTATCATCATCCCCCAGCCTCGAGTCCCCACAGTGTTATCCTGCTACTCACTGTGCTCCCAAATACTATTCTGAAGAAAAATTTGTGCCCCCCCCCCATAGTAATAGTGCTCCTCCAAGTTCCACCAATAGTAATTCCCTTCTAGAATGCCCTCATTAGTAATACTGCCCCCTACAGTGCCCCCAACAGTGATAATGCTCCCCAAGAGTGCCCCTATTAGTAGAAGAGCTCACCAGTATTAATAATGTCTTCACAGAGCCCCCAGTACAAATAAGGCCCCGCCATTGTTCCCCCAGTGGTAATAAAGCTCTCTACAGACCCCTCAGTAGTAATAAGGCCCCCCATAGTGCTCTTAGTAGAAATAAAGCAGATCTATAAGTCCCTCATATAAAGCCCCCAGTAGTAATAAGGTCCCCTGGATTTATAATGCGTCCTACTGTTATAATGCTCATCCTGGAGTGTCCTCAGTATTTATATCGCCCCCTATTGTTTTAATGCTCGTCCTGAAGTGTCCCCAGTATTGTTTAATGCCCTTTGTAGTGTCCCCTTTAGTTATATGCCTCCCTCCACCATACAGTACCATGTAAATAACATCACACCATCTCTCCTGCCCCCTTTAAAATACAGTCCCATGTAAATAACATCACCTCCTTTCCAGCCACCTTCAACATAGTCCCATGTAAATATCATCCCCTCCCCAGCATGCAATCTCATGTAAACATCACCGTATTTACAAATGCCTATACAGGCAATAGAAACCTATCTTGGCCCAAGTTAAATTAATACTTCACTTTTATTAGACAAATCATTAAAAAGTGTCACTGGTATTTGTGATTCACATCTGAAGGAACACAGACAACACACAAAATAAACTGCTGGGGTGTTAAAAACACAGTTATGGCCCACTGTGAGAGATGCTATATATCATCAATTGGAGGCGATATATATAATCACTCACTCCAATGAAAATGAGAACAGCAGAAACGCTACCACATACCCACAAAGTGTGATGTTAATAGGTGCCGGCTAGGCTTGATTGATATTGACAAATGTCAATAGTGGGAGACTGATGTCATCATCCCACTTATACATTAATAGGCTGTTTGACAGTCTACTATTTGCCAACACACAGGGCACTTATCATATGTGCCCTGGACTAGAAGGTGTGAGCTACTGCTGGTGCCAAGGAAATACCAGTGAAACGACCCCAGCCACTAGTGATTGTTGACTGGGTGCGTTACCACGTCTCTGAATGCTATTACCAACACAAGTTGGTTAGCAACAGAAGGCGACAATTCACACAGATTGTTGCCCTTTAGTTGTATGGGGGGGATTTGTGGCATACACCCTCTATACAATTAGACGTACTCTGGGGTAACTGACCCTTAGATAATGGCAATGGCTATACTGTTGATAAGCTGAGTGTGCGAGCTGCTGGTAAATACCAGACAGTTCATATCAGCACAATCAAAGCTTGCTGCTAGTGCCAATAGGATGCCAGTAAACGAACCCAGACACTATTTGTTGCTGACTGGGTACGTTACCACGTCTCGGAATACTGTTACCAACAGGAACTGGTTAACAGCAATAAGGCAACAATTGAGACAAAATGTTGCCCTTTATTTATGAGGGAGGATTTATAGCATCCACCCTCTGTACTACCAAGACGTGCTCATAGGGCAGCTGACCCTTAAACAGAGGCGATGGCTACGCTGTTGATAACCTAAATGTACAGGCTGCTGGTGAATCCAGACAATTAATGTCAGCACAGTCAGGACTGATGTAAGCTATGTCTGACTTGAAGAGCAGCCTGTTAATACTGTTAAACAGGTCATATGGCATGTGCAGGGCTAGCAGGACTGCTGTCCTCCTGAAAATGTGACCAGTCGTGAACTGCTGGACGGGTCACTGCTGATGATCTTCAACTAGGGGCCACATAACTGCTGATTAAAACCTAAAACTGCCCCCCGACATGTTTCGCCAGTCTCGCTGGCTTCCTCAGGGGTAACGGGCAGCAATGAATGAAACCCTGCACCGGAAGACTAAATGGTGTCCCCGTGATTGGCAGATGCGACTGACCCATCGGTGATGGAGGCGAAACCTACCAACACCCAATCACAGTAAACGGAGAGGGCTGACATCATCTCCCTGTGCCAAGCCTCTCCGTTACCTCCCACTTAACGTCATCGCGGCGTCACAATGCCTCAGAGGGCATGCGCCGGAACTCCGGCATGAGCTCTACAAATCTTTATTGTAGAGCTCATGCCGGAGTTCCGATGCATGCCCTCTGAGGCATTGTGACGCCGCGATGACGTTAAGTGGGAGGTAACGGAGAGGCTTGGCACAGGGAAACATAGAAACATAGAATGTGTCGGCAGATAAGAACCATTTGGCCCATCTAGTCTGCCCAATATATCTGAATCCTATGAATAGCCCCGGCCCTATCTTATATGAAGGATGGCCTTATGCCTATCCCATGCATGCTTAAACTCCTTCACTGTATTTGCAGCTACCACTTCTGCAGGAATAGCAGGTGGAGGGCGTGATGACGTGAGCTACACGTCTTGCTCTCCCTTTGCGCTAGCCTCCTCCCTCCACGCTCCTGTGCCGAACAGCTGATGCCCTGAATGCGTGCGGTGATGCCGTGACTCGGTGCGGCTCACCTTCCTCTCTGCTGGCTCGGCTGTCGGCCGCTTTGTCTGCTGCTGCTGCTGCCGTCGAAGTGTGCCCTCCTGGTCTGTGGTTCTGGCCGGTCCTGAGGATCTCCTGGTTTTCTTCTTCGGCGGTCTCTGCCTCTCTGTCCTGGTGTGCGGCGCTGCCGGCGCCTGCCTTGAGTTAGCTGCTCCTTGGTATGCCTGCCCTCTGCTGGTGACTTGTGGGACTTCATCCTTTCATCTTTCCTACTGCCTCCTCCTTGCTGGCCCGGGTCTTTACTCTGTGGTTAGAGGCCGGTATCTGGATTTGTGGACTTCTTGGCCCATTTACTACCAGGGTGACCAGTAACTTACTATTCGGGTGACCAGCAAAATATTCCTCGCCTTTTTTCGGCCGGCCCTGGACTTTCTGCCTGGATCGTGGCGTATACTAGGACTGCGAGCGTATTGGACACGTGAGAATGTGGTTACCTGTTATTTATCTGCTAAACTGGAGCAGAATTTTTTCTGGTCTTGCCCCTTTTCTCTCGCGCAGTTTGGAAAGGAGGGGATAGAGGGTTGATAAAGAAAGGGAAGGGAGAAAAAAAGGGGAAGAAAGAGGACAAGAGGAGGGAAAAAAAAAAAAAGAAGCGAAGGAGGAAAGAGAAGGAAAGAAAAGTAAGGGGAAAAAAAAAAGATAAGAAAAGGGGGGAAGGAGGGAAAAAAAAAAAAAAGGGGGAAGAAAATGGCCCCAAAACGACGGTCGGTGGATTCCGCTGCAGCAAAGATGGTGTCTAAGACTCCTGAGAACAAAATTGATAGGTTTTTGAAATCACCCCTCCCAAATGATAAGAATACAGTTAAAACAAAATTGTCTGCTAATCTGAAGAAACCCGCAAAAATTCCCCAAACTGATGAATTATCTGATGATGAATCAGTAGAGGCAGGTCAGGGGGCAGGCGAGGAAAGTCTCTCTGCACAAGTGCAAGCTGCACAAATGCGAACTGAATATGACCCTTTAGTTTTGATTAAAATCTTGTGTGCCGTGGAAAATAACGGCACCTTAGTGCAAGGGATTTCTACTCAGTTGGGTTCAGTGCAGAGTGACATTGCCTTAATAAGAGAAGAGATCTTATTAGTCCGTTTTTTTTTGTATGCACTGTAATTGGTGAAGGATGTGAAGTTTCATCTGAGCATTGGAGTATCTCTAGGAAGCTGGAGGATGGCGGGACTCTCCGGCATTGAACAATGGCCAAAGTTTTTGTCAAATCAGGGCATTGTGCGCTCCATGGGCGGGGACCCGGGGCTTGGGACCCTAGGTGGCCCGGGGGCCGGGTGTGACCCGAAATGCGGTTCTCTCTGTCTGATATGTGGTTTGACTGCAGGCAGTGATACGATATATGTTGCATGGGTGCTATTAGGGGCAGGTCCGGTCGCTGGTGGTGTTTTTGTTTACATTCTGTTTAAATGCCGGTGATTGCCGAGTGATACTCGACCTGAGTCCCCTTGCACCTGAGATACTGGTGTGATTGTATGCGAGGCACGGTTAAATTGGGTACTAATTTTCAATCTTAACTATCTGGGGATGAGGCAGTAAAATATGCATGTGGTTCTTTTTTCTTTCTCCACTGCGGTAGAAGACTGCTGGACCCCCCAGGTTGCCTCAAGAATGTCCCCGATCAAAGATCGCTGTAAGCCCGCTATGCATGGTTAATGTGAGCACCAGGCGAATGGATCTAAGACTGCTAATCCTGCCGTTTTTTTACCCATATTCGGGAGGGGACGCGTGGGGTGCGCGCTCGCTCCCTGGTGGCCGCCCGGGCCGCGGGCCCCCGATCTCTGCCCTTTATAGATATTAATATGCTAAGTTAGATGCTGTATGTGTTTGCCCGATCGGGCTGTCGATGCCAGGGTGAGCCCCGCTCTCCTCTTAGCAAGTGAGATCTCCATTTTTGACTTGTATTATCCACATAGGTATGGGTATTTATATGAAATTATTATTAACCATGCTTATAAACCAGAAACTTGCGGACTTTAGGATTTTATAATAGCATAAATGCTATATGGATATGTATTTTTGTATTACAAATAAAATATTTAAATTTAAAAAAAATAAAGAAAATAAAAATAAAAAAGGGTCAGCTGCCCTATGAGCACGTCTTGGTAGTACAGAGGGTGGATGCTATAAATCCTCCCTCATAAATAAAGGGCAACATTTTGTCTCAATTGTTGCCTTATTGCTGTTAACCAGTTCCTGTTGGTAACAGTATTCCGAGACGTGGTAACGTACCCAGTCAGCAACAAATAGTGGCTGGGTTCGTTTACTGGCATCCTATTGGCACTAGCAGCAAGCTTTGATTGTGCTGATATGAACTGTCTGGTATTTACCAGCAGCTCGCACACTCAGCTTATCAACAGTATAGCCATTGCCATTATCTAAGGGTCAGTTACCCCAGAGTACGTCTAATTGTATAGAGGGTGGATGCCACAAATCCCCCCATACAACTAAAGGGCAACAATCTGTGTGAATTGTCGCCTTTTGTTGCTAACCAACTTGTGTTGGTAATAGCATTCAGAGACGTGGTAACGCACCCAGTCAACAATCACTAGTGGCTGGGGTCGTTTCACTGGTATTTCCTTGGCACCAGCAGTAGCTCACACCTTCTAGTCCAGGGCACATATGATAAGTGCCCTGTGTGTTGGCAAATAGTAGACTGTCAAACAGCCTATTAATGTATAAGTGAGATGATGACATCAGTCTCCCACTATTGACATTTGTCAATATCAATCAAGCCTAGCCGGCACCTATTAACATCACACTTTGTGGGTATGTGGTAGCGTTTCTGCTGTTCTCATTTTCATTGGAGTGAGTGATTATATATATCGCCTCCAATTGATGATATATAGCATCTCTCACAGTGGGCCATAACTGTGTTTTTAACACCCCAGCAGTTTATTTTGTGTGTTGTCTGTGTTCCTTCAGATGTGAATCACAAATACCAGTGACTACTTTTTAATGATTTGTCTAATAAAAGTGAAGTATTAATTTAACTTGGGCCAAGATAGGTTTCTATTGCCGTATAGGCATTTGTAAATACGTGTATGATTAACCTTGCCCTGGTTGGTCCTGAATTTATGGATGTAAACATCACCCCCTCAACATTCAGTTCCATGTAAATAACATTACTCCCTCCCACACCCGCCTTCAACATACAGTCCCATGTAAATAACATCACTCCCTCCCACAGCCGCTATCAACATACAGTCCCATGCAAATAACGTCACTGCCTCCCACAGCCAGCTCCGATATACAGTCCTATGTAAATAACATCACTCCCTCCCACAGCCGCCTCCAACATACAGTCCCATGTAAATAACATCACTACCCTCCCCAGCCACCTCCAACACACATTCCCATGTAAATAACATCACTGCCTCCCACAGCCCCCTCCGACATACAGTCCCATGTAAATATCACACCATCTCTCCTGCCCCCTCCAAAATACAGTCCCATGTAAATAACCACCTCCTTCCCAGCCACCTTCAACATACAGTCCCATGTAAATAATATCACCCCCTCCCCAGTCGTCTCCAACATACAATCTCATGTAAACATCACTCCCTCAACATTCAGTCCTATGTAAATAACATCACTCCCTCCCCCAGCTGCCTTCAACATACAGTCCCATGTAAATAACATCACTCCCTCCCACAGCCGCCATCAACATACAGTCCCATGCAAAAAACATCACCCTCTTCCAACATACAGTCCATGTTAAATAACCACAACTCCCTGCATTGCTCTGCCTCTCCCTTCACTTACCTCTCCTTATGTAGAGGACATCACCACAGCTTCCTCCCCCTGGACTTCTCCTCTTCACTACCGCCCTCTCCTGCACTGGTCACATGATGGTGACATCATCGCAGCTCCTTCTCAACCACTGCCTGTTTTACTGGTCACATTCAGTCCTTCAGATCTTCCAGTGCATTTGATTCAACTGTATTGCCGCCCTGAGGACAGTTGTATCTAGCTGGCAGGCAGTACTTTCGGGGCCTGGGACAAAACATCAGGGGCCTAGGCCCCGAATGTTTTAACCTAGCAACGCCCCTGCTGATAACACCTCCCCCCTCTACCAAAAGCTGTTCACAGGAAATGGAAAAAGCAAAGATAAATGTATGAATTACAAGTTTTACTGACTCTTTTCCTACAAAACTACACTGAACAAAAATATAAACGCAACACTTTCAGTTTTGCTCCCATTTTGCATGAGCTGAACTCAAGATCTGAAACATTTTCTACATACACAAAAGACCCATTACTCAAATATTGTTCACAAATCTGTCTAAATCTGTGTTAGTGAGCATTTCACCTTTGCCGAGATAATCCATCCCACCTCACAGGTGTGGCATATCAAGGTGCTGATTAGACAGCATGAATATTTCACAGGTGTGTCTTGGACTGCCCACAAATAAAGACCATCTCTGAAATGTGCAGTTTGATCACGCAGCACAATGCCACAGATGTCGCAATGTTTGAGGGAGATTACAATTGGCATGCTGACTGCAGGAATGTCTGCCAGAGCTGTTGCCTGTGCAATGGATGTTTATTTCTCTACCATAAGCTGTCTCCAAAGGCATTTCAGAGAATTTGGCAGTACATCCAACCGACCTCACAACCACAGACCACGTATAACCACACCAGCCCAGGACCTCCACATCCAGCATGTTCACCTCCATGATCGTCTGAGACCAGCCACCCGGACATCTGCAGCAACAATCGGTTTGCATAACCAAAGAATTTCTGCACAAACTGTCAGAAACCATCTCAGGGAAGCTCATCTGCATGCTCGTCGTCCTCATCTGGGTCTGGACCTGACTGCAGTTCGTCGTCGTAACCGACTTGAGTGGGCAAATGCTTACATTCGATGGCGTCTGGCACGTTGGAGAGGCATTCTGTTCACGGATGAGTTCCAGTTTTCACTGTTCAGGACAGATGGCAGACAGCGCGTGTGAGCGAATTGCTGACGTCAACGTTGTGGATCGAGTGGCCCATGGTGGTGGTGGGGTTATATTTTGGGCAGGCGTATGTTATGGACAACAACCACAGGTGCATTTTATTGATGGCATTTTGAATGCACAGAGATACCGTGATGAGATCCTGAGGCCCATTGTTGTGCCATTCACCCACGACCATCACCTCATGTTGCAGCATGATAATGCACGGCCCCATATTGCAAGGATCTGTACAATTCCTGGAAGCTGAAAACATCCCAGTTCTTGCATGGCCAGCATACTCACCGGACATGTCACCCATTCAGCATGTTTGGGATGCTCTGGATCGGCGTATACGACAGCGTGTTCCAGTTCCTGCCAATATTCTGCAACTTCGCACAGCTATTGAATAGGAGTGGAGCAACATTCCACAGGCCAAAATCAACAACCTGATCAACTGTATGCAAAGGAGACGTGTTGCACTGCGTGAGGCAAATGGTGGCCACACTGGTTTTCTGACCCTCCCCCAGTAAGGTAAAACTGTGCACATTTCAGAGAGGCCTTTTATTGTGGGCAGTCTAAGGCACACCTGTGCAATATTCATGCTGTCTAATCAGCACCTTGATATGCCAACCCTGTGAGGTGGGATTCATTATCTCGGCAAAGGAGAAGTGCTCACTAACACAGATTTAGACAGATTTGTGAACAATATTTGAGAGTAATGGGTCTTTTGTGTATGTAGAAAATGTTTTAGATCTTTGAGTTCAGCTCATGCCAAATGGGAGCAAAACCCATGTTCAGTGTAGATATGAATCCGCTCAGCTTCTCATGCTCTATAACATGGTGCTGTCAGATTGCACTGCATTTTTGGTGACAGGTCACTGAAACATAATCATTTCATGTTCAAAGATTATGGAAAATTACTGGAAAAGAGTGGAAAAAAGGATCACCGTACATGATTTATTACATATGTGACTCAGAGACTATTTTTGGTCACTTCTTTTGTACTTTGCTCTTTTGCCTCATTGAAAATATACTACTCTCAAATAAGTAACAGTTACTTCCTCCAGTTGCTTCCTGCATTCTTTATGGGTAAATAAATAACCCCAGCAATTACATGAATACTGGCATAGCCATAGTAAACTTTCATGACTTTTGCAATCACTGTCAAAATTCTAATCTTGACAGAAAATCCCTTAGGCTGCAGCCAAGTAGGTGACACTGTTCAAAGGTTTGCACCCCTATAACTGCCTACATGAATGTCAGGGGCTGAGGAGTACACAAGTCGGCTGCTATGGGGCCCTTGGGAGAAGAGGCCCCACTCAGATTGCAGCATAGTGAAGCAGGGTGCAGTCAGCTCCATGCTCCACCATTGGTCTATGCTAACCCCAGGAGAAAAGCGCAAAACAGTGACATCATTGAGCCTGCTGAGCAGGAGAGAGCGAAAGCCAATGGATGATATGCCTCATTCATCGGGGGAATGGGGCTAGGTATTACTTTTTAATTTTATTAAAGCTACAGGGGCATTACTACAGTTAGGGGCACTAAGAGGGCAGCACTATTGTAAAGGGGACACTAGTGGCGATTCTACTGTTTAGTGACACAAACAGGGCATTCTACTTTGTGGGGACACTATGGGAGCATATCTACTCTGTGTGGGCGCTAAGGGGGCACAATGGGTACATTTACACGACCGTGACGTGTTTTGCGGTCCGCAAATTGCGGATCCACAAAACGCTGATACTGGGTGTTCCACATTTTGTGGAACAGGCAGGGCCAGCGCTATATCGAAAATGCCTATTCTTGTCCACGATTGCGGATAAGAATAGGACATACTCTATATTTTTTGCGGGGCCATGGAACAGAACAACGGATGTGGACAACACACTGAGTGCTGTCTGTATCTTTTGCGGCCCTGTTGAAATGAATGGGTCCGCACCCATTACGCAAAATTGCAGAACAGATGCAGACCCATTCATACAGTCGTGTGAATGTAGCCCAAGCGGACATTCTACTGTAATAAGGGAGCATAACTACTGTGAATGGGGCACCAAGGGAGCATTCTACTGTGAGGGGGGCACTAAAGGAGAATTGTATTGTGAAGGGTGCACTAAAGGGAAATAACTACTGTGTTGGGGCGCAAAAGGGGGTATTATTACTGTGAAGGGGGCAATAAAGGGGAATAAGTAATGTGTTAGGGCATAAAAGGGACCAGGTGAGATTGGGCGTGTATAGGCATTGGACAGACTTGGAGGTGTGGCTTGGTGTAAATAAAATTTGCAACAGCGTAACACTGATCTTGTCCTTCCTTAGGCTTCTCAAAAGTTGGGAGGTAAGCTTGTCACATGCAGTCCCTTATGTGTGGACAGCTTGGTACAGAGCTGTAGGATCTACGCAGATTGAAATATTGTTCTGTGCGATACGATTCCATACAGATTGTATTTTATTTATATTAATCCCTGCTTTATATGTATAGGACTAGAGGTCGTGATGATCAGGTACCAAGTTCCCACTAAACAGTAAAAGGAAATGATGTAATTGAAAGAAAGACATACCAAGTTTTGCTCATCCTTTGGTGCTGTAGAGTTACTGGAGGACTGAGGATAAAAAAAAAATTAAATGTTTTAAAAATGATTTAAATAAATTATAAATTTTGTAAACTGTCAGTTATTTACCAAATGCTTAATCAACATGACTGGAAACCAATTGTAAAAAAAAAAAAAAGATCCATAAATTATTTTATGAATATTATACAAATAGTAACATAGTAACATAGTTTATAAGGCCAAAAAAAGACATCTGTCCATCCAGTTCCGCCTGTTATCCTGCAAGTATATCCAGAGGAAGGCAAAAACCCCTGTGAGGTAGAATCCAATTTTCCTAATTTAAGGGGAAAAATTCCCTCCCGACTTATATCGATCAGGCAATCAGAATAACTCCCTGGATGAACGACCCCTCTCTAGTAGCTATAGCCTGTAATATTATTACACTCCAGAAATACATCCAGGCCCCTCATGAACTCTTTTAGTGAATTCACCATCATCACCTTCTCAGGCAGAGAGTTCCATAGTCTCACTGCTCTTACCGTAAAGAATCCTCTTCTATGTTTGTGTACAAATTTTATTTTCTCCAGACGCAGATGATGTCCCCTTGTCACAGTCCTAGGGATAAATAGATGATGGGAGAGATCTCTGCATTGACCCCTGATATATTTATACATAGTAATTAGATCTCCCCTCAGTCGTCTTTTTTCTAAACTGAACAACCCTAATTTTGATAATCTTTCAGGGTACTGTAGTCCACCCATTCCATTTATTACTTTAGTTGCCCTTCTCTGTACCTTCGCCAGCTCTGCTATGTCACAGGAGCCTAGAACTGTACACAGTACTCCATGTGTGGTCTGACCAGTGATTTGTAAAGTGGTAGGACTATGTTATCATTACAGTCATCTATGACCCTTTTGATACAACCCATTATCTTATTGGCCTTGGCAGCAGCTGCCTGACACTGGTTTCCGCAGCTTAGTTTGCTGTTCACTAAAATTCCTAGGTCCTTTTCCATGTCAGTGTTACCCAGTGTTTACCATTTAATATGTACGGGTGACTTGCATTATTCCTTCCAATGTGCATAACCTTACATTTGTCATTGTTAAACCTCATCTGCCACTTTTCTGCCCAAGCCTACAATCTATCCAGATCCCTCTGTAGTAGTATACTGTCCTCATCAGTGTTAATTACTTTACACAGTTTAGTGTCATCTGCAAAAATTGATACTTTACTTTGCAAGCCTTCTACAAGATCATTAATATATTGACATTTTAATATAAAATACATTCATGTCTGTTTTTTTACTGTTTGATTGGATGATAGAAAAACTCTTTAGTACTTCAGGATTAAAGGGGCTTGTTCCCAGTTATTACTTATCTTATCAGCTGTCCACAGGGTAGGGGATAAGCATCTGATCAATGAGGATCACTGCTGGGGCCCCACTGTTCACAAGGACAGGTGTCCTGCTCCCCAGTAGATCATGCGTGACCACTGCCAGGCCATTTAGTATCACATATCAGCTCTCCTATCTTTTGGCATAGCCTTAGGTCCCTTTCACACGGGCGTCACGTTTTGGCTCCGGATGCGTCCCGGGTGCATTGCGGCACACCCGCGCAAGTAGGTACGCAATTGCAGTCAGTTTTGACTACGATTGCATTCCTTTGTTCAGTTTTTATCGTGCGGGTGCATTGTGTTTTGCACACGCGTGATAAAAAACTGAATGTGGTACCCAGACCCGGACTTCTTCACTGAAGTTCATGTTTGGGTTCAAGGTTATGTAGATGTATTTATTTTCCCTTATAACATGGTTAAAAGGGAAAATAGCATTCCTAATACAGAATGCTAGGTAAACTAGGGCTGGAGGGGTTAAAAATAAATAAATAGTTTAACTCACCTTAATCCACTTGTTTGTGCAGCCCGGCTTCTCTTCTTTCTTCAGGACCTGGGTAAAGGACCTGTGGTGACATCACTGCTCTCATCACATGGTCCATCACATGATCCATCACAATGGTGATGAATCATGTGACTGACCATGTGATGAGCGTAGTGACGTCACCAGTGTTCCCTGTAAGCTGCGCGGGCGCGCGGCCGCGCAGCTTCCTTTATGCCTCCGCTCCGCACCTCTGCTGGCCCGCTCACTGCTGCTGCCCGGACTTTATGTAAGGGGCTCGGGGCCTCTCTGTGCAATTTATTTTTATGATGCCTACAGTGCGATTGGCCGGCTGCGCTACCGGCCCAGTGCGCACATTAAGTAACCCATACCCTCTTCGGTGCTGCGCCTGCGCCACCAGCTGTGACAGTGCGAGACTCGGCACTGAGGTCACAGGTCTCGCAGGATCACGCGGGATGACTGAATGGCGGGATGACTGAATGGCGCGGCGCCGGAGAGGGTATGACGGGATTGTCCTGACAGATGAGTGGAGCAGAGAAGGTATTTTTATTTATTTATGTATGCACACACACCGGCTTCATAGGGAGGGGGGGGGGCACGCCGCACTTGAATTCAGAAAAGGGAGCCCACGCCGGCCATATGAGGGCAGGCCCACTGGCAGCAAATCCTTCATTATCATGGAATATATACAGAGATGGAGAGAGGGGCAAAATAATGAAATATATACAGAGAGGTGCAGTGTAGGGACACCGTGTAGGGGTTATACTGTTTATTGTACAGCATGGCACAGGGGTTATATTGTCATTTGCTGTACAGTATACTGTACATTATAATCCCTGTACCATGCCGTACAATATACAGTATAGTTCATACACCGTGCCGTACAATATACAGTATAGTTCATACACTATGCCGTACAATATACAGTATAGCTCATACACTATGCCGTACAATATACAGTATAGTTCAGATACCATGCCGTACAATATACAGTATACCACCTACACTGGGGGATTATTGTGTATATTGTACGGCATGGTGTATGGATTATATTGTGCAGCACGGTGTATGAATTATACTGTTCATTATCATGATTAAGGACCAGCATGTAAATGTCCGAAATGCATAGATTTGACTGCCCTGCATATGTGGAAGTTTTAATACCGCTGTGAATAAAGTATTCCCTGCTATCAAGAGCTGGATTTTCTCTCTTTTCTTCATGAACTATACTGTATATTGTACGGCATGGTGTATGGATTATAACGTACATCGTACAGCATGGTGTAGGGATTATAACGTACATCGTACAGCATGGTGTAGGAATTATAATGTACATCGTACAGCATGGTGTAGGGATTATAATGTACATCATATTGCATGGTTTTGGGGTTATATTGTATATTGTACAGCATGGTGCATGAACTATACTGTATATTGTACGGCACTGTGTATGAACTATACTATATATTGTACGGCATGGTGCAGCGGTTACACTGTATTGTACGGCATGGTGCAGAGGTTACACTGTATGCTCTTTGATGTGACACTTATCTTAGGTTTTCCTAGCGCCCACCTTTGATGGCGCTGTGCCCAGCTCTGAGCCGACCCCGCTCAGCAGCTGCCAAGGCTTAGAGGGAACACTGGACGTCACCACAGGTTTTTTACCCAGGTCCTGAAGAAAGAGGAAAGAAGAGAAGCCGGCTGCACGAACAAGTGGATTAAACTATTTATTTTATTTTTTTTAACCCCTCCAGCCCTAGTTTACTTAGCCTTCTGTATTAAGAATGCTATTATTTTCCCTTATAACCATATTATAAGGGAAAATATAATGATCGGGTCCCCATCCCGATCATCTCCTAGCAACCATGCGTGAAAATCGCACCACATCCGCACTTGCTTGCAGATGCTTGCGATTTTCAACCAGCCCTATTCATTTCTATGGGGCCTGCTGCGATTTTCACGCAATGCACAAGTGATGCATGAAAATCACCGCTCATGTGCACAGCCCCATAGAAATGAATGGGTCCGGATTCAGTGCGGGTGCAATGCGTTTACCTTACATTGTTAAGGATGCAACATGTACTGTAAGTGATGTGTGTGCAGTGTGTATATCGTTTGAGAGCCATTTGTTTGAGTTGTGTTTGTGTGTCATGTGTGTAGCCTGTGTCTAATGTGTGTGTGTGTCATGTGTACAGCATATGTCTTATGTGTGTTAAATTCCCCCATGTGTCTACTGTGTGATTGGCAGAGATGGCCTTGCGTTTCGCGGTGAACTTTGCCCGCGCCATATTTTTTTGCATAGCGCAAAACTTTGACCTATGACACATCCATCAGGTGGGACAGGACAGCCAATTGAGATGTTCCAGCACATGGACATACCCCTACCTTATAAATAAACCTGATCTGGCTGCCATTTTACATTCAGTCTTTTGCCAGTGTAGGGAGAGGTTGCTGTGTGGAGCAGGGACAGACTGTTAGGGACACCAAGCGGTAGCTAATAGGACCACAAAAGTCCTTTTAAGGACTGGTATAGGTGTGCTATCGATAGGTCTTACTTACTAAGGGGTGTAATATACTTTCTAACATAGAAAGTATATTATAGTGCATTTGTATTGTGCAGCAGTTGTGTGTGGTACTGCCGAGATACTGCAGGTATATAGAGGGACAAGCGTTATTGGAATAACTATATACAGTATATCAAGGGGAGAAAAACAGAACTGGATCGCACATCCACAATGCTATGCTTAGATCTAATTAAACTCGCTTCTCAGCGCAATATTAAAGTGTACAGCCCCCCATACTGCATGCTGTACAAGAGGCATTAGTGTAGATTTTGATCAAAAGGCATAAGCCAACTCACCGCGCCAAGGTTGCCTCTTTGAGTGGGACCTACTCTGACAAAAAGGTGCAGCACAATGCGGTGACAGTGCGGCACTGCCCTAGTAGGTGGTGGGACCCAGGAGTCAAACAGCAATCCTGCTGTCTGACAATGCCACTTATGACACTGGGTCCCACCAACCCATCAGCACAGCGCCACAGCAACTTTTGATCAAAATGTACACTAATGCCTCTTGTACAGCATTCAGTATAGGGGGCTGTACAGTTTAATATTGCGCTAAGAAGAGAGTTTAATTAGATTTAAGCATAGCATTGTGGACATGCGATTCAGTTCTGTTTTTCTCCCCTTGAATTTGTATTGTGCAGCAGTTGTGTGTGGTTCTGCTGAGATACCGCAGCTAGATGGAGGGACAAACGCTATTGGAATAACTAATTGCAACTGGTGTTGCCCCCCCAAAAAATTATTAACGGGAGCGATACACCTGCTTCAACCAAATATTGATTAAGGGGTTTGATATACCCGCTTCCAGCAAATACTCAATAAGGGGTTCTATATACCTGTTTCCACAAAATTTTGATACAGGGTATTGATATACCGGCTTCCACCAAATATTGATTGAGGCCTGCGATACACCAGCTTCCACAAATACTGCTCTTATATTGGGACTTTGTCACAGGGTTATTTTGAAAATGACAGGTAGAGGAAGAGGCAGGCCATTCCGCAGGGGTGGTAGGGGTCGGCAGGTGCACCAGGCAAGAGCCTAAATGGAAAGTTGCAGAAGTTGCGTGCGATTACGTCAAAGGACGCACCAGAGTTGGTTGAGTGGCTCACTCAGCCATTGGCTTCTGCACCCTCCTCATCTGGACACTCCTCACTCTCTGCTGTGTGCGCCCCTAAAGACACCACCATATCCCCTCCACTCGAGTCAGAGGAATTATTTTCCCATCCATTCCCAGACCTTACCGACACGCAGCCATTCTTGGCATCGGATGAGGAAGAGGAGGTAGCAACGGCCGCCACCCATTGGTCTGACGACAGTACCCAGATCAGCCCAAGGAGGGTGGTCCCCGCTGTTGCTGCCTACTCCGAGATCTCTAATGTCAGTGGTGGTAAAGGTGACGATGATGACGTGTCAATAGATGTCACGTGGGTGCCCACAAGAGAGGAAGAGGAGGGGAGATCAGAGGGAGAGACGGAGCATAGTCAATAAACAGATTACATTCCAGCTCACCATACAATCCCACTGCGCGGAACAGACCGGACAAGTCCTTGATGCAAACACAGAAAAGAAGTTCCAGCATCCAGGGTTGTATATGTTGTCTTTATCTGTATTTGTCTTTGGTTAAAGCATGCATGCAGCAGAATCCATCGAAAGAGAGAGGAATATATATCTGCTGACACATTGGGAACAGCGCCTCCCCTGGTCAAACATACCGGATCCAAAAACTGCATGGCGTGAACAGACACCCTACACCATTATACAAAAATAGTTAAAACATCTTAAAATTAATAATTATTATAGGTTATAGGTTAATGGTAGCTAGTCCAAGTGGTCAAAATAGCTTTGCTTCTTGATCCTTCACTTATACATTATGAATTTGTGGATCCAATTTTTTTTTTACATTTAATACAAATATATATATATATATATATATATATATATATATATATATATATATATGAAATATTGCACCTGCCTCAACTCATGTCACTATTACATATATTGACTTATTGACCTAATGTTGATATAAATACATAAGTTTATTTTTTTAATTAAGTTCCATAGGAAACCAGGTGTTTAGTTTCAGGAGCCAATATGCTTCACGCGGGAGGATTTTATGCTTGTAATTACCACCTCTAGGTGGCATAGACACTTTTTCAAAAACATAGATACGGAAACTATCAGGCCTCCTATTGTGCTTATTAATAAAATGATTAGCCGCATTAGAAACACCCGTAGAATGGGGGTTGGTAATACAGTTCAAATGCTCACGACGTCTACCTTTAATTTCCTGCTGGTACTGCCAACATACATAATATCACAAGTGATGCATTTAATTACATAACCCCGCCCCCCCCTTCATATTACAGTTAATAT
Source organism: Bufo gargarizans (assembly GCF_014858855.1). NCBI lineage: Eukaryota > Metazoa > Chordata > Amphibia > Anura > Bufonidae > Bufo > Bufo gargarizans. Next base: position 272,746,033 of record NC_058085.1, on the reverse strand, counting down.
AACTTTGTGTGCATAGCATTATCAAAAACCTTAGTTGGTTGAGCAAAGTTACATATCTTACAGGAATGTGTTCCACGTCTATTGAAACCTTGTTATTTTATCCAGGTATCAGACCTAGGGGTGTGGGTGCGGCAAAAAAAGTGAGGGTGACAACCTATTTCCTGTATTGATATGTAGAGAGAATCTAAATCGCACATCCTCATTCCTATGCTTCTGATATGAGAACTGTTTGCAATTTGCAGCCTTTCTTTTGATAAAACATGGCTATACAGCACTAGTATCAATCATTTGCTGTGCACTATTAAGAGGCATTAGTATACAGTTTGATCAAAAAACATAGGCCCACTTACCGCGACAAGGTTGCCTCTTGTTAAGTGGGGACCTACTCTAACCATAGCGTGGCGCCGTGCGGCGACCACCGCGCCTCCACACCGCTCCAGCAGGCAATGGGATCCAGCAGCCACACCGTGGCCCCACTGTGCGGCGGAGCCACCTAGGCCTCGGATCCCATCACTCCACCAGGACAGCACAGAAGCAGCGACGGCCACCGTCCAGCACGGCATGTGAACTGGTGCAAAGGGATCACCTGTTCACAGCTTCTCAGGAACTCCAACTGAGATGTGGTAGGAATTATTAGACCCTTTGCAGACTTCTGCTAATTTAAAAGCACCTGAGCCAAATGGGGAGGAGTGCTGATTCAGAGGGGGGAAAAAGAAAATAAAGCATATAAATTGTATTGATATGTAGAGAGAATCTAAATTAGCAGAAGTCTGCAAAGGGTCTAATAATTCCTACCACATCTCAGTTGGAGTTCCTGAGAAGCTGTGAACAGGTGATCCCTTTGCACCAGTTCACATGCCGTGCTGGACGGTGGCCGTCGCTGCTTCTGTGCTGTCCTGGTGGAGTGATGGGATCCGAGGCCTAGGTGGCTCCGCCGCACAGTGGGGCCGCGGTGTGGCTGCTGGATCCCATTGCCTGCTGGAGCGGTGTGGAGGCGCGGTGGTCGCCGCACGGCGCCGCGCTATGGTTAGAGTAGGTCCCCACTTTAAAAGAGGCAACCTTGTCGCGGTAAGTGGGCCTGTGCTCTTTGATCAAACTGTATACTAATGCCTCTTAATAGTGCACAGCAAATGATTGATACTAGTGCTGTATAGCCATGTTTTATCAAAAGAAATGCTGCAAATTGCAAACAGTTGTCATATCAGAAGTATAGGAATGAGGATGTGCGATTTAGATTCTCTCTACATATCAATACAACCTATTTCCTAGCGTGCTCAGTCTCCTAGATACAATCCTGCATCCATTCCTGAGTATATCATTTAAAATACTGTCCTCATATAGAATCGGGAGACATTTATGTACCACCCATTCAATTTTTTTAGGGGAACTGTCTACTATAAGTAATTACAAGTGTGGGTTTCTCCATATTCCCTGTTTCCATTGTGACTGGTACTATCCCTTAAAATAGTAAATCCCTTCTATCCTTCCTTTGTGCAATATTGAAGGCCCTGGATAACATCCAATTGGCATAACCTCTATGCTTTAGGCTGTCCCATATTATCCGACATTCATTATGGAATACGTCCACATTACTGGAATTCCTGCGCGCCCGGATAAACTCACCCACCGGTATGGCTTTTATTGTGTGGATAGGGTGTTGACTGGTTGCTTTCAAAATAGTATTCCCAGAGACTTCTTTGCGGTAAGTCTCGGTATATATATACTGATCTATAATTCCAGTCAACGTCAAATCTAGAAAACACACTATTTCCATATCCATATGGGGGTGAATTTCAAGCCGTATGGATTATTATTGGCGTAGTTCACAAAGTCCTGTATGGCAGATACATCAGCTCTCCAAATGAGCAGCAAGTCATCGCTACATCTGCCATACCCCACAATATCCCCCGAATATTATTTTTTCTCTGAGAAGACAAACTGCTCTTCCCAGTATGCCATGGTTAAGTTAGCAAGGGAAGGCGAAAATTTCGCCCCCATAGACACGCCTATAGTTTGCACATAAAACTTAGAATCGAAACAAAAATAATTGTGGTTTAGAAGGAATGACGTGACCTCCACAATGTAATCAATGTACTCCATTGAATGTCTGCTGCACCTATGAAAATGATATTCCAGTGCTTCTAGGGCTATATTATGGGGGATGGAAGGATATGGAGAGACCACATCCATGGTTAACCACTTGTAATCCCCGGCCCAAGTTTTTTCAAAAAAAGCTCTGAGTACATCAGAAGTGTCTTTTAGGTAACCATCACCCACTCCCCATTCTTTCCAGTAATGACCCAATTTCCGAAACTATTGGTCTAAGTGGGGGTGGGTAGTTTTTTTTGTGTATTTTTGGAAGTGCATGTATGATTGTCAAGAATGACTAGGAATTCTATTTGATAAACATCAGCTTCCTGTATGTGGAGGCATCCGACAAGAAATCCATCATCTGCTGGAAATAAACCTCTTAGGCCAATATCACTACTGACCCCCGTTTTGTGATCCATTTTTGTCACTAGATCAGACCGATCTTCCAATTGCTTTAGTGCTCCTCTATGTTCCTTTGTAAGATTATAACGATCATTGAATTTACAATTGTATATTGCAGTAAGTTCCCTTTCAAGCACTTCCTGAAAAACATCCATGCTTTGTGTACGTGATTTCACAGCATAATATTGTACGTTAGTGGTTTTAAATTCCTGCCCTGAAGATGTAGGAAGAAAACAGGCATTTTCTATTTGTAAATCCACCATACTGACTAAAGACATTTGTTCCTGAAAAGACAAGCTACCATATTCATTGATAACAGACTCCCTATTCATCACTTCCATCTGACCACCCGCAGGCGTATCAAAGAAGTGTCTCCTAAGGGTTAAATAATTGCATATAAATTTATTCACATCCAGAATCGTGGTGAATAGATCAAAATCCCTTGCAGGAACAAAGTTTAGTCCCAGGGACAAAACATCCAACTGCTCCTGTGTCAGTATAGCTTGTGATAAATTAATGACATCATAGGTATTTTGATCACACCCATCACTTGTTGTCTGGTTGCCATTATATGTGGTTTTCTTTGGGTGTTTTCTGCCAGCTCTTCTCCATAGTTTTTTGTTAATTTCCCATATTTTGTTTTATTTTTCAATTTTTTGTAATAAGAGGATCTTGTGGTTGATTTTAGTTGCTCCTGGAATTCTTCCAAACAATCTTCCACTGATTCCTGTGAATCACTCGGAAGTTCAGAATTTTGAGGTTCAGAAGAATTAAAACTCACTTTTCGCACCACTTTCGATTTATTTTTATCCTGTTGTTTTTTACTTTTATTTTTGGTTTAGAGGATTGACCTTGGGGTACGGGGAAATTTTTAACGTCTGCCCCACTCATATATTTGGTCGTTATTATAGTCAAAGACATCCCTTTGAAATTTATTTTGTTTTGTTTCCATTATCTTTTTCCTCCAGGTCTTTGACAAGAGTCGCAATTTTTTCTTCTGACTCTTTATAATCCTGCAAGGTCTCAAATTTCCCCAAAGATTCTTTGCAGACCTCGATTTCCCGTTGTATCCCTGTGAGTTTATCTTTTTCATGGTCAATAATGAGAGTATCAGTTTTAGTGAACATTCAGACAGTATGTTATTCCATTTAGAGACAAAGTTATCAGAGAACACCGTGGTGGGAATCTTTTTAATTCTCAGACCTCTAGGTATCATTGATTTTTCAACATACTTGACCAATGTCGTATAATCCCACCACAGTTTAGTTTACTGAATTGCCAGTTTTTCCAATTCCTCTATCTTGGACTTCATCTCGAATGGATTTTCTGCAACTGTCGCGTCGCAGTCGCAGCATGACGCATGTTGCAGTGCGACACCATAGACTGCCATTATAAAAATTGTTGCGCGACATTAGTGCAACAAAATGTCGCGTGACAAATGTCGTCGTGTAGACCTAGCCTTATATAGAAAATAAGCGGTCCACTTTCGACTCACAGGGCCAGATTTATCATGACTCTGACAGCTCACTCCACTTTAACATATGGCTAAAGTCAGTTTTAGCCAAGTCAGATTTATGATCGGCCCTTTAAGACTGTAATAAATGTGGTTTGACGGTAGCAGTTTATCCGTCAGTAAGCAGCTTTACAAAAGTCGCACATCTTAACGAAAAAGTCGCCAGTTTTTATGAAAAAGTCGCATGTTCTATTAAAAAGTCTCATAAGATAAGCATGGTCCTCACTGGAATGAAATTGCGACTTTTTTGCGACTTTTTAAATAGTCCCAATAGTAAATCTGTCTAGAGATTCATTTACATAAGAAAACACGCCCACTTTCAGAAAACTGGCGAGCATAGTGCAGAGCAGAAAAAAGTCGCAAATTTGTGCGCATTTTTAGCGTTTGGGACTTTTTCACTCCATTATTCTGACCTGAGCTAATGATAAATCTAGCCCCCAGTCCGGAACCAAAGCAAAAGCCATAGCAGGCAGGGAGGGAGGAGTCTGTTTGTATTATAGCATACAACTGTAAACCGTAATTAGGCAACTTTGTAATTTTTAGCGGCGAGTCACACGGAATATCCAAGTAACAGTCAATAAACAGATTACATTCCAGCTCACCATACGATCCCACTGCGCGGAACAGACCGGACAAGTCCTTGGTGCAAACACAGAAAAGAAGTTCCAGCATCCAGGGTTGTATTAGTTGCTGTTATCTTTATTTGTCTTCGGTTAAAATGCAGCTATACAGACATCAACTCCCTCCAATGCCCGGTTAACATGTTTCTAACTTAGCAGTTATTACTCATAACCTGATGTGTTATCCGGCCACTGGGGTGAAATAGTCACCATCCCCCATTGAGAGGGGAAAGGGAGGGGGGAAATTGGAGGACAGAGACAACACCCCCCAGGCCAGACTGCACACCATAGACCACTTGTCATGTTCAAATTCACCAAGCTTCACCCACATTTGAATGTTGAATACTAAAATACATTTCACCAAAGCATGCATGCAGCAGAATCCATCGAAATATCACAGAGAGAGGAATATGAACCTGCTGACACATAGGGAACAGCGCCTCCCCTGGTCAAACATACCGGATCCAAAAAACGCATGGTGTGAACAGACACCCTACACCATTATACAAAAATAGTTAAAGAGACAGAGCAGCAGCTAGGGGGTAGAAGGAGGAGAAGCAGGCAGAACTCGCAGTGCACAGGAGGCAAAAAGCAGACTGGAAATGTATCTGGAGGGAGCCATCCACCATGCATGGTCACATCTGCCGCTTCCAGGACGCCGGCACATGGCTCCGCAGTGTGGGCTTTTTTTAACATATCAGCTGCTGACAATAGTGTTGTCATCTGCAGCTTGCGCTATCAACGCATAAGTCGCGGTAAGCCCAACACTCACCTAGGGACGACCGCCTTAAGACGGCACCTAGCCTGTCTTCACCGAGCCCAGTGGAAGCAACACCATCAGAATCCACAAAGCCACACTCCCGCCGCTCCACGTCCAGCCTCTTCTCCTTCTCCTCTCTCCTCCCATTTGTCCTCCTCTCCACCTTCCACCATGCCATCGTCACATTCATCTGGAAAAAGGCAGGCTTCCAGGGCCCAACTGTTCGAACGTAAAAAGTTGATGACGTCGATAACCCTCTTGCCCAATGGCTGGGGGGATCGTGACCGATAAGAGCACTCGCCTAGCTCACAACAGTGTGGACTACCTGACATTTCTAAAAATGAATGAGGCATGGATCTCGGAGGAATTCAACACCTATGACGACCATGTTTAATTGAATTTCCTCATGCCAGCCCACACATATCCGCCACCACCCAGAACAAAGAATGGGCCCTGTCTTATGTAAATACAGTGGCATAAAAGGCCTTTTATGTACGGTGAATGGCTAATGTTTGGGGCCTGTACTCCACTGGCCTGCAGTAAAATTGGTATTCAATGACTGTCTAATATACCTCCAGCCACATAATCACTTGATCTTTTCTGTCCTGTGAATGCCTAATTGTTGGGGCCTCGGAGGAATTCAATACCTGTGATAACCATGTATTATTGAATTTTACCTATTATCATTTGGGGTTTATTCAAGAGGGGGGATTTTGTTAGCCATGTTTTTAATCCAATTTTATATTTTTAGTTCTTTTAAACATATGTATTTGACATGTTTTAGTACTAGCCTGCAGTAAAATTGTTATCCAATGACCATCTAATATACCTCCAGCCACATAATCACTTGATGTTTTCTGTCCGGTGAATGCCTAATGTTTGGGGCCTGTACTCCACTGGCCTGCACTAAAATTGATATCCATCGACTGTCTAATATACCTCCAGCCACATAATCACTTGATCTTTTCTGTACGATGAATGCATCATTTTTGGGGCCTGTAATCTAACTAGCCAACAGTTAAATTGTTATACAGTGACCGCCTAATGTACCCTCAGCCACATAATCTTTTCTGTACGGTGAGTGCCCTAATGTTTGTGCCCTGTACACTGGCCTACAATAAAATTGTTATCCAATGACCGTCTAATATACCTCCAGCCACGAAATCACTTGATCTTTTCTGTATGGTGAATGCCTAATGTTTGGGGTCTGTACTCCAGTGGGTTACAGTAAAATTGTTATTCAGTGACCACATAATGTACCTCGAGCCACATAATCACACCTTCTTTTTTTGTCAGGCGAATGCCTAATTTTTAGGGCCCGTACTTCCGTGGCCTAAAATAAAAAAATTTTTAGGCTCCAGCAGGGCACATTTTTGAGAATTTCCCTTTAAGGCGCATAAAAATGGCCCATTATTAAAATACATATTTTTTGTGGGAATCTTTGTCATTGATCCCCCTCTAGTATGTCGCTGTCCATGTTGTGTGACTATTTGCGCACTTCTAGTAAGTATTTGGTGGCTGCAAATATGACCTGAAGGTTTTCAGGTTTGCCTGCCATTAAAGTGAATGGGGCCAGCTGCGAACTTGTGGTTCGCAAACATTAGATCGCATTCGCGAATCGTCCCGTCCGATGTTCGTTCATCACTAGTGATTGGAATCTGTACCGCATTTGTGTATTGTGTTAGTGGTGTGTGTGGCATGCCTAATGTGTGAAAGATCTTGTGTAGCATATACTTAGAATGGGTCCGCATTTCTATAGGGGTGCCGGCCCGGTGTATGGCCGATCTGCAATTTGCGGATCCGCAATACTCTACGGACATGTGAATGGAACCTTACTGTGTACTGTACTTTTGAGTGTGGGAGATATGTGTCAGATGTGCAAGTGGTGTGTGTATAGCATGTGCATTACGCCTCATGCACATGACAGTGTTTTTTCACTGTCAGTGATTTGGCTTCAGTGGTCCGTGTCCGATTCTGACAGGGGAAAAAAAAGTAAGGTTAATGAAAAGTGTAATTTTATTGCACCAAGGTCTTGTAGAAAAAAACAGACACGGACACGGATGACATACCAGTTGTGCATCCTTTTTTTTCGATGGACCTATTGACTTGAATGGGTCTGTCCTCTGTTTTCCACTGACAAGAATAGGACAGGTTATATTTTTTGGACGGACTGGAATCACGGATCATGGACGCAGAGAAAAAACGGAGAACTATCAGTTTTTTTTCACAGCTCCATAGAAATGAATGGGACCCCCACTAAACTGTGAAAAATGGCGGAACGGACGCGGATGCACACAACGGTCATGTGCATGAGGCCTTATGTGAATGCTGTGGGTACGGCAGATGTAGACTGAAAGAGTTGTACAATAAGTGAGTGAATGTGTGTAGCATGTGTCTAATGTTTACTCTGTGCACAATGCATGTCCTATGTGTGCAGTAATGTATTATGTGCAGGATGTGGCTTCATGCACAGAGTAATGTCCATATTTGGGTACACAAAAACATATTCCCTATCAGTACCGACTGGATAATGTCAGACTGTGCAGGGACACCCCCCCAACTGGTAACATCCATCTGGACTTTCATTGCAAATGGCTAACACAGACTCACAACACAGAGTTAACAAAAATAGACAGGTCAGGAGTGTATAGGTCCTCTATAAGATGAACCTAGGTTTTAGAGGAGAACAATAAGAAAAAAATATTTTTCATTAGACCTCAGGTCAGACGACCAATCAGACCCCCATGTTAATTAGACGTCAGCTGACAGCCCCAATCAGTCCCCCCCCCCATGTTAATAAGACCCCAATAAGACCTCAGATCAGACCTCAGCTCAGACCCCAATGTGAATGACCTCCAATCAGACCTCAGATAAGAGCCCCATGCTTCTCATCAGCCCTGATATGCCTCTCATCAGCCCCATATGCCTCTCATCAGCCCCCATATGCCTCTCATCACCCCTATATGCTTCTCATCAGCCCTGATATGCCTCTCATCAGCCCCATATGCCTCTCATCAGCCCCATATGCCTCTCATCAGCCCCCATATGCCTCTCATCAGCCCCCATATGCCTCTCATCAGCCCCATATGCCTCTCATCACCCCTATATGCCTCTCATCACCCCTATATGCCTCTCATCACCCCTATATGCCTCTCATCAGCCCTCCATTGCCTCTCATCAGCCCTCCATTGCCTCTCATCAGCCTCCATTTCCTATCAGCCCCCATATCAACCCCCATGCCTCTCATCAGCCCCCATTGCCTCATATCAGCCCCCTTGCCACAGAGCACATAAAATAAAAAAAACACTTACCTCTCCTGCTCCGGATGCTGCCGCTCCTCCTGCTCTTCCTGCCATCGACTGTATAATGAACCAGCGTGCACAGCATGAGGTCAAAGAGCGCCCTCACGCTGTGTGCTGCCACAGCACAGCCGACATCCGAGGACAAGGAAGTCCTCCAGTACTAATGAGCGCTTCCATAACGGAAGCGCTCTTTAGTATTCACCCCATAAGACACAGGGACTTTTTACCCCCCTTTTGGACAAAAAATATATTGTGTGTATATATATATATATATATATATATATATATATATATATATATATATATATATAGAGAGAGAGAGAGAGAGAGAGAGAGAGAGCGCGCAGCAACAAACTCACATATTTTTCACATTGCAATTTTTATAGTAAAATATATAGAACAGTAGAATTTAAAGAAAATGTAAAACTGGAATAAAATTATTTTAATAAAAGTGACAAATTCTAAATATGTACTTACAATAACTGTAGTAATAATAGTGGTTGTCACCTAGAAAATAAAAATAATAAAGCGCCAAAAATTTAATAATAATGAAAACAGACATATTAATAAAATATTATAGGTACAGACATTATAGAAATGCATAGCTTAAAGTGTCTGTGTGACATTTAGTCTGAATTTTGTTCAGAAACAGCGCCACTTTTATCTGAGGGTGTGTCTGATACTGCAGCCTGTATTTCAATACTTACATTTTGGATAATGGTTGATAAAGCCTCTGTAACCTCTGTAGCTGTCTGAAAGTAACATGAATACAATAAATACACACATATATGAATGTGACAAAATGCTTAAAAAATATGGAGACTAGCTTAATTAAAAATGAATAATCAGTGAGTTTTCCAAACCAATCATTTCCAATCTCTTAACGGACTTTATGACCAACAACATCAAGTCACTGCCTCAGGACATTGACTCAGGGGTTGGACAAACTTTTACCAAATAGCAGGGGATTCCTGCTGACCCTCTTTGCAGTAACTTTCCTCTATGGTTAATAAACGAGGGTTATGGGCATATGGATAGGGATGATCTACAGTGGTTTAGATGGTAGGAAAGGGGAAGCTGTTGCATCGGCCACGTCAATGAATACAGAGTCCAAAGTGACTAGAAAATAAATGTCCCTATTCCTTCCCTTGTTATCTTTCTATCTCCTATCCATACCCTTTTTTCCTGTTCTTACATTCTCCATGTACACTACAACAGACTTACCCTTTGGACCTCGTTGGTTTTGCTCTTCTTGTTCCTTCTGCCACACTTGCCTGTACAGCTTAGATGATATTTTTATTACCTTTACTTTCCATAAATTGATTTCTTTGTTTAAAACTGGCTAAAGTGAATTCAATGAGGTATTCCCCCAACCCAGAGTTATGAGATATTTAAAAAAAATATATATTCTGTACATATACAATTTTAATGAAGTGAATCTTCACCATGGGATTTATCACTCTTGAATTAGCAACATCATGTTGATGAAGTCTTATTTGTTTGATTAATTAAAAAAATGGTATAACCTGCCTTGTAAATGTGGGCTCTAGGTTGCAAACTTTGACTGTAGTCCAAATTTTTGATTTGATAATTTATGGACATTTTTGCATTTTAAGTAGAAATACTCTTAAATTTAGAATTAGGCTAGTTTCACACTTGAGTTGTTAATTCCATTATTGAAATCCAGCAGAGGATGTCAGTTTTCCACATCAGGATGCATCCGTTTTGTTACGATGCATTTGTGGGAAATCAAAACTGAAAAAAACGGATCCATCACTAAAGACATTGAAAGTCAATGGTTGACAGATTTAGGCTCCTAAAAAACTGATCAGTCACCATTGACTTACATTGTTTTCAGTGCCACATCTGTTTTTATGACCAGACACAAAACTGAAGCTTGCAGCGGTTTTGTGTCCGGTCACAAAACGGAATGCTGCCAGAATGGAAGACATCCTGATGCACCCTGAACAGATCTCTGAATGCATGAAGACTAAACGAAAATGTTTTTTTCCGATATTGAGATCCTCTGCCAGATCTCAATACCGGAAAACAACAACGCAAGTGTGAAAGCAGCCTTAGGCATGAGAGTGTTGTGATGTACCATAGCAATGCCAGGTAGACTGCCCCTACAAGCCATACACTGCACGCTAGGGAGAGCAATTTGGTTTCTCTTAATTACAATATACAGTTTGGAAAACACAGACCATGTGTCAGCCGAATATCCTGGACCATCCGGGTCTGCCCTGACCCGAACTGACTGCATCATAGTGATTTCATGTGAGTACAGTACAATAGACTCACAATCAGATAGCATCTGACTGTATCATAAGTCAACATGATGCAGTCAGGGGAGCCGAGGTCGGTCTGAGAGATACGGTCAACACACGGGCCAGGGGCGTCGCTAGGTTAAAACATTCGGGGCCTGGGCCCCGGATGTTTTGTCCCATGCCCCGAATGTCCTGCCTGCCTGCTAGATACAACTGTATTGCCATACACAGAACGGCAATACAATTGAATCTTACACTGGGAAGAGGCGAAGGACCTGTGGTGACATCACAGGTCATGTGATCAGCAAAACAGGCTGTGATAGGATGACCTGGATGATGTCACCATCATGTGACCAGTGCAGGATTGGACCGGAATGAAGAGGAGAAGGAGCTTAATGGTAATATCTGTACATGAGGAGAGGTAAGTTAAGGGAGAGGCAGATGCTGGGAGTTGTAGTTATTTAACTGGGATGTATGTTAGGGCTGAAGGGAGGGATGTTATTGACATGGAACTGTGTGCTTGAGGTGACTGGGGGAGGGAGTAATGTTATTTACATGGGACTGTAAGTGGAAAGTGGATGGTGGGTGGGAATGATGTTTATGTACATAGGGTTACATATGTACGTTTGGGGATCCGCTTGTGAGATCCGTTTCAAGGCTCTCACAAGCAGCCCCAAATGCATCAGTTTAACCCCAATGCATTCTGAATGGATGTGGATCCATTCAGAATGCATCCGTTCAGGACCGATTCGTTTGTATTAGATTTGAATTTCTAAGTCCCAATACGGATCCGTCCTGACTTACATTGAAAGTCAATGGGGGACGGAACCGTTTACAATTGCACCATTTTGTGTCAATGCAAAGGGATCCGTCCCCATTGACTTACATTGTAAGTCAGGATGGATACGTTTGGCCCTGCAAGGCCATGCGGACACAAAAACGCTGCATGCAGCCGTTTTGGAGGCGGACTGTCAATGGGGACGGATCCCTTTGCATTGACACAAAATGGTGCAATTGTAAACGGTTCCGTCCCCCATTGACTTTCAATGTAAGTCAGGACGGATCCGTATTGGGACTTAGAAATGCAAATCTAATACAAACGGATCGGTCCTGAACGGATGCATTCATTTGTATTATCGGTGCGGATCCGTCCTGTACAAGTACAGGACAGATCCGCACGAACGCAAGTGTGAAAGTAGCCTTAGGGGGTGATGTTTACATTATATTCTGTGTTGGAGGCGGCTGGAGGTGATGTTATTTACATGGGACTGTATGGTGGAGAGTGGAGTATAACTGCAGGGGGCACTGCAGATCCAGGGGACATTATAGGCGGTCTTATTACTACTGGGGGCTCTATAGGAGGGTCTTATAGATCCGCCTTATTTCTACTAAGCGCACTATGGTGGCCTTATTACTACATAGGGGTCTGTAGGGAGCTTTATTACCACTGGGGGAACAATAGGGGGCCTTATTTCTACTGGGGACTCTGTGAGGGCATTATTAATATGGGAGGGCTCTTCTAATAATGGGGGCATAGTTGAGGAGCATTATCACGGTTGGGGCAGTGTTACTAACGAGGGCATTCTAGAAGGGAATTACTATTGGTGGGACTATGAGGAGCACTATTACTATGAGGGGCAGTAATGTTTCTTCAGGATAGTATTTGGGGGTATTGGGGGGGGGGGCAGGGGCGTAACTAAAGGCGCATGGGCCCCGGTGCAAGAGTTCAGCTTGGGCTCCCCTTCCCTCAGTGTTTTGTGTGTCTTCTTATGCGGCACAAGTGTCTTTGGGCCCCTTCAGGCCCCTGGGCCCGGTAGCGACAGCTAGCTCTGCACCCCCTATAGCTACACCCGGGGGGGGGGGGGGCACAGCAAGCAGCAGGATAAGACTGTGGGGACTCTAGTTGGGGGATAATGATAGAATGTGAGGAAGCTAAGATGTCTGTGTGCAGAGGCGTACCTACAATAGAGGCAGACCACGCAGCTGCTATGGGGCCCGTGAAGGGGGGGGCACGGAGTGGATGGAAGGCCCCGCCCCTAATTACACTAACATAGCTACTGTGACTCCACTATCACTTCTCCTGTGCTCAGGGCCCCCATCCCCTTACATATTTTATCAATCTTCCCGCCGGCTCCTGCAGTGACAGACAGTCCCCAGCCAGCCTATGCCAGTGCGCTTTCCTCTGTCTGTCTGCTGGGTGTTGAACTGGCCAATCAGCATTTAGCAGCGTTAATAGCCTGCTGCTGATTGGCTAGCCTAGCTCAGTAGACAGAGACAGGACTGAGCGGGCGGGATGCTGGACTTGTCTTCCTCCACACTGCCTGCCATGTCTCCAGAGAGCGTGCCCTGCACAGTTACAGACAAAGTAAGTAATGTGCAGCTGTGCACTGTCAAAAGTAAAAAAAAAAAAAAAGTCAATGAGGAAGGGGGGAGGGGGGGGGGGTCACACTGCCCTCTACATAATCTTATCATATAAAGAACAGTGTGCCCCAAACAGCCCCCCCCCCCCATGAACTCTGCTTGCTGTTGATGCTTATATAGACAACAATGCCCCAGCAGCCAACCCCCCCCCCCCCCCCAATGAACTCTGTTGCATTAGCATTAAGAAGAGTTTATGGGGGGGGGGGTGCTGTGCAGAGTGGGCATAAGCAGGAGGAACGATGCTCTCATATAGATCACTCTTCCTGCCTGTGCCCACTGTTCCAGGCTTTAGCAGACAGGCAGGAGCAGTGATGTGCGCTGTACATCACTTGCTGCAGCCCTAGTGAAATTTGTACTTCTGTACACCACTGTCATATCAGCGGTGTACGAAAGTATGGGAGAAAGTAATCTTATGGCGCTTATAATAGGTTCTAATAAACTTCATTTAGTTTATGTGTACTTTAAGTTAGGGATGTCCAACCTGCGTTCCTACAGCTGTTGCATGATGGAAGTTGTAGTTTTGCAGTAGCTGGACGGCTGCAGGTTGGACATCCCTGCTTTAAAGGGTTATTCAGGTTCTTTCAAGTTATCCCCACTCCACGAAATTGGAGGACCTGTACTCTCTGAAGCCTGAAATGAACTGAGGGGCCAGTTGCACATGTGCACGACTGGTCTATAAATTTCTATGGAAATTCCGGAGATATTTGGGCAGTGTACACATCCTGTGGATAGGGAATAGTTTGAAATGAGAATACCCCTTTAAGGATTTATATTGTCAGTAGTAGGCTACATACGCATGGGACCATGTCTACTTCAAAATACGTTAATAATTTCCAGAGCAAAACCTTACGGGAAAATATTATTTTAGTTAGTTTTTAAGTTATTTATCCCTAACGGTTTAATTAGTAGTGGAATGGGCCACAGGTGGGTAGTGAGTGGGGTTAGGGGGCCCAATTCAGATTTTTGCTATGGGGCCCCAATGATTTCTATGTACGCCCCCGTCTGTGTGTCACACTCTGCAGAGACGAGGCGGCTGAGAGAAGTGTCCGGACCGAGTGGAGAAGATCTACAGAGAAGATGATGACAGAGAGGAGACGTCATCTGGAGGCCCTGGATGTGACAGGTAAGTGCAAGGACCTTCATCCAATCTGGATTTAAGCCCCTTAAAGGGGTTTTGCCATCTCAGACTATGGGGGCATATTGCTAGGATATGTCCCCATTGTCTGATATGTGCAGGTCCCACCTCTGGGACCTGCACCTACAATGAGAATGGAGCTGGGAAATGAACGGAGTGCGCACTGCGCATGTGTAGCCTCCCTCTATTCATTTCTATGGGGCTGCCGAAAATAGCCGATGGCTCAGCTATTTCTGTCTGAAGCGCAAAGCATCTGAAGCGGAATTCGTTCTGAAGTTTAATAAAACTTTCATTCTAAACTAATCAGAATTTCCTCGCACTTTGTGGTAACAAATCAGTTTTACTAAAATGGCAGCTGCACATATTATAAAGTGAAAGTAAGTGTAGGGGAGACAAGTCCGGGAACGCAAGATCAGCCATAATGTCGTGCAGCCAGCCAATCCGCAGGTAGCCATCTCCTGTGATGTCACAGCTAGGCAGAGCCCGCACAGGCACCGCCATTTTCCTGTGAGCTGAGCATAGGGAGAGATAAAACAAGATGCTCAAGCACTAGGGACAGTGTTGCTGCAAACTGTTAACAGAGAGTGTAGGAAAATATTGAAAATAGAGAGTGGAGAGAGAGCGTAGGAGACCGCTGAACTACAGACTCTGCTACAATTTATCGCCATGTACATAACTGCGCAGTGCACCAAGAGTCATAGCTAATCCATTCTGTTATCTGTAGAGTTACTGTGCCGTCAGTATTACAGGGATGTATTATTTATCGCCGTGTACATAAGTGTGCAGTGCACCAATATTATTATACTATAATACCATAGGTAATTCTTTCTGTTAGTTGTAGAGTTACCGTGCGCCAGTATTACAGGCTACTGTTACTTTTAGGCCCCATGCACACTGCCGTGTTTCACAGCCATGTGCGGGCCGTGGAACTGCGGCCTGGATCCCTCCTGAGAGCAGGAGCGCACGGCGTCACTGGTTGCTATGACGCCGTGCGCTCCCTGCTGCCGCCGCAATACAGTAATACACTGGTATGATCTATACCAGTGTATTACTGTACTGTGCCGGCAGCAGGGAGCGCACGGCGTCATAGCAACCAGTGACGCCGTGCGCTCCTGCTCTCAGGAGGGATCCAGGCCGCAGTTCCACGGCCCGCACACGGCTGTGAAACACGGCAGTGTGCATGGGGCCTTAGGCAAATTGGTCTGGGTATACTGTACATGTTTTATAGTGATTCGTAACAAATCATATTTCTTCAAAGCTGCCGAATCAAATTTTTCAAAACTTCGCTCATCTCTACTCCTAGTATTTATAAGTATAGAGATTTGGTCACAGATATTTATTGTTGATGTTCAACTTATTTCCCAATTACTGGGAATGGTATTAATATTGATTTTGATAGATGGTTTTATTAATTTTGTAGATGAGCATATAGATAAAATGGGACTTAAAATAATGAGATTAAGTATGCTTGGTATGAATTGTAAAGACAAAAGGGACCCTTAAGGGAAAAAAAACATTCATGTTACCGTAAAACACACTTGGTGCCATCTCTATTACCATTTATGTTTTAGGAACATAAATATATACTGTACATGTAGTTTCTGGTGACCTTTTAGAATAAGGCTACTTTCCCACTGGCGTTTTGGCTTTCCGTTTGTGAGATCCGTCATGGGCTCTTACAAGCGGTCCAAAACGAATCAGTTTCGCCCTAATGCATTCTGAAAAGGATCCGCTCAGAATGCATCAGTTTGCCTCCATTCTGTCTCCATTCCGCTCTGGAGGCGGACACCAAAACTCTGCCTGCAGCGTTTTGCTGTTCGCTTGATGAAACTGAGCCAAACGGATCCGTCCTGGCACACAATGTAAGTCAATGGGGAGGGATCAGTTTTTTCTGACACAATCTGGCACAATAGAAAACAGATCCGTCTCCCATTGACTTTCAATGGAGTTCATGACGGATCCGTCTTGGCTATGTTACAGATAATACAAACGGATCCGTTCATGACGGATGCATGCGGTTGTATTATTGTAACTGATCCGTTTTTGCAGCTCCATGACAGATCCGCCCAAAACGTGAGAGTTAAAGTAGCCTAAGCTGTTATGCTCATACATGTGGATCAGCACTATTTCTAGCAATTATATTATTTGTATCCTAGATTTTCAGCAATAATCCCTCTGTAGGCTCAATTTCTAATTCTCACTTTTCCCAGAAAACTCTAGGAGGGGCAGACACTTGCTGCTATAATGTCTCCCATACACAGCACTGACAGAGAGGAGGAAATCTTGCTACCCTAAATTTCTATAGAACACTTAGAAGCAGGAAGGACATTATAAAAATGTAAATCCAGCTTTGGTGTGAGGTAGAATATTTCTATCCTCTATGTACAGGATATACATAGAGAGATGTGTTCAGCATGTAACCGCTGTGATATAATAACCCATCACATCTCTCAAGATGGATTTCATCAGTAAATTAAGAATGAATGAACAGTGCAGGACATAGCAAGGGGATTGGCTGGTAAGTGAAGAAAGAGGCATTTTTCATTTATAAGATATATTATAAAGTTTCCTATATTTGCTTGCACTGCTGATTTATTCAAGGTTTACTTAACAGACTGGTCAAATTGGCGCTGAGGAGGGAGAAATGTAAGAGGATAAATTATGAATCTTGTCTAGATAAAAGTATTGGTATCACTTTATCAGGAACAATGGCAGAATTGCTAATGGTAAGTAAGTGAATAGCCTCAAATGTAATATTATGGGATGCTTTCAAACCATATCTATGTGTACAAAAATAATCAGCACAAGGTAAAAAGGAAAAACAAGAATAATTGAAAGAAATTGTTAATAAGAAGCAAGATTTAATAAATGATTCTCGTTCACGCAAGATGTAGTCATGGCAAAAAAAAAAAAAAAATGTATGGGAAAATGTGATGCTGAGGAGGGCTCAGTGAGCATAATACTATACAGTACGAATTATAAAAGCACTATAGCTGGGGATTCCAGGAAGACTTTAGCCAACATTGTTAAAGGGAGTCTGTCACCTCCAAAATAAGTTTCAAAATAAGCATACTGAGATGTAGGGTGAAGGGCCCAAAACATAACCATAAGTTTCCAGTGAATATATGATCTTCTAATCCTGAGAAATGCTTCTTTAGATTTTTATGAAGATAAGGTTTTTGGTGCACCATGGGCGGGGCCGCTCCCTTTGGTGCACCATTGTACTGCTAGAGATGCTGCCTATTGCCTTTCCTCTGGTTTGATTAATAGTCCCTGAGATTGTACAGCTGGTAGTAATGACACTTGGGAAACCAGTTGCAAGGATGGAATCTCGCTGCCGACAGTGCACCAAAAACCTTAATTGTATCAAAATAAAAATAAGTATTTCTCAGGATAAGAGGAACGGATTTTCATTGTAATGGTACGGTAATTCTTTAGGGCACCTACCCTGCATACTTTGAAACTGATTGTCACGTGGCGGTTTGCCGTGACATGGTTTGTGCCCCCTCTCAGGCGATATCGTCTCCCAGTGGGTATTGTCTGTTGCGCCCTTGTGTTCTGGCTGCGGCGTTCCGTAGTTGCTGGTTGCTAGGGGCAACGTCCTGTATCACAGCTACTTTGCTGTGGTTCCTTGTTTACCCCTGACCTGATTAGGTACCTCCCTGCTTGGTTCTGATGGGGTTAAACTCCCTCTTCGGTTCCTGGAGGTTCAGGGCTCAGTCTGCATAGCTTGTGGTCAGTTCTGTTAATTCAGGCTGTTCCTGTTTTTGTGTGCATTCTGGGGGCCAGTACTGTTAATTCAGGCTGTCCAGTACCCTACTATGTTTCTGTTTCTCCTGTCCATGTCACGCCATGCCATGCCTTGCCTTGAGGGAGTCTGTACCCTGCTATGTCTATGTTCATGTATGTCCTTGTCCATGCACGGTGGGTGTCATGCCATTTTGGCTTTGTCATGTCTGTCCATGTTTTGCTTTGCCAGGTTTTGCCTTTGCCTTTGTCCGGCCACTTATGTCTCGGTATGGGTCGCCTGGTTCTGCATTGTTGTCTTCTGTTCCGTTCCATGTCCTGTACCTCGCTATGCCTGTTCATGTTTCCATGCTATGTTCATGTCATGATAGTTGCTTTCCTTGTTCATGACATGATGGCTGCGCTCCTAGACGGTTCCAGTCGGCTCCAAGTTCTATGATGGTTGCGTTCCTAGTTGGTTTCGGTTCATGTCATGATGGTTGCTTTCCTAGTTCATGACATGATGGCTGTGCTCCTAGTTGGCTTCAGTCGCTACCAGGTCCACCTCCGAAAGGGGGCTCCATGAATTCCCCAGAGGGGGAATTCCCTTTTCAAGCGATGCCTTGTCCACGCCTTGTTCGCAATGCGTCTCGGAGGTCCTCCCCCGGGACCACCGGCACGTGACACTGATTGTGGAGGTGAAAGACTCCCTTAAAAAAGCACCAAAAAAAATTATGATTCCACAACAATCAAAAAACAGAAAGGAACATTTGTCAAAGAACCAGAAGATATAATTGGGAAATTATAGTTTACTATAAAAAAAATCTTCATTCTTCTGAAATACAAAAAGAAATGAAATACAAAGATTAATAAATAGCTTAGAAAACTGGGACAACCCTCATTACAACGTAAGGAAAGAAACATTATCGAAGCTCCATCAGCATTGGAAAAAAGACCTGGATTAGATTTAATTCCCTTTGAAATATATAATAAATAACAAGTGGTGAAAATTCCAGAACTGAAAAACATGTTTGATGTGGCCCAAGAACAAACCAGTTGAGCCAATCTACATGGACATATGCCAAAATAATCATTTACGGGAATCTATATTTGTGTTGGATGGCATGCGTATGTGTGTATCCTTGTTTGTTGTGACGGTGTTTATGTGTGTCTGCATTTATTTTATTTATGAGTGTCATGCAGTGTGCATCTATTTATGTAGCAAATTCACACCGGGGGGACACATGTGAGGCATTGGGCTTCTATGTTCAGGAGCGCAGACACCGCACATATGGTGTGCTGCTCCTAGTCACCTCCATGTGCATCAAGCAACCAATGGGAGGAGGAGCAAGCACAGCCATATTTACCACCTAATAAAGGCGCTCAATTGGATAGAAAGGGCAAAAGTGCAGAGGAATGCTACTCCCAAGATAAAATAGGTGCGCATTCACACTTGAAGGTGCCACTCCCTCAAGCAAATACTACATAGACCAAAAAATCACAGAAAAAACTAAGATAAAAACATCCTGCACGGTATGATATACAAATGTGCGGATGTCCCTGGCCATATTATTGAAGAAAATCACAGAAATAAGATAATAATGCACTTAGTAAAGTAGATGCAAGCATTATATATGGACAAAGTCCTCACTCTGATATGATAATATCTGACACACTTAGCCAATATATTTTGATCAAAACACATCTGAGCCCGCCTACCAAGCGCCATGGTGGTCTCAGGTCAGGCGGGTCCTACGCTAAACCTACCTAAGCCATTGGGCTTCTATGTTCAGGAGCGCAGACGCCGCACATATGGTGTGCTGCTCCTAGTCACCTCCATGTGCATCAAGCAACCAATGGGAGGAGGAGCAAGCACACCCATATGTACCACCTAATCAAGGCGCTCAAGTGTGAATGCGTACCTATTTTATCTTGGGAGTAGCATTCCTCTGCACTTTTGCCCTTCCTATCCAATAGAGCGCCTTGATTAGGTGGTACATATGGGTGTGCTTGCTCCTCCTCCCATCGGTTGCTTGATGCACATGGAGGTGACTATGAGCAGCACACCATATGTGCGGGGTCTGCGCTCCTGAACATAGAAGCCCAATGACTTAGGTAGGTTTAGCGTAGGACCCACCTGACCTGAGACCACCTTGGCGCTTGGTAGGTGGGCTCAGATGTGTTTTGATCCAAATATATTGGCCAAGTGTCTCAGATATTATCATATCAGAATGAGGACTTTGTCCATATATAGTGCTTGCATCTACTTTACTAAGTGCATTATTATCTTGTTTCTGTGATTTTCTTCAATAATATGGCCAGGGACATCCGCACATTTGTATATCATACCATGCAGGATGTTTTTATCCTAGTTTTTTCTGTGATTTTTTTTTTTACACATGTGAGGCACCATAGGCACCACCATATGAGGCATATCAGCAGGGGCGTTCACAAAAATCCTAGAGCTGCATAGCAACTTACATAATAAGTTTATCTTTATTGTAAAACTAATAGTTATAAAGGAGTTTTATTAATGCTGATACACCATGCATGCCATATGCCAGCATCTCTAGCCAGTGCAGCATGAAACAGTTTTAGGAACAGTGTACAATCTGGCTTAGACTAAAAACAACAGGTCAACCCCCAAAAAAAAATTTCATTAATGCACCATATTTGTAAGGGACCTTACACTACTTTTATAATACATTGATTATTCTCCTCCATTAAATTTTAATCTAATTTCCTTTTGTGCAGATAATAAAACTGTCTACCTGCAGCCACCACTAGAGGGAGCTACCTTTGAACTTAATGAAGGTGTAAAAATATTTATGTATTGAGCTCCCCCTAGTGGCGGCTGCTGGAAAATGTCACGTCCCCGCTCACTATGGGCCCCAGAGTGGTGACATGGTATGAGCATAGCATGAAGCATCTGCAGCTGGCATATACTGTGTAAGAGATTAAGACTATGGGTATTATGATAACTCATTTGGGTCCAGGATTCAAATCTGTATGGAGTTTTTCTGTTCTCTACGGCTCACTATGAAATTAGCACTTGTGAGATGTGAGTACCAGGAATGTAAGTGATGACAGCAGCTTTTATAGGGCTGTTGAAAATGTTGGCACTATATAAGCAACAGCAAATAGTTCAAGACTGATTTTAAAAAAAGCAATGATAATGGCACATGGCAGCTACACATGCTGCATTTCTTTAACTCAGGTGCAAATCTAATGTTCGATAAGGGGGATAATAATTCTAACTAGAAAAGCTACAATTTCTGGGGAAATTGTGTGAAGTGTTCTTGCCTCCACCAGTAGCTTACAACTGGAGTGGGCAGAGTAACTGGGTGGAGTGGCTTGAGTAACTGTTGTGTGGTTGGATTGGCTGGAGTAACTGTGGAAAGGTTGCACCTAAAAGTCGGGGTGGTTGCACCTAAGGGTCGGGGTGGGTGCACCTAATCGTTGGGGTGGTTGCACCTAAGGGTCGGAGTGGGTGCACCTAAGGGTCGGGGTGGGTGCACCTAATCGTAGGGGTGGTTGCACCTAAGGGTCGGAGTGGGTGCACCTAAGGGTTGGGGTGGTTGCTCCTAACAGTCTCCTTCACCACTTAGGGTACTTTCACACTAGTGCTATTCTTTTCTGGTATTCAAATCCGGTAAAGGGTCTCAATAATGGGGGGAAAAAAAACGCATCAGTTTTGTCCTAATGCAATCTGAATTGGAAGCAAAATACTGCAGCATGCTTACCGCATACCGCACTTGCCGGATCTGGCATTCATTTCCATAGAGATGTATTAATGCCGTATCCGGTACCAAGTGTTCCAGAAATTGCCGCATCGCCGGGTCCAGTTTTCCGGTCTGCTCATGCTCCGGGATATAGGAGGAGGGGGTTTCTCGTTTGATCTTTGAAAAAAATTATTAAATACCGGATTCGTTATTCTGGATGATACCGGATGAGATGGATCTGGTATTTCACTGGAACCGTCTAACGGATCTGAAAAAAAAGCTTTCCGTTTGTATACGGATTGTCGGATCCGGTTGCCGGAACTGCCTGACGGATTCTTACAACGCTAGTGTGAAAGTACCCTTAGGCCCCTTTCACACGGGCGAGTTTTCCGTGCGGGTGCGATCCGTGCGGCGAACGTATGGCACCCGCACTAAATCCTGACCCATTCATTTCTATGGGGCTGTGCACATGAGCGTTGTTTTTAACGCATCACTTGTGCGTTCAGTTGAAATCGCAGCATGCTCTATATTGTCTGATTTCGACGTGACGCAGGCCCCATAGAAATGAATGGGGTGTGTGAAAATCGGATGGCATCCGCAAGCAAGTACGGATGCCGTGCGATTTGCACGCACGGTTGCTAGGAGACGATCGGGATGGAGACCCGATCATTATTATTTTCCCTTATAACATGGTTATAAGGGAAAATAATAGCATTCTGAATACAGAATGCATAGTAAACCAGCGCTAGAGGGGTTAAAAAAAAATAAAACATTTTTTAACTCACCTTAGTCCACTTGATCACGAAGCCCGGCATCTCCTTGTGTCTCCTCTGCGCTGAGCGGCTGAACAGGACCTGGGGTGAGCTGCTCCATTAAATATCGGTTAAGGACCTTCGATGACGTCACGCCGGTCATCACATGGTCTTTTACCATGGTGAATCACCATGGTAAAAGATCATGTGACGTACCATGTGATGACCGGAGTGACGTCATCGAAGGTCCTTAACCTGTATTTAATGGAGCAGCTCACCCCAGGTCCTGTTCAGCCGCTCAGCGCAGAGGAGACACAAGGAGATGCCGGGCTTCGTGATCAAGTGGACTAAGGTGAGTTAAATAATTTTTAATTTTTTTTTAACCCCTCTAGCGCTGGTTTACTATGCATTCTGTATTCAGAATGCTATTATTTTCCCTTATAACCATGTTATAAGGGAAAATAATACAATCTTCAGAACATCAATCCCAAGCCCGAACTTCTATGAAGAAGTTCGGGTTTGGGTACCAAACATGCGCGATTTTTCTCACGCGAGTGCAACGCATGACAATGTTTTGCACTCGCACGGGAAAATCGCGCATTTTCCCGCAACGCACCCGGCTCTTATCCGGGCAAAAAAAATGACGCCCGTGTGAAAGAGGCCTTACCCTAAGTTCACACCTGAGCGTTTTACAGCGCGTTCAAACGCGCTGTAAAACGCTCAACACATGAAAACCAATGCTTCCCTATGGGAATGGTTCTCACCTGGGCGTTTTACAGCGCGTACGATCACGCTGTAAAACGCCCGACGCATAATCAAGTTCTTGAGCTTCTTTGGGGCGTTTTGACGCGCGTTTGTGGCCATAGGACACTGCAGTCAATCACACAAACGCGCGTCAAACGCGCGTTTACTATTACAAAAAACGTGCATAAAAACGCGCGACAAAAACGCGCGTATGAGAAACGCTCAGATGTGAAAGCAGGGTTAGACTTCTTTGCATTGATCACTTACTCTCAATTCACAGGCAAAATCTGTCACGCTAGAGACAAATAGAAGACTGATTTTCAGCTTCACTAATGGCACAGGTTACAGCTATTGCTCATAGATGTCTATAGGGAGGGCAGGAGGAGCTGCAGGCTGTGAGACATGGGCACCCAAAGACTCCACTGAAGACTCTAGATAATTTTCTATCTCACTCCGATGCTGGGTTCATAGCTACCAGCTTCATAAAGTCCTTCATGCTGCTGCTTCTTTTGAGTGTATGTGTGGCAGAGACAGGGGAGCAGGATTACCTTATTTCTGCTTATGTAGTTTATGGTAATAACCATAGCAGATCAGTCTCTGCCCACTATGGCACAACTGACAATAAGATATGGAGCTTATAGGAAGGACAGGCAATACAATACAATACAGATACAAGTGAGTATTCCTTTTGCACCCACAAAACAGCTTATTCTGAAAATTCATCTGAAAGAACAGATGCATCAAAATAGTTGAAATATAAAATAAATAAAATAAACATAAAAAATATATTAAATAATTATCTTTAACAGAAAAAAGAAATATAAATTAATAGGAATTCCTTTAATGTATGTATGGATAGTGCAAAATTGAATACAATTGAAATATTTTGAATGCTCTGAAATCATTTCAACAGTTTGAGTAGAAATGAACAAAATGGAAAAGTCATGTGAATATCTGACCACTTACCGCATATGGATCCTTGCCGCTATAATCCGTAGTTGTCTACAAAGTAAACAATATCAGATAAAGTTAGAACATCTTATTACAGTATCCAAAAGTCCTGTTTTGGAGCAATTATAGTAATGATACTGGCTCTGTTTTTCCTTAGTAAGAGCTGAAGAAGCATAATAATAATGATAATAATATTCCGCAGCACTTTATAAAAGACATCACAATGTCAACTGGGAGTGAGGGCCCTGCTTGCAACAGCTCAGAATCTATGAGCAAAATAAAAGTACAAAATGTAAAGGAGTTGTAAACAATTAGACAAAAAGGTAGCTATCCATGGGCCGTGCTTGCTTGTACAGCTTAGTCCCATTCAATTGAATGGAGATGAACTGCAATATCTGGAACAGTGGCACTGTTTATTTTCTATTATATCATACAATCTTATTAGCATAAAACATAAACCGAAACACGGGTCATTAAAAGTGTTTACCTCATATACTCCAATTGTAGCGTTCTGCAAAGCAAGTATTAGAAGAAGTCAGAAAACCATTTCTTAAAGGGTTTATGCTATTAATGATTGGGGAAAAATGAGAATCAGACATTATATAGTACATAGCAATCTAACAAATCTAGAACAAACCCTGTACCTCACATGGATCCAGAGATCTCTGCATTCATTGCTGCAGCTCTCCTTAGGTTGGCAGCTCAGGGTGTGTTGTCCTTTGTGAAGGGCGTGCCCCTTCTCAGGGGGCACGTCCTTTCTGCTGCAGCTCTCTCCCTGTAGCTGCCACAGCTTCTAACAGTAGATATGGCTGGTGGCAGCTGAAGGATTGAACTGAGCATGTGCAACCTCCTCAATAGATGGACGTGCCTATTACTGTACACATTAAACATCCGGGGGGCACAATTATAATGTAGTAAATAGAATATCTAACAATTTGTAACAGAAAGTAAATGAGAAAAGTAACTTGTTTTTCATGCTGAATTATATTAAAATAACAATTAATGGTGGAACAACCCTTTTAAAGGGTTTCTGTCACCACACTTTTCACTATTAAACAGGCTGACATTATATATGTGGAAATGTCACCTGAATGCGCCATTTTTAACGGCTGTTAGATGGGCGCATTTCTGTCTAAGTTAAAACCGCTAAAAACAGCTGAATAGGGTTTTAACATAGATATTTGTGACTAATTAATTCGTAACAAATCACATTTTTTGTCAAACTTCGGAGAAGCTGCCGAATCAATTTTTTTTAAGCTTTGCTTGTCTCTAGGGCGAATGCATTCACATGAGTATATTGAGCTATAGACATGTATCACTTATAATCTTTATCATTCATTGTGGTTTTACAATATGTCCAAAAAATGTTGACTGTTTTTGGTTAAATTGTCCAGAGAGAAGAATAAATCATGTTGGCAACACTGGTGCTATGTGTAAGGGTGCTTGACACCAGAAAAGCGCAGGCAGACCTTGGGTTTTAATATTAATTTTTTTTTATTCCCTGTGTTTAACAAAGTAAGACATTTTAAAAGGATTCTGAGTGCTGGATTCTTAACTTTATGTATCTGGATTAACGCTGGTACACGTCAAATACAAGAGATAAAGACCCCCAAAAAATCCTGATTTTCTCCTGATAAGAGAATGTGACACTGATAGCTGTAGGAAAACTTCCTAAAAGAGTGTATTGGACCTAATGTGCTCTCACCCACAGCACCGTCCCCAATTGGAGTGGCTATCAAAGGGAAATCCCAGCTGTAGAGTTCCATATTGTAATGATTAAAGCAAACCTGCCACAAAATGAAGTGCAATGCAACATGTTATAGAGCAGAAGGAAAAGATTTGTGGGATTCAGTATTACATGTACGTATTCATTTAGATGCTTAGGAGTCCAGTGGATGGTCCTACACAGTGATTGACAGCTATCTCTCAAAGCTAAAGTACTAAAGTAGGATGTAACAAACCTTTTAATCAATAGTACAGTGTGTGTGTACATGAGGAATAACACTATTTCGGGCCACTATATGACTTGGGATTTTTAGCATAGTGAATGTCTAGTTTGCAGTTCTCCCAGAGGTGGTGGGTGGAGACTAGCTGCCATCAACTGCATACAGAAAGTAGAGGAGACTCTGCTTCCTAACCTTCTCTTACTCACTCAGACACAAACCCAAGATCATGGAGGACATTACAGAGAAGTACCGACCTGTATGATTGTGATAAATGCACTTGTGCTGGGTTATAAACAGCTCTTTGTCTGTGTCTGTTTCCTCTATCTCACTCCTGGTGCTGCTCACTCCTTCCCTCTCCATAGACTGTGTACATTAAAACTTCAGCGGTCACAGAACACCAGAGCATGGGAGCGTCGGACGTGTGACGCTAGGCTCCGCCTCCCCGCGCTCCTGCACGATGGCCGCCCGTCCGTCCACCGCCGCCGCCGACCGCTGATTCAATGTTTGCAGCCGCTGTAGATTCCACGCTGTGCCTGCTCTGAGACGCCTTGTGGGACCCCGATGTCGATGTTGATGCTGAGGTTGAGGCTCTTGTCCGGCCCCGATTTGGTCTGATCACTGTGCCGTTGGGAGAAGTCTGAAGTTGGAAGGAGGTTTGGTAATACCAAATGTTAGTTTGTGGCTTCCCACCGCAGTGAGAAGTGGAGAGGATATACGTCTGAGCCAGCGAGAGCTGTGTATTAAGGTCGGAGCGGCTGGAGAGGCTGGGGCTGCTGTTTCTGTTGCGGTCTCTGATGACTTTTTTTTGGGGCAAGATATACAGCAGCTGAAAATACTATCGGGCCCGACACAGAGGGAGTTTATTGCTCTGTGGGTCTGCTTCTGATGCTCCTTCTAGCTGGAAGGAATAAAGTAATAAACAAGAGTGGAGAGAGGGAAACAAGGAAATAGGGAAGGAAAAAGGAAAAAAAAAGAGAGTGGGACTGAGGACATCTATTGGGTGGGAGACACAGATTGCCGTAGTTGTTATGTTTTCCTCTAATGATATTCTCATATGTGTCCTGACCCTAACCCACTAAAGAAGTTGCTTTTCTCTAATGGACTAACCCCCTCTTTAATACTGTCAAACTCTCTCGGACTAATCAAGGACCAACCTACCTTTACGCGGCTTTACTCTTGTATTTAAACTGCAAAGTGATTACCTGCTGGGTCACCACTGTGACTTTCTTATTCTTTTTGTTTTCAGGAATTGGAGTTTTTTTTTTTTTTTGTTGTTATGTGGTATTCATGGACATTAGGAAAGTGTCTTAACTCGTTCTTTTGAATTTATCCACCTCCCTCTATATTAACATTCTGTGGCAGTGGGCGCCGATACCCGCTCTGAGACTCTGGCAGCCCGCGGTCTTGTGGGGTCCGGCTTGGGAGACACTGAGACGCTGACATCCTGGTCTGGAATGGATAGTCCAACTAACATTCGACTCTGCTAAGAGGAAAGAAAAAGAAAATAATTCTTTTTTTTTTTTTTTTTTTCTTTTTGTATTTTTAACCCTCTGCTGGGTTAAACCTGAGGGGACTTTTTGTGCTCTATGAAAAATAAGGACAGCATCTTTAACTCTGGACGTTTTCCTTTGTTGTTTTGTTTGTTCCCATTCTCCCTTCCCCTCTTCTGTTTTGGTGGGTTTTTTTTTTTTTTTTTACTAACAAGTTGTGCTCACTTTGTCTATTCTGATCTGGCTTCTGGGGACTCGGTGGGGGTGGGCGGGAGGCGAGTAGGGGAGGGAGGTAAGGAGATTTCAAAATGCCACCCAAGAAAGGCCCTATGGGGGGTGGTAATAGGAGATCAGTTACGGGATTGGAGACTGGGCCCAAACAGCAGGGCTTAAATAAATTTTTAGCTCCAAACTCGCCTGGATTGGGGTCCCCACAAAGGGAGAGAAGGATAGAAGCAGGGTCCCAAGATTTGGTCCAGGATAGTGGGACTTTGGTGGGAGGGGGGGAGAGGGGAACAGTAGCTGTATTTACAGAAAATGATGCAAAGATGATGAAAGACATACTTTGCACTGTCTCGAGGATGGAGAACCTAATGGGGAATATGGTGACTCAGATCGGGGCAGTGCAAATGGATGTTAGTGTAATACGGGTTGAGATGGAGAAGATAAGGCAGCGCTTACATGAGATGGAAGACAAGGTTCCCGTTTTGGAACATTCGGTACAGAAATTGGAGAAAGAGGTGGTTCTGTTAAAGGAAATGAATACTAGGATGGAACAAAAAATAATAAGTCAAGAGGATAGATCAAGGAGATCTAATATAAGATGTATAGGGATCCCAGAGCGCGTAGAAGGTGATAATTGTACCGAATATATGGAGAGATGGATAAGTGATAATTGTATGGAAGGTGTTCTATCTCCATTGTTTGCTATTGAAAGAGCGCATCGGGTCCCTACAAGAAAGAGTTCCAGGAGAATCTCCTAGACAGATATTGGTCAAATGTTTATCAGGCCGGGATCGAGATAGAATATTAAATGATGCAAGAACCTCCGAAAAGTACCAGATACAGGGTGTAAAGATAAGGCTATTTCCAGACTATTCTGCGCACACTAATGCCCACAGGAAAGAGTATATTGTTGTTAAGAAAAGATTAAGGGAAGCAGGTTTAAAGTACAGTTTACTCTTTCCGGCAAAATTAAGGGTGGAATATAAAGGCAGGACTGTTTTTTTTCAGACTCCGGAGGAGGTTAGCGATTGGGCGGATGGGGAGGGCCTTTGAGGCTGGGGGATGCGGAGAGGGAGGGAGCTAGTATGCTAAGTTATGGAGTCGCCCCGACTGCTGTACAGCAGGGAGGGGGGCTATCTGGGATGGGGGGGTGTGGGTGGTATGAGGGAGAGGGAGACGTGTTGTAATTTTTTCTTTTTTTTTTTTTTTTTTTCTTTTTTCTTCCCCCTCTGCTAGATGGTTAGGATTGTTTTGTTGAATACGAGGGGTTTAAGGGAGAGAGTGAAGAGGTATGCTATCTTTGAGTGGATGAAGGGGTTTCTGCCAGCTGTCATCTGCCTACAAGAGACACATTTGGATAAGGAATCTTTAAGATGGTTGCAGAAGAGATGGATAGGGGAAAGTTACCATTCTGTATACACTACTTATTCAAGAGGGGTCTCAATTTTGATCCACAATAAAATAAAATTTGAATGTCTGATGTGTGAGGCCGATGACTGTGGCAGATACCTCTTTCTATATTGTAATATAGATGGGGTTAAAATGGTAATTGCAAATATCTATATTCCTCCCCCGTATACGCCAGAGATTTTATATCAACTGTATGAATTCATGCTGGATAGACAGGAAGCTATAATGATTGCGATTGGAGACTATAATGCGGTAATGGATCCACTCAGGGATAGAACCCCTAGCAGAGGGGGAAGAACACAGAAAGTAGATTTTTACAAACTAGCCCATGAATTCAACTGGATTGACGTTTGGCGTCTCCAGAACCCGGATGAAAATATGTATTCCTGTTACTCCAAAACACACCAAACCTGGTCTAGAATAGATATGGCCCTGGGAAATAAAAATCTGATGTCCTATGATAGGATTAAAATAAAGTATTTCCCCATGGCTCTATCAGACCATAATGCCGTGGTAATGGAACTAGATCTGAATAAAAAGAAGGCCTTATTACCGTTTAAGTTTAACTCCCATTGGTTACCAATGATCCCAGACAAAGAAAGTATAATGGAAGAATTAAAATTTTTTTTTAGGGAGAATAATTTACTCCGCAAGTAAGTTAATTGTTTGGGATACAGCTAAAGCATATTTAAGAGGATTGCTTTGTAAAAAAGTGAATCATTTAAAAAAAATTACCAGGGAAAAGGGGATTGCTTTGGAAAAAAAAGTTCAGGAATTAGCAACAACATGTATGAGATATCCCACTGACGATAATAAGAAAATATGGGAGGAAGAACAGGAAAAGTTAAAGGCATATCATATGGAGAGAAGTAGGAAAGAATTAAGGTTTCAAGGGATCCGGCTGGCCACAGAGGGAGAAAAAGTTGGTAAAATCTTGGCAAATATAGCAAGAAATCAAAGAGAGAAAGCCTGGATAGGGGTGATTAAAGATAAAAAGGGTGAGACAATTAACACACCAGAAGGAGTTAAAGAAGTGTTTGTAAAATATTTCCAGGAGGTATACAAGTCCAGGGTACGATACTCAAAACAAGAATTAGATTTGTATTTAGATCAGATCCCTCTTAAGGAGATATCCCAGGCCCAAAAGACATTTCTTGAAAAAGAAATATCAATCGTAGAAATAAATAAGGTCCTGGGGCAAGTAAAATCTGAAAAGCACCAGGATGTGATGGGCTCCCTTTTGAAATCTATAAAACCTTCTCCCAGGTGTTAGTACCTGAACTAAAAACAACATTGGACGAGGCTAAAAAAATTGGGGACTTACCAGACTCTATGAAAGAGGCAATTATAACATTAATTCCAAAAAAGGGTAAAGAACAACTAGACCCGGGATCATATAGGCCAATATCACTTTTAAATACCGATGTTAAAATTTTGGCAAAAGTGTTGGCCGATAGACTTTCAAGGGTGGTTAAGGGTATAATAAACCTAGATCAAACAGGTTTTATACCGGGCAGAACGATATACTGAAATATAAGAAGGTTGTATTTAAATATCGAAGCTAATAGAACAGAAGCGGGGGAGAAAGCCGTATTATCACTGGATGCCCAAAAGGCATTCGACTGTATTGAATGGGAATATCTATGGGCAGTTCTAAAAAGGGTCGGTATAGGGGAAGGGTTTATAAGATGGATACAGCTAATATATCAGGATCCGCGGGCCAGAGTGATGGTGGATGGGAGCTTGTCCCTGCCCCTTGCCCTATATCGGGGCACTAGGCAGGGATGCCCTCTCTCTCCACTGCTATTCGCCATTGCGATCGAACCTATGGCAAGTATAATAAGAAACGATAGGGAAATTAAAGGCTTTCATTATGATGGAGGGGAAGAAAAATTGTTAATGTACGCGGATGATATTTTACTATTTATGCACAGTACTGGAGACCAGTTTAATAGAGTTATAGATATTATAGATAAGTTTGGTTGTTTTTCTGGATTAAATATTAATTGGGGGAAATCATATATGTTGATGTTGGGAGATGCACAACCACAGGGGTTCCTAAAGGTGCAGGTGTTGGGAAAACAAGAAAACTTTAAATATTTAGGGATACAAATTTCCGGAAACATAGGAGATTATGAAAAATTAAATGTACTTCCCCTAATAAAAGAACTTAGGGCCAAAATACATGTCTGGCGCAGATTACCAATTTCAATACAGGGTCGGGTAAACTTAATAAAAATGGTTTTTCTCCCCAAAATACTATATGTCCTTCAAAACGCCCCAGTCAGGTTGTCGCAGGATATCTTTAGTTTGCTTGATAGGTTAATGGGAGATTTCCTTTGGAAAGGTAAGATTCCCAGAATAAAGAAAGAGATACTTCAGCTCCCAGTGAGAGAAGGTGGACTCGCAGTTCCGAATTGGTTTTTCTATTATATAATTACACAATATGGTCAAATAAAGAGTAGTTTGGATGGGTTAGTGGGTAGTCAGGTAGTAAATAGACTGGGATGGAAAGAAGAATGGAACTTTTTAGAGGTGTTGGAATCGGGTACACTGGGAGGAAAAAACACAGGAAATAGAGTTTTAAATTTAATGGAATATATATGGGTAGAGATTAAAAAAACACTAGAGATTAAAGGGTTTCTGCAATACACACCTATATGGAAAAATATTAATCTTAAGGAACTGCAGGGGATTAAAATGTACATCGACTGGGAGAAAAATGGGATGAAATACTTAAACCAGATATTCGAACAGGGTAAATTGAAAGATTTTAATACAATGGTTAGAGAGTTTGGTATACCGCATAAGGACATATATAAATACTTTCAGCTTAGGAATGCATTGAGGTCAGTTATGCAAGAGGATAAATATAAGATGGAAAGATCTGAGATATTACACAAATTTACTAACTTGGGTGAAAGAAGAGGAATAACGGCAAAAAGATATAAGATATTGATGGGGGGAAAAAAGAAACGGGTTACAATATTAGCTAGGAAAAAATGGGAGAATGAACTGGAATTTTTTACGGAAGAAAAATGGAACGATGCATTAAAGAACTATTCTCGAGTCTCAAATAGGGGTTCACACAAGATTTCACAATTTTTTGTGGTTCATAGGTTGCATAGGTCCCCATGGATACTAAAAAGAATGGGCGTTAGATCCTCGGATGATTGTGTAAAATGTGGGGGGGGAGAGAGCTGACTTAATGCATTGCTTCTGGAGATGTCCCAGATTGTTTAGATACTGGACAGAAATAACAGATACTATATATCGAATTTTGAAGGTTCAAATATCAGAGGATCCGATGTCGTGTATTCTGGGGGCAACTGAACATCTGGGTTTGAATAGAGATATAAGTATGGTCCTTAGTAAGGTTTTATTTCAAGCTAGACTCTTAATACTCAAGAAATGGGTAGGGGTTGACCCTCCAACAGTTCGGCAGTGGAGAAAAGCAGTAGAGGACATGATTAAAGAAGAACGGGTGATGGAGGGCCATAGTAGAAAAAGAAAAACTATGGATGAAATATGGAAGAGCTGGTTACTTTAGGGCTGGATAGATTTTTTTTTTTTTTTTTTTTTTTCCGTACTGCACGTCTCCCCCTCCCCCCCCCTAAGGGAGGTGGGGGGGTGGGAAATTGGAGAGTAAAAATATTTGGGTATGTATGGAATAAGAATGGAATGTTTTTCCTTTCCTTTTTTCTTCATCTTTCTCCGATGGTTGTAAATAAAAAGTTGTAATCTCTATTTAATATATAGATGATTATTTTTGAGACGATGGTAACAAAAGGTTATTGGTAAAGGGGAAGAGGGAGGGTGGGAGAAGGGGAAAGGAAAAATAAATATAGCCATATACTGTTGTTATATATAGTACTTTCTACTGTTTGTATAAATAGCGATGCGCTTGGGAGGGGGGGGGGGTTGGGGGGGGGGTAAAAAGTTAATTTGAATGATTATTGTAACGACCCGTTGGACGGTCAGATACTGTATATTTAATGTGCTTTGTATAATAATAAAGAAATATTTAAAAAAAATAAAAAAAAACTTCAGCGGAGCTGGTCACATCCATATTTCAAAGTGAAAAGAACTTAGCTATGGCGGGGGCTACTGGGGGTTGGGGGAAGCTGATAACATGAAAATAACCCATTTACCTCTAAGACAGATTACAAAGTTTCTTGTGGTACTATTGATTTATTGACCATTCAAATAAAATAAATAAATGAAAAGTTATAATGCATATTTCCCTCAAAACTAGATATCAGTCTGTTCACCTTCTCCTGCTCTATGACATACTCCCTGCATATGCACTGCTTCACTGCCTTATAGAAGGCAAGCTCCTAGGAAGAGGAAGACAAGGAGCAACATCTATTAAGCTAATTACGCTACTATTGTGGTGTCACACTTTATGGTGCACGCCATATGTGCATAATTTGCGACTTTTTAGGCTTCTTGCCACTTTTCCAAAGTGCCAAAAGGGGGGCAGGTCTTAACGGAAGGGGCAGGGCAGGGGGATAAGGCGCCTCTCACACCAGTTCAGGGAGATCAAGACTGCCGTGTCTGAAAATGTCTGAACTATTTAATACGGTAACAAAAAATTAGAAAAACACATGATTCAACATTTTTAGTCACCAAATTTGAACAGTGATCAAAAAGTCGTACATATCACAAAAATAGTACCAATAAAAAATGTGTTCTGCAAAAAACAAGCCCTCATACAGCTCTGTAGATCGAAATATAAAAAAGGTATGACTGTCAGAAAATGGTGATGCAAAGAAAATTTTGATTTTTTCAAAGGTTTTTTTTTTTTTAAGTGATAAAACAGAATGAAAACTAGCCAAGTTTGATATTGTTGTAATCGCATTGAGCTGCAGAATAAGGACATCATGTCATTTTTAGTGCACAAAGAAGGCCATGATGTCAAAGAATTTTGTTGTTTTTTTAATTTTACCCCACTAAGTTGTTTTTTTCCTGTTTTCCAATATAAGACATGATACCAATGAGCAATAAAACACAAAATCGGAATGCTGCTGTACAACACAAATAGAACGCAAGTGACAAATGAATAGCTCCTAGATGGGACAAACCCAGACACTCAGCATATACTAAAATATAATGCAAAAATTTATATTTATTGAAATCGATAAAACAAATAAATAGATGCATAAATTGGCAAAGAGACACAACCACATGGAGAGTGCACACAAAACGTCGGGACATCAAGTTACAGCATTGCAAGTAATGGAAAATGTGGGATTGAAAAACAAGTATAAATAAATACAAAATCAAACCATGTGGTTCCCCCACCTAAATAAAAAACCATGGTTCACAATACAGACCCGGCTAGAGGCACCTCATAGAGACTCCATGTTTCACGTCAGCTTCCCCTGAGGAAAAAAAAAATATTTTGTCCCGCAAAAAATAAGATTTTATCTATTTTAAATAATATTTATTTTATTAAATTAAAATGAAAAGTTAAAAGATAAGCATTCATTATCTTTTTTTTTATATGCATCCAGCATTTATATAGGCCATATGCCGAAATACTGCTATTATGCCGCATTCCATTCACATGTAGTGTATATACTGTATCCTTCATCACACCCTATACTGACTATAAAGACCCCTTAAATCTAAAATACAGACCCAGATCAGAAACCGAAATAAATACAGTCCTCTGACAAGACTGCTAAGTAAATACAGACTCCAGCATAAATACAGACACCAAAGCCCCAAAATAAATATAATCTCCATAACCCAGTTGGTGTATTGCATCCCCTATCGACTGCATACTGAAACTAACCAGTCATGGTGTTCCGACCACTGGGACCCCTAGCGATTACAAAAATGGGGTTTTGTTACTCCTACATCCCTGTTCACATAGAGTGGTAGGTCGAGTATGTGCTCTGCGACTGCATCAACATAGGGTTACAGGACCTCCTCTTCTCGTGATCAGTCAGGGTCCCAGCAATAAGTTATTTATCTTCTACCTAGTAAATAGGGGACAATTATACCAACCAGAAAACCCCTTTAAATCCCTGTATTATTTGTTGGGAAAAAAGGAAAATTGCCCTTCTGCCAATCTTTACTTTTTAATTTTTGTTTTATTCATTACACATATTACATGTTTAATCATCTTTCAAAATACTAACAGAACAGCATGTGCTACAAAAGGGTTCTTCATATTCGTAAAACCTAAAAATCGTCAAATAAATCAACCATTCTTCAAGATAAATATGAGCTGTATCTGCAGACTGCTGAAACCTACTCAACAAGGAAGTTACAAAGTTTAGTTCAGTAAGATATGTTTGGCAGGAAAAGAGCACACATCCATATTTGCCAATTTAATAAAAGCACTACTAGAATACACTTACTGTTCCAATCACAGAGAAAGCGGGCCATTAGCTCTGTATACAATGAATGATCTGTCCAGGCTTTGTTATTTGTAAAGAACCACAAAGCACTCCCTAGCCATAGTGGAAATGAACCTTGTATCACCTGTTAATTTAACTACAATTCTTCTTGAGCTGGCATTACACATTAGAAACAGTAATGTATTGTTAAGTGAAATGTTCTGATTTGCTGTATTTGTAAACCCAATAGTATTGTATAGATAAGTTAGGGTTAACACATTGACTCAATCCCCTTAGATTGCCAGGGGATGGACTTGGATCCACTCCCTGATTAGGAAGCTAGAGAACCTACATGTGCTTACTCCTCAGAACTAGGCCTGAGCGCAGAAAATCACCTTTCATGTTTTTAAAGCTAAAGAACAACTGCTGCATTAAAGTGCTCCAGAAAGAGAAGTTAGAAGGTCTGGAATCTACAAGCCCAGTCAGCAACGTATAATGCTGGTCTAGGCAGAAAGAGAGACCTTACTGTGTTGACAGAGACTATTGCTAACATAGCCTTCCACACCTTGAGACAGTTTGGACAGCCCTATCTTAATTCTGTACCCTTCATCCAGTGAATTACAGAAACCTCTACTAAGAAGCTCATGGCCAGCCTTAGATTCTGCAGAGAGAGTGACTTTGGGGAGACAGACAACAGGAGTACCAAAACCCCTATCATTGCCACTAGTCATACAATGCTATTGAGGAGGAATTGCACTCTGAACTGCTTTGAACTGTGCCTTGATACTGTTGGATGTACTACTACTCCTATTCTGTACTTTAGTAAAGATTGACTGACTTATTTATTTACTACCTCTGGCCTGGTTAATGACTCCTCAATCATCCACCTACCACTTCATCTACACTTCTGCCTCACACCCTGCCAAAACACCAAGGGCACACCAATTGCCACCAAGCAGGAGCCCCAACATTAGGGCATGACCCAAGGGAAGAAAGGGTGTGCCCTCTTGTCACTGCACCACCCTAGGCAGTATGAGGGTTGCCATTATGATCCGTGTATACAGCTACCATTGCCACAAATACTACCACTCACATCCTCCACTTGCTTTTCCTGGCTAGATAGAGAGGCCTCCAGACTTTCTTCCAATGGCAGATATTGAGGAAAGGAGTAATAAAGCAATTGGATTTCAGCGTTCAATCCTTTTGTGCTTGGGGAGTAGTCTGGCTGCTGTTTTCTCCCCTCTCCTTAGAATACATATGAGGATTGGGAGGGATAGCTTTCAGCAGAACAAGTATTTGGCCAACACTATCTAAAATGTACGGCCAGCTTTGGCATCTGCAAGCACCGTTTTTTGTCTGGTCGAATCCAGGCACTAATGCTGGCAACAGGCTGGATCCCAGCTGGGTCCCATAATAGGCAATGGGCTCTGGCAGTGCTCCAGCTCTTTTCCCTTTTATACCGGATATGATGAACTCCAGCAGGCCGTTCCTCTGCCGGATAGTTTTATCACATATGTGATAGTAGTCTGACCTGTTTAGATGTCACCGTACAAGGAAGAATTAGATACGCTTTGACAATCACCTATGGTTAGTCATGTATTAGCTTTACAGATGTTTTATCTGTCATTGTAATCTTCCCTAATGATAATAAGATGATTGCTGAAAAGAGATTTCCAAAGAAGAGGAAGTAGCACTTATTAGAGGGCTTAGGCCGAGTTCACATCAGTTATTGTGAGCCAAAAACAGGTGTGGATCAAAACCACAGAACAGGAACAGATTTGTATATGATAACTTATCTCTGAGTAGGCTTCACCACTGGTTTTGGCTCACAACAACTGATGGAAATAACTGATCAAATAACTGAAGCCCGTCGCGAGCAAATGGAGGAGGTAAGTTTAAATTTTGTTTTTTTTTAATACTATTTCAGGTTAAATAGATTCACTGACACGAAGCACGAGCAAATTCGGCTTCTGGGCGAATCTAATTTTTCCTGAAATTCAGATTGAATTCCATTTCGTGGGATTCGATTCGCTCCTCTCTAATTGTTTACACAGCAAAAGCAGTAACATAACGTATAGTAACTAAGTGATCTGTGGAGATCTGAACGCTGGAGCCCCCACTGATCCCCCTTCTTGATTGAGCGGCAGTTCGAGCATATGCCCTGCCTCTCCATCCATTCTCTATGGGGTAGCTGGAGATGGCAGAGTACAGAGATGGCTATTTCCAGTAGTCCCAAAGAGAATACATGGATCAGCAGGGCATATGTGTGACCTGCCACACCATCAAAAAGGGGGAACAGGACCCTTTGCTGGGATCAATGGGGGTCGCAGAATCGGACCCCACTATTCATATAGTTAAGCCCTAAGGAGGATAACTTGAAAACCTGGACAACCCCTTTAAATCCTCTATCACTCCACCACCACTATCTCTTTACATGGCAGCAGTGATGCCTGTAAATACCGAATATCATCACTACCACCATGTAAACCACACGTGTCAATACTGGAGAATATGACGAACTGTGCAGAATTTTTCAGTCATAAGTTCAACCCCCTTTGCAGGTCATAACCTTTAACAATGCCCAAGCAAAGGTGCTAGAGGAGCAACGTGAGCAAAGGGCACAAACAGAGGGTCATAACTGAAGCAAAGACATTAGGGTCACCTGAGGCAGGGTAATAGTGGGGATCCTGGAGCAGGCGTAACTAGAGAAGAGACAATATTAGTGGTGTATTTAGAGTGGGGGCATCTGGAGCTGGGGCATTTATGGCAGTGCAGCTAAAGCAGAGGCATTAGGGTTGCTTGAGGCAGGGTAATAGTGGGGTTCCTGGAGCAGATGTATTAGGAGGGCAACTGGAGAAGAGGTCATATTAGGTGCATGTAGAGTGGGGGCATTGCAGGGCATCTGGAGCTGTGGCACTAATGGGGGTGCACCTAAAGCAGAAGCATTGGGGAGGGACCTAGGGCAGAGTCCCCCCAATGCCACTCTGAACTCTGCAGAAAGCAGCACACATACACAGATCTGAATCTACTGTAAACAAATCCCCTATTTCCCCCTTACAGTCTCCTACAGCTCACTACTGTAACACACCAGAGAAATCAGCCCAGCACCGCAGAGGAGTCCTTCTCTCTAGCAACCACAGTTTTCTGACAGCAGGGAGGGCAGGAGGGTGGCCAGACATGTTCTCTCCTCCTTCAATGCAAGCAGTCCGGGAAGCTTAGAAGATACTGCGGGGCCTCCTGTACAATTTACACCAGTAGTAGGCTGCATCGCTTTGCAATACTGCCACCGAGTGGCTACAATTATTATCTTTCCTGAGAAAGAAGATAAATAACTACTCCTCCGTCTTAGGGTACTTTCACACTACAGTTTTTCTTTTCCGGCATAGAGTTCCGTCACAGGGGCTCTATACCGGAAAATAACTGATCAGGCATATCCCCATGCATTCTGAATGGAGAGTAATCCGTTCAGTTTGCATCAGGATGTCATCAGTTCAGTCGTTTTGACTGATCAGGCAAAAGATAAAACCGTAGTATGCTACGGTTTTATCTCCGGCGAAAAAAACGGAAGACTTGCCTGAATGCCGGATCCGGCATTTTTCCCCATAGGAATGTATTAGTGATCGATCCAGCATTCAAAATACCAGAATGCTGGATCCGTCCTTCCAGTCTGCGCATGCGCAGACTTAAAAAAAGGTGAAAAAAAAAAATGCCGGATCCGTTTTGCCGGATGAAACCGGAAAGACGGATCCGGCATTTCAATGCATTTTTTCGACTCCTCAGGCATTTTTAAGACTGATCAGGATCCTGATCAGTTTTACTAATACCATCAGTTTGCATACGTTTTGCCTGATCCAGCAGGCAGTTCCGGCACTTAGGGTACTTTCACACTAGAGTTTTTCTTTTCCGGCAAAGAGTTCCGTCACAGGGGCTCTATACCGTAAAAGATCTGATCAGGCTTTCCCCATGCATTCTGAATGGAGAGCAATCTGTTCAGGATGCATCAGGATGTCTTCAGTTCAGTCATTTTCTGTTTCAATAGTTTTTATTGGTTTAGTATCAATAAAAGATAATAGAGGACAATAAAATTCAGTTCCACCTGCTAAACATTGCAGATGGAAGAAACTATATGTTTGTCTTTACAGCATGAGACTACAGCCAAGTGGATAATATTATTATAGTAAAGACGCATTATCAAGATTATTAACAGTTTCCTCAAATATACCTTATTCTGGTCTATATGATTTGTTATGAATGAGGGATGATAAAATTCCCAAGAGGAAAATATAGTATGACAGTGAAAAAATTAAATATATATAAGATAAAAAAAAAGAAAAGAACAGGGTTATATAGTTCCACCTATATTGATAAAAGTTGGAGTTTTAGTTCGGTTGATCTTATGGATCTAGTAGAGTGGCGTAGACTGTGTAGACCTCTATGGCTGATCAGGCAAAAGAGAAAACCGTAGAAAAAAACTGAAGACTTGCCTGAATGCCGGATAGGCATTCCCCATAGGAATGTATTGGTGCCGGATCCAGCATTCAAAATACCGGAATGCTGGATCCGTCCTTCGGGTCTGCGCATGCGCAGACCGGTAAAAATGTGAACAAAGATACAAGATGGATCCATCTGTCTGCATGACAAGCGGAGAGACGGATCCGTTCTCGCAATGCATTTGTGAGACGGATCCGCATCCGAATGCGTCTCACAAATGCTTTCAGTCACATCCAGATCAGCGGATCCGGCGGGCAGTTCCGACGACGGAAGTGCTTGCCGGATCACACTGCCGCAAGTGTGAAAATGGCCTTACTGGGGGCCTACTGAGGAATCCCCCGCCTCCCCAGTGGGCCAGTCCCAGCCTGATTCAGGGCGATGTGCAGTATTAGGTTTCTGACAAGCATAGTGTTTTGAATTAAGGCCAAAAAGTTCAACTTTGGTCTTATCTGACCACAGCACCCTCTTCCACATGTTTGCTGGTCCACTACATGGCTTGTGTCAAACAGCATACTTCTTGTCACTCTTCCATAAAGGCCAGATTTGTGGAGTACATGACTAATAGTTGTCCTGTGGACAGATTCTCCTACATGAGCTGTGGATCTCCAGAGTGACCATGGACCTCTTGGCTGCTTCTCTAATTAGTGCTCCCATTGCCTGAGCTGTCAGTTTAGGTGGACAGGCATGTCTTGGTAGGTTTGCAGTTGTGCCATACACTTCCATTTTTGGATGATGGATTGAACAGTGCTCGGTGAGATGTTCAGAGCTTTGGATATATTTTTTATAACCCAACCCTGCTTTACACTTCTCCACAACTTTATCCCTGACCTGTCTGGTGTGTTCCTTGGTTTTCATGATGCTGTTTGATCACTAATGTTCACTAACAAACCCCTGAGGCCTTTACAGAACAGCTGTAGTTATACTGAGACTAAATTGCACACAGGTGGACTCTATTTACTAACTAGGTGACTTCTGAAGGCAATTGGTCACACTGGATTTTATTTAGCGGTATCAGATTACAGGGGGCTGAATACAAATGCACGTCACACTTTTCGGATTTTTATTTATTACAAATTTTGAAAACCATGTGTCATTTTCTTTTCACTTCACATATACCTGCAACTTTGTGTTGGTCTATCACAAAAAAATCCTAATGAAATACATTTAAGTTTGTGGGTATAATGTGAAAAAAATGTGGAAGAGTTAAAGGTGTATGAATACTTTTACATATATATATATATGCAGTAAATTTATATAGTAATTTGAGCGCACAATATGATACATAATTAAAGTGGTTTTCCCCAATTTTTTTTACTGATGACTTATCCTCTGGATAGGTCATTAATATCTGATTGGTGTTGGTCCGACACCCAGGACCCCTGCCGATCAGCTCTTTGAGAAACTTGCAGCTTACCAAGCACAGTGCAGTACATTGTATAGCGGCTGTGCTTGGTATTGCAGTACAGATCCATATAGTGCCCCATATAGTGGCCTCTCTGGTGGCTGGGACCGTGTGAGCTCACATAGGCAGTTTTTTTTTCCTACACTACGTGCAGAATTATTAGGCAAATTAGTATTTTGACCACATCATCCTCTTTATGCATGTTGTCTTACTCCAAGCTGTATAGGCTCGAAAGCCTACTACCAATTAAGCATATTAGGTGATGTGCATCTCTGTAATGAGAAGGGGTGTGGTCTAATGACATCAACACCCTATATCAGGTGTGCATAATTATTAGGCAACTTCCTTTCCTTTGGCAAAATGGGTCAAAAGAAGGACTTGACAGGCTCAGAAAAGTCAAAAATAGTGAGATATCTTGCAGAGGGATGCAGCACTCTTAAAATTGCAAAGCTTCTGAAGCGTGATCATCAAACAATCAAGCGTTCCATTCAAAATAGTCAACAGGGTCGCAAGAAGCGTGTGGAAAAACCAAGGCGCAAAATAACTGCCCATGAACTGAGAAAAGTCAAGCGTGCAGCTGCCAAGATGCCACTTGCCACCAGTTTGGCCATATTTCAGAGCTGCAACATCACTGGAGTGCCCAAAAGCACAAGGTGTGCAATACTCAGAGACATGGCCAAGGTAAGAAAGGCTGAAAGACGACCACCACTGAACAAGACACACAAGCTGAAACGTCAAGACTGGGCCAAGAAATATCTCAAGACTGATTTTTCTAAGGTTTTATGGACTGATGAAATGAGAGTGAGTCTTGATGGGCCAGATGGCTGGATTGGTAAAGGGCAGAGAGCTCCAGTCCGACTCAGACGCCAGCAAGGTGGAGGTGGAGTACTGGTTTGGGCTGGTATCATCAAAGATGAGCTTGTGGGGCCTTTTTGGGTTGAGGATGGAGTCAAGCTCAACTCCCAGTCCTACTGCCAGTTTCTGGAAGACACCTTCTTCAAGCAGTGGTACAGGAAGAAGTCTGCAAGGTAAGAAAAACATGATTTTCATGCAGGACAATGCTCCATCACACGCGTCCAAGTACTCCACAACGTGGCTGGCAAGAAAGGGTATAAAAGAAGAAAATCTAATGACATGGCCTCCTTGTTCACCTGATCTGAACCCCATTGAGAACCTGTGGTCCATCATCAAATGTGAGATTTACAAGGAGGGAAAACAGTACACCTCTCTGAACAGTGTCTGGGAGGCTGTGGTTGCTGCTGCACGCAATGTTGATGGTGAACAGATCAAAACACTGACAGAATCCATGGATGGCAGGCTTTTGAGTGTCCTTGCAAAGAAAGGTGGCTATATTGGTCACTGATTTGTTTTTGTTTTGTTTTTGAATGTCAGAAATGTATATTTGTGAATGTTGAGATGTTATATTGGTTTCACTGGTAAAAATAAATAATTGAAATGGGTATATATTTGTTTTTTGTTAAGTTGCCTAATAATTATGTACAGTAATAGTCACCTGCACACACAGATATCCCCCTAAAATAGCTAAAACTAAAAACAAACTAAAAACTACTTCCAAAAATATTCAGCTTCGATATTAATGAGTTTTTTGGGTTCATTGAGAACATGGTTGTTGTTCAATAATAAAATTAATCCTCAAAAATACAACTTGCCTAATAATTCTGCACTCCCTGTATAGTGTACAAGCACGGCCACCACTGATGGATTGCAAGGTGGCCGTAACCATGGAAACATGCAATGTATAATGCGATGGAAAAATGTATCCAGTGCACCTGTCTTTTGCTATTTTGTTATATTGTTATATTGATTATCACATCCACACAATTGTTACCTTGTGTAGGATGTCTATTGTGGTACTTGTGGTTTGCTGCGGGCATCCTCCACCTTATGCATGTTTGCTGGGGATTGCCATTAGCAACGGGCCACAAGTGCAGGATTTGCTCCCCTATATATATGCACGACTGCATGTGGGTTTGAGCACCTCCTGCTATACCACGTCATTCCATTCAGTTTGTATATATAGAGATTCCTGGAGGTATATAAACTCCAATTTAAATGTGCCTGTTTTCCATCTACAGGCCACATTTAGGTGCACCTGTGAGGCCTGGGCCATACCAGACAGTCTTGAGTGGGACTTGCAGACTCCTCCCTCCTCCCATTGCAAGCATGGATACATGCTGGAGGTAACTGGTGAGTTGTTTGTGAGTCGGCCTTATGCTCCTGTAATTTGCCCACTGGCTCCTGGTATTTGCCCACTGGCACAGGTAGGAGAGTGTTAGGTCCCGGGCTACTTGAGAAACCTTGTCGCGGTGCCCGGGCT
Source organism: Bufo gargarizans (assembly GCF_014858855.1). Taxonomy (NCBI): domain Eukaryota; kingdom Metazoa; phylum Chordata; class Amphibia; order Anura; family Bufonidae; genus Bufo; species Bufo gargarizans. Next base: position 272,701,975 of record NC_058085.1, on the reverse strand, counting down.
TAGACATGTCCTACACCGTAGGACATGTTGACTAATCTCTCAATTTTAAAACCAGTTTGAGGATTTAGTAATACCGCAGAGTGCACCTGTCTTTTGCTATTTTGTTATATTGTTATATTGATTATCACATCCACACAATTGTTACCTTGTGTAGGATGTCTATTGTGGTACTTGTGGTTTGCTGCGGGCATCCTCCACCTTATGCATGTTTGCTGGGGATTGCCATTAGCAACGGGCCACAAGTGCAGGATTTGCTCCCCTATATATATGCACGACTGCATGTGGGTTTGAGCACCTCCTGCTATACCACGTCATTCCATTCAGTTTGTATATATAGAGATTCCTGGAGGTATATAAACTCCAATTTAAATGTGCCTGTTTTCCATCTACAGGCCACATTTAGGTGCACCTGTGAGGCCTGGGCCATACCAGACAGTCTTGAGTGGGACTTGCAGACTCCTCCCTCCTCCCATTGCAAGCATGGATACATGCTGGAGGTAACTGGTGAGTTGTTTGTGAGTCGGCCTTATGCTCCTGTAATTTGCCCACTGGCTCCTGGTATTTGCCCACTGGCACAGGTAGGAGAGTGTTAGGTCCCGGGCTACTTGAGAAACCTTGTCGCGGTGCCCGGGCTTAGACATGTCCTACACCGTAGGACATGTTGACTAATCTCTCAATTTTAAAACCAGTTTGAGGATTTAGTAATACCGCAGAGTGCACCTGTCTTTTGCTATTTTGTTATATTGAAAAATGTATCCAGCCAGCAAAGGAAGCAATATGGACAATCACAATACATTAGTAAGTGTCTTGTATTAACATTTCTCTACATGATAAATGCCACTTGCTGAAGTGACACAACCCCTTTAACAGTAACTGTATATATTGTATTATGTAGCTTCATATCATTTGTGAAGGGACAGAAGAATTGTACCTTAAGTGCAACCTATGGAGCTGGGGAGCACTGCCCGTAGGTTAGGGGAGCCATCTTTAAAATCAGTCTCCTACTGACAGATTGCATGTAATGGTGGCATTATAGAGGCATACGGGGGTACTGTACGCTGAGCTAACGGACAGTGAGGGGCCTTGTGCTGTCTCTGCCGGGCCCTGCACTAGTACACTCCTAGCACTGTGGCAGAAACCTTGTCATCAGCACACCCACACCGTACAGACAAGTGGATCCACATGTTACCAGATAGCTCAATATTCTCACCAAAACCAAGAGAGAAAAAGATGCTTACATCAGCATAAAGGGCTCTACTAGGCAAAATGTCTGTGAAGGTTCTCATTTATCCAGGTCATGGTATATCTGTAAAGAATAAATCAAGGCAACTGGACGTACTGTAGAACGAGTGAAACGTTTTCAAGAAATCTACAGTACGTCCAGTTGCCTTGATTTATTCTTTACAGCTCTACTAGGCAAAGGTAAGGGTTAATCCCTCAACAGCCATGCAATCTAAAGCGTAATCTAAACCTTTCTGACCAACATAATAACCATTGATGTAGCCGTTTAATTGCTGATAACAATGCAGGAATCAATATACACACAATGACAGATAGGCTTTGCTACATGCTGTACCAGGATCCAGTGACTGTAAGTAGAGGAATTACAATGTGAACTATGCTAGAGTAAGGGCACACGCTTTATCACCTCAGCGGGACACAAGAACAGGGATCTGTTCTTCCTTCTTTGCAAATTTTATCAAGCTTAAAAGTTTGGGGTAGTTTTTGGTTGCCACTAAAGCCTCATGCATACCACAGTGCTGTTTTTTGCGGACCGCAAACCGCGGATCTGCAAAAAACGGAAGCCGCCGTGTGCCTTCCGCAATTTGCGGAACGGAACGGGCGCGGCCCATTGTAGACATGCCTATTCTTGTCCGCAAAATAGACAAGAATAGGACATGCTATATTTTTTTTGCGGGGGCCTCGGAACGGAGCAACGGATGCGGACAGCACACGGACCCGAAAAACGGTCGTGTGCATGAGGCCTAAGGCTGCTTTCACACATGTGTCAAAGACATCCAGCAGGCTATTCTGACAGCCTGCTGGAGTTCTCCGGATCCGGTATTACTGGATAGTGCCACTTGCTCACCAGACTCACCAGACTCACCTGACTATAATGGGAGAGATCCGGCTGTTCACCAGCATATCAGCTGGGATTCGGCCAGACAAAAGTCGCTGCGCACAATGCTTTTTGGCGACCAGATCCCCACAGCATCTCATTATAGTTAATGGGGTCTGGTAGGCATGCGTGATCTGGTTCTCTTGTGGGACTGCTAAACTATACTACAGCTGGTATCCGCAAGTGAAGGTATAAGCTCAGCTCTTGAGGTCATGCTGCCACAGCACCATATCATTACTATACTATTACGGCTCTGAGCATTAAAGGGGATCTCCAGGATTGGAAAAACATGTATGCTTTCTTCCAAAAAACAGCACCACCCCTGTCCTTAGGGTGTGTGCGGTATTTCAGATTGACTTCATTGACACCAATGGAACATAGCTGCAACACCTAACACCACCCATGCACAGGGGTGCTGCTGTTTTTGGTAGAAAGCCATGTTTTTTTAAAATCCTGGACAAGTAGATATACTCAGTGACATAAGAGTATGGTACTGAGTATTAAAGGGTATAGTAAATGAAAAGTATCTGCTACTTCAACAAGTTTTGTAGTTTTGAACTGAAGTAAGGGTGGGTTCACACTAGCGTTAGGGATTCCGTTATCACTTTCTGTTATAACATGGTTTTAACGGAAAATAACGGAATCGATAAGACAGATAGACGGATCCATTCTTCTGCCCATAGACTTGTATTCTGACGGAATGCAAAACGGAAGCCTTTAAAAAGTATTCCGTTTGCTCTCCGTCCTAATAGAAGTCTATGGGAGTCAAAATGGATCCGTCTGGGTCCCGTTATGCAAGACGGAAACTTTGTTTTCCGTCTTGCATAACGGAACCCAGACGGATCCGTTAGGCTTTCCTATAGACTTCTATTAGGACGGAAAGCAAATTGAATGCCTTTTAAAGGCTTCCGTTTTGCATTCCGTCATAATACAAGTCTATGGGCAGAAGAATGGATCCGTCCATCTGTCTTATGGATTCCGTTATTTTCCGTTAAAACCATGTTATAAAGGAAAGCCATAACGGAATCCCTAAAACTAGTGTAAACCCACCCTTACAATGCTACTTGGATGAAGTACTATAGAAAGGGGTTGTCCGGTTTATTTTTTCTAAATGAAGGGAACAATAAACTATTTATACTTACTGTCCCAAATCTCTTCCGTTGAAGCACTGTGCTCTGTCCTCTCCGCTCGACTTTCTTCTCTCAGATACAGCTGTGACACGCCTGTATGCAGCACTGTAAGCCCTCTTTCACACAAACGTAAGGGCTCCATACCCGTGCTGCAGACCATATACGGTGGTTCCGCAATACACGGGTCACCAGCTGTGTGCATTCCGCATCACGGATGCGGACCCATTCACTTAAATGGGTCCGAAAATCCGGAGATGTGGTGCGGAACGGCACGGAACCCCACGGAAGCACTACGGAGTGGATCGGACCGGACAGATCGAGGACCCCATTCAAGTGAATGAGTCTGCGATCTGCATGCGGCTGCTCCGGGGTCGGTGCCTGTGCTTTCCGGACCCCAATTTGCAGTCCGCAGCACGGGCACAGAGCCCTTACTTTCGTGTGAAACAGGCCTAATGCTGTATACCACTGAGGCCAGTGATTGCAGCCATGATTTGATGCCACTGCTACATCAGTGGAGAAGAAAGGAATCGCTGGAGCAGAAAGGGTTCGGGACAGTAAGTATAAAAGATTTGTATTATTCTGAGAGCTTCCCTTTGTTCAAAAAATTATAAATAAAATGGACAAAGCCCTTAAAGTTTTCAGGGAACAATTTTTTTAATCTAATATCAGCAGCCTGCCTCCATAAACAGAAACTTCATACTAAACCCCTTAGTGATTAGCCTGTTTTGGGCCTTAAAAGGTTGTCTCATTTCAGCAAATAGCATTTATTATGTAGAGAAAGTTAATACAAGCCACTTACTAATGTATTGCTTCCTTTACTGGCTGGATTTATTTTTTATTATACACTGCTAGTTTCCATGGTTATGACCACCCTGCATTCCCTTACGTCCTAACCAACAGCACAAGTGGGGAGTTCTCCCCTGTGAAACTAGTAGGACAGGTGGAATTTTTGATGACAATAAATTTCCTACCAAGCAATAATTAAATAATTTGTAGAAAACCCACCCCTATAAAGGGCAGACTGCCCATACTTCAGTGCTTTTTTTCTCTGTCCCTGTGGACAGTAGGACGGGTCAGGCTGCAGCCTGATACCTTAAAAGATTATTTTTCTTTCTTTGATACAGAGTTTTCCTACCACTTGATGTTAGCTCCTGGCCCCAAGTCGTCCTCGGTCCCTCCGCCGACGGTATTGTAGTCCGCGATTCGTCTACTGCTTCGGTAGCGGCAGTCCAGGCTGCAGGGGCGGAGCCTAGTGGCACTCTCCCCGTTGGTAAGGCTGTGGACCGCCGGCATCTCCATTGCCGGCTCCGCTGCACGCCGCTACACGACCGTTCGGAAGTGCGTCATCGACGGCTTCCGGTGCTCACGCCGTTTTTTTTTTACCAGATGCAGATGGTTTTTCTGCAAAATAAGCTGTGCGGACTACACGATTTAAACAAACATACTATATATATGTTGTCCAGAGCTAATTTTTCTGAGGGTTCAGGAAAAGTTAGGTTAAGGCGGGGTTATCGGGGGAGGGGGCCGAGCTAAGGTCAGAGGTGGAGCTAGTCCACCTATATAAGCCCACATTAAGAGGAGTACTTCCTCTGAGCAGAGAGCTAAGGCTACAGTTCTGTGGCTGCTACTACTACTTGAGCAGAGAGCTAAAGCTGCAGTTCTGTGGCTACTACTACTAAACGTAAAAGTTTTTTTCTAGATGGCGTCCCCTAATGGTGATCAGCGCTGGAAATCCGTCCACAAGCAGAGACATCTAGTCTGCGCTTTCTGCGAGATGCCAATGCCGGACTCCTATGAGTACAATAGGTGTCCGTTATGTCGTCCCCCTCCGTCGCAACCCACTGTAAGCGACATGTTTAGGTGGATGAAGGACTTTATGGGAAATTCTATTTCCGAAATTAAGATATCAGAGATCAAGAGCATCATCTCCAGATTCGATGCCTATGCTGGAAGCAATCTCCGTGGATGACCATTCTTCCTCTTCCTCGGACGACGAAGACTCACTGTTCCTGTTTCCAGCTGAAAAAACTCAAAGGCTTTTACGCTTCATCCGGTCAAGGGATCGTGATGTTGAGCACGGGGAAGCTCCACCATCCACCTCTAGGGGGTTAAGAACCTTCAAAGTGGACGAAACCCTTAAGCGTTTCATGCTTACTGAATGGAAACATCCAGAGAAGGGTCCAGTCCTCAACAAGAGGTTTAAACTCATGTTTCCCCTCCATGAATCCGACCTTTGGGTACCGCCTCCGAAGGTTGACATGGCAATATCCAAATTGTCCAAAAGGACCCTAGTCCCGTCAGATGACGGTAGTAATCTCCAGGACCCGTTAGACCGTAGGGTCGAATGCACCATAAGGCGCAATTATTCCGCTGTGGCAGCCTCCGCATAGGTAGCTGTTGCCTCTTCTGAGACCGCGGACTTTGTACGCTCCCGCATCCAAAGAATTCAGGCTGACTTAGAGGCCGGAGCGGCCAGAACGGACATTCTGGATCAATTTAAGACCCTCCTGTTAGGAGCAGATTTTCTATGTGACACCTCTGCGCAGCATTTGAAGCTGGCTGCGAAAAGTATGGCGCTTTCTTCTGCCAGCCATAGGCCCCTCTGGTTACGACCATGGGTCGCTGATAACACCTCTAAGTTCAACTTATGCGGCCTGCCCTATGAACCAGGAAGGCTATTTGGTTCTGAGCTAGACAAGCTCATGGAGAGCTTGGCAGATAAAAAAGGGAAATATCTCCCTCAACAGTCCTTTCGGGGGCGCAGTAGGTCCAGAAACACAAGACCTCAGGGCCTCTCGAGATCCCAGAGACGTCAGGCGTCCTCCAGATGCAGACGTGGTCGTGGTAGGGGCAGCAAACGCAAGGCGGACCTATAACTCTCCCACTTACCTTCCCCCTTCCCTTCCAGACCCTCCGTGCGATACACATAGAAACATAGAAACATAGAATGGGTCGGCAGATGGTCACTGAACAGAGACATCTTCTCCCAGATCACTCTACAGTGGGGCACTCCAGAGATAGACTTAATGGCGACCCGGTTGAACGTGAAGGTGGACAAGTTCTGCTCCCTCTACAAGGAGGACAACCCTGTGGCGATAGACGCTCTGTCCATTCCATGGAGGTTCAGGCTGGCATACATATTCCCTCCACTTTCCATGATACCAAGGGTATTGACGAAGATCAAACAAGACCAGACCACCGGTTATTGCAATAATACAGTTTTGGCCGAAGAGATCTTGGTTCACCCAGCTCATGAAGATGTCAGGGCACATATTGGAGACTTCCCCTAATGCAGGACCTAGTGTATCAGGACACAGGTCCCTGCCTAGATCTGAGGAAACTCAATCTGACAGCCTGGAGATTGATAGGTCTCTACTAGAAGCTAGAGGGCTTTCTGCGGAGGTCTTGAGAACTATTTCACACTCCCGTGCGGAGTCTACATACAAGGCGTACTCAAGAATTCACAAGATCTTTCTTCAGTGGTGTGCTGTTAAAGAGGTAGTACCCTCAGATCCTACTCTTTAAGTTATTTTACAATTCCTGCAGGACGGCCTGGACAAGGGTCTAAGCCCGTCTACTCTCAGAATCCACATCAGTGCTCTCTCTGCCTCTTTAGGCAGACCATTATCTCAAGACCCCCTACTCAGGAGGTTCCTCAAGGGAGCCGAAAGATTAAAACCTAGAATCTTGAGACCTATCCCTGAATGGCATCTATCCATTGTTTTAAAGGGGCTATCCTCTCCCCCCTTTGAACCCTTAGAGAATTTAGATCTTGGGTATCTGTCCTTAAAGGTCAAATTTTTACTGGCCATAACATTGGCCAAGAGGATTGGAGAGTTACAGGCCCTAGCGGCCGCTGAGCCTTATACCCTCTTTCTCCATGACTCTGTCCTGTTGAGATTTTTACCAATCTTTGCTCCTAAGGTTCCCTCATTCGGTAACCGAAATCAGACCATTTCCTTGCCGGTCCTATGTCCTACTCCATCATCTCCTGAAGAAGAAGCTCTTCACTCCTTGGACATTTCCAGGAATCTAAAAGTCTACCTGAACCGGACTGCAGACTTTAGGAAATCAGAACACCTGCTGCTCTCCTTCTCCGGTAAAAGCAAAGGTCTAAAAGCCTCCAAGAAAAATTATTTGTATAGTGGCTCACCCCTCCTGTAATCGTGGACAGGTGCTCACACTATGGTGTGGTTCACCCCAACCACAATGTGAATTTGGCAGAAATAGTATAGTATAGTGGGCACTCAAATATCTGTTGCTACACGTTGGGTACAACACATTTATTAAAGTATCATTCAATCACAATATTCTTATTATGTAAGACAATATTATTAGCATATAAGACAATGTGTATCCTAAAAATTCTAAAAATTCATAAAATCCAGGATCCTCTGCTTCAATATATACTTAATTAAAGCATCTTATATTCTCCATAAAATCCTTAAAATTCCTTTAAGGTGCAATTGATAGGGTACAGGTATTATATGGCCCACTTTGTCCTGTATAAATGTCTTTCACGGGTTAAAAGTCATAGTATAGCAATTGTTAGGGTAGTATTCACAGATCAGAGGTTTGTTACACGCAGTATATTGTTAGTACTCACTGCTTGTTGCTCGTTCTTTCGTGTATCTGACTGTAATGGCGTCCCACTACACGTCAGTTCACTCACCCCTATTCTTCTGCCCAATGGCGTGCATGTACCTGCAATCTTCCTTGAACGGTGTTGCTACGTTGTTGCTACGACCGGAAGAACTCCACCAAACAACATAGCAACAGCGTCAAGTGTCAAGTGTCAAGCAGTGGCGTAGCTAGAAATGACTGGGCCCCACAGCATATTTTTGAATGGGGCCCCCCTCCCCCAGTAATTTTTTCGCAACCCCTTCCTTTCATGCCGCCCCCATTCCTGTGGCTAGTAAAGATCGCTCTCTCAGACCAGGCCCGGCAGCTGTTCCATCCGTTTTATACGCTGTCTATACTGTCACTGTATATAATTTCATTGTGTAAGGCTACTTTCACACTAGCGTTCGGGGCTCCGCTTGTGAGTTCCGTTTGAAGGCTCTCACAAGCGTCCCCGAACGGATCCGTACGGCCCCAATGCATTCTGAGTGGATGCGGATCCGCTCAGAATGCCTCAGTCTGGCACCGTTTGACCTCCGTTCCGCTCAGCAGGCAGACACCTGAACGCAGCTTGCAGCGTTTTGGTGTCCGCCTGGCCGTGCGGAGCCAAACTGATCCGTCCAGACTTACAATGTAAGTCAATGGGGACGGATCCGTTTAACCCCTTAAGGACTCAGCCCTATTTCACCTTAAGGACTTGGCCATTTTTTGCTAACCTGACCAGTGTCCCTTTAAGTGCTCATAACTTTAAAACACTTTGACTTATCCAGGCCATTCTGAGATTGTTTTTTCGTCACATATTGTACTTCATGACACTGGTAAAATGAAGTCAAAAATTTTATTTTTTTTGCATAAAAAAATACCTAATTTACAAAACATTTGGAAAAATTTGCAAATTTCAAAGTTTCAGTTTCTCTACTTCTGTAATACATAGTAATACCCCCAAAAATTGTGATGACTTTACATTCCCCATATGTCTACTTCAGGTTGGAATTATTTTGGGAATGATATTTTATTTTTTGGGGATGTTACAAGGTTTAGAACTTTAGAAGCAAATATTGTAATTTTTCAGAAATTTACAAAAACCCAATTTTTAGGGACCACTACAGCTCTGAAGTCACTTTGCGAGGCTTACATAATAGAAACCACCCAAAAATGCCCCCATTCTATAAACTACACCCCTCAAGGTATTCAAAACTGATTTTACAAACTTTGTTAACCCTTTAGGTGTTGCACAAGAGTTATTGGCAAATGGGGATGAAATTTGAGAATTTCATTTTTTTGCCTAATTTTCCATTTTAACCCATTTTCCACTAACAAAGCAAGGGTTAACAGCCAAACAAGACTGTATATTTATTGCCCTGACTCTGCCGTTTACAGAAACACCCCATATGTGGCCGTAAACTACTGTACGGCCACACAGCGGGGCGTAGAGTGAAAGGTATGCCGTATGGTTTTTGGAAGCCAGATTTTGCTGGACTGGTTTTTTGACACCATGTCCCATTTGAAGCCCCCTGATGCACCCCTAGAGTAGAAACTCCCTAAAAGTGACCCCATCTAAGAAACTACACCCCTCAAGGTATTCAAAACTGATTTTAAAAACTTTGTTAACCCTTTAGGTGTTGCACAAGATATAATGGAAAATAGAGATACAATTTCAAAATTTCACTTTTTTGGCAGATTTTCCATTTTAATATCTTTTTTCAAGTAACAAAGCAAGGGTTAACAGCCAAACAAAACTCATTATTTATGGCCCTAATTCTGTAGTTTACAGAAACACCCCATATGTGGTCGTAAACTGCTGTACGGGCACACGGCAGGGCGCAGAAGGAAAGGAATGCCATACGGTTTTTGAAAGGCAGATTTTGCTGGACTGTTTTTTTTTACACCATCTCCCATTTGAAGCCCCCCTGATGCACCCCTAGAGTAGAAACTCCAAAAAAGTGACCCCATTTTAGAAACTACGGGATAAGGTGGCAGTTTTCTTGGTACTAGTTTAGGGTACATATGATTTTTGGTTGCTCTATATTACACTTTTTGTGCGGCAAGGTAACAAGAAATAGCTTTTTTGGCACCGTTTCTTTTTTGTTATTTACAACATTCATCTGAAAGGTTAGATCATGTGGTAATTTTATAGAGCAGGTTGTCACGGACGCGGCGATACCTAATATGTATACTTTTTTTTTATTTATGTAAGTTTTACACAATGATTTCATTGTTAAAACAAAAAAAGTTTTAGTGTCTCCATAGTCTAAGAGCCATAGTTTTTTCAGTTTTTGGGCGATTATCTTATGTAGGGTCTCATTTTTTGCGGGATGAGATGGCTGTTTTATTGGCCCTATTTTGGGGTGGATATGATTTTTTGATCGCTTGCTATTGCACTTTTTGTGACGTAAGATGACAAAAAATAGCTTTTTTTAAATCGTTTTTATTTTTATTTTTTTACGGTGGTCACCTGAGGGGTTAACTCATGTGATATTTTTATAGAGCCGGTCGATACGGACACGGCGATACCTAATATGTATACTTTTTTTATTTATGTAAGTTTTACACAATGATTTAATTTTTGAAACAAAAAAAATGATGTTTTAGTATTTCCATAGTCTAAGAGCCATAGTTTTTTCAGTTTTTGGGCGATAATCTTGGGTAGGGTCTCATTTTTTGCGGGATGAGATGCCGGTTTTATTGGCACTATTTTGGCGTACATGTGACTTTTTTGATCACTTTTATTACCTTTTTTGGGAAGTAAGGTGGGCAAAATTTAAATTTTCTCAGTTTTTATTATTTTATTTTTATGGCGTTCACCGTGCGGGGAAAGTAACATGACCGTTTTATAGATCAGGTCGTTACGGACGCGGTGATACCAAACATGTTTAGGGAATTTTATTTTTTTCATTTTTAATTAGTGATAAATGTGTTTTTTTCACTTTTTCTTACTTTTTTTTTGACCCAGACCCACTTGGTTCTTGAAGATCCAGTGGGTCTGGTGTCTGCATAATACAGTACAGAACCTATATAGGTTTCTGTACTGTATTTTACTTACACTGAACAGATCTATGCTTTCAGATCTATGCTTTCGGCTTCGGGGGGCTGTCTGGGGGCTCTCTCCCTCTCCCATCGGGGGGCTGCAAAGGCACAGCAGCCCCCCGATGGGAGAGGGAGGGAGCCGCATCTTACTGTTAACTCTTTCCATACAGCGGTCCGTACGGACCGCTGTATGGAAAGGGTTAAACGGCTGACATCCATTCACAGATGTCAGCCGTTTATACCAGGGTGCCAGCAATGTGCTGGCACCCTGGTATACCCACTAGAAGCCAACGATTATTCGGCGGGAGGCGGGCGGGGGATCGCGATCCCGCCTGCCGCACCGCCCGCCTCCCGCACCGCCCACACCGCCCGCAACACCCCCCCCTGCACCTCCCACCAGGCTAAAATCATGCAGGGGTGCAGGGGGGGTGATAACTATAGATTTGTGCCACACTAAAGTTTCTGATCGCGGCGGTCAGGGACCGCGGCGATCAGAAACAGCAGAAATAGCAACAAACCGCAGGTCTGAATTGACCTGCGGTTTGCTGCGATCGCCGATACGGGGGGGTCATATGACCCCCCCAGGCGTTGTGACAGAATGCCGGCTGAATGATTTCAGCCGGCATCCTGTGCGGATTAACCCCTGGGGCGCCACAATCTAAATTTAAACTCATGACCTACCGGTACGTCATGGGTCCTTAATGACTCGGGATCCATGCCGTACCGGTACGTCATGGGTCCCTAAGGGGTTAAAGTTGACAGAATATGGTGCAATTTCAAACGGATCCGTCCCCCATTGACTTTCAATGCAAAGTCAGGACGGATCCGTCTGACTAACTTTCAGACTTAGAATTTTTTCTGAAAGATAATGCAGACGGATCCGTTCTGAACGGATCCCATCGTTTGCATTATAGGAGCGGATCCGTCTGTGCAGACACCAGACGGATCTGCTCCGAACGCAAGTGTGAAAGTAGCCTAAGGCCTCATGCACACAACAGTATTTTTTCACGGTCCGCAAAAACGGGGTCCGTAGGTCTGTTATCCGTGACCGTTTTTTCGTCCGTGGGTCTTCCTTGATTTTTGGAGGATCCAGAAACATGAAAAAAAAAGTCGTATTGGTGTCCGCCTGGCCGTGCGGAGCCAAACTGATCCGTCCTGAATTACAATGCAAGTCAATGGGGACGGATCCGTTTGACGTTGACACAATATGGTGCCATTTCAAACAGATCCGTCCCCATTGACTTTCAATGTAAAGTCTGGAGTTCTTTTATACCATCGGATTGGAGTTTTCTCCAATCCGATGGTATATTTTAACTTGAAGCGTCCCCATCACCATGGGAACGCCTCTATGTTAGAATATACTGTCGGATATGAGCTACATCGTGAAACTCAGATCCGACAGTATATTCTAACACAGAGGCGTTCCCATGGTGATGGGGACGCTTCAGGTTAGAATATACAAAAAAACTGTGTACATGACTGCCCCCCCCCCCTGTTTTTAACTCATTGGTGGCCAGTGGGCCCCCCCCCCTCCCTCCCCTGTAGTTAACTCGTTGGTGGCCAGTGTGCGCCCCCCTCCCTCCCTCTTTTGTAATAATAGCATTGGTGGCAGTGTGCGCCCCCCTCCCTCCCTCTATTGTAATAGCATTGGTGGCAGTGTGCACCCCCCCTCCCTCCCTCTATTGTAATAGCAGCATTGGTGGCAGTGTGCGCCCCGCCCCCCCCTCCCTCCCTCTTTTGTAATAATAGCATTGGTGGCAGTGTGCGCCCCCGCCGCCCCCCACCCTCCCTCCCTCTTTTGTAATAATAGCATTGGTGGCAGTGTGCGCTCCCCCCCCCGCCCCCCGCCCCCCTCCCTCCCTCTATTGTAATAGCATTGGTGGCAGTGTGCGCCCCCCCGATCATTGGTGGCAGCTGAGTAGAAGCATCATACTTACCTGGCTGCTGGCTGCTGCGATCTCTGTGTCCGGCCGGGAGCTCCTCCTACTGGTAAGTGACAGGTCTGTGCGGCGCATTGCTGTCACTTACCAGTAGGAGGAGCTCCCGGCCGGACGCAGACATCGCAGCAGCCAGCAGGTAAGTATGATGCTTCTACTATTGCTAAGGCTAAGTAACCATGGCAACCAGGACTGCAGTAGCGTCCTCGTTGCCATGGTTAGCGATCGGAGCCCCAGCGATTAAACTGGGACTCCGATCGGAACTCCGCTGCTGGGGGGGAGAGGGGAGGCCGCACACTGCCACCAATGTATTAAAAGAATAGAGGGAGGAAGGGGGGGCCCACACTGCCACCAATGTATTAACCCCTTAGGGACACCGCCTTTTTACACCTTAGGACCAGGCCATTTTTTGCAAATCTGACCAGTGTCACTTTAAGTGCTGATAACTTTAAAACGCTTTGACTTATCCAGGCCGTTCTGAGATTGTTTTTTCGTCACATATTGTACTTCATGACACTGGTAAAATGAAGTAAAAATTTTTTTATTTTTTTGCACAAAATAATACCTAATTTACCAAAAAATTTCAAAAATTTGCAAATTTCAAAGTTTCAGTTTCTCTACTTCTGTAATACATAGTAATACCCCCAAAAATTGTGATGATTTTACATTCCCCATATGTCTACTTCATGTTTGTAGCATTTTGGGAATGATATTTTATTTTTTGGGGATGTTACAAGGCTTAGAATTTTAGAAGCAAATTTTGAAAATTTTCAGAAATCTTCAAAATCCCACTTTTTATGGACCAGTTCAGGTTTGAAGTCATATTGTGAGGCTTAGATAATAGAAACATCCCAAAAATGACCCCATCTAAGAAACTACACCCCTCAAGGTATTAAAAACTGATTTTACATACGTCGTTAACCCTTTAGGTGTTGCACAAGAGTTATTGGCAAATGGGGATGAAATTTGAGAATTTCATTTTTTTTGTCTAATTTTCCATTTTAACCCATTTTTTCCACTAACAAAGCAAGGGTTAACAGCCAAACAAGACTGTATCTTTATTGCCCTGACTCTGCCATTTACAGAAACACCCAATATGTGTCCGTAAACTACTGTACGGCCACACAGCGGGGCGTAGAGTGAAAGGTGCGCCGTTTGGTTTTTGGAAGGCTGATTTTTATGGACTGGTTTATTTACACCATGTCCCATTTGAAGCCCCCTGATACACTCCTAGAGTAGAAACTCTCTAAAAGTGACCCCATCTAAGAGACTACACCCCTCAAGGTATTCAAAACTGATTTTACATACGTCGTTAACCCTTTAGGTGTTGCACAAGAGTTATTGGCAAATGGGGATGAAATTTGAGAATTTCATTTTTTTTGTCTAATTTTCCATTTTAACCCATTTTTTTCCACTAACAAAGCAAGGGTTAACAGCCAAACAAGACTGTATCTTTATTGCCCTGACTCTGCTGTTTACAGAAACACCCCATATGTGGCCGTAAACTACTGTACGGCCACACAGCGGGGCGTAGAGTGAAAGGTGCGCCGTTTGGTTTTTGGAAGCCAGATTTTGCTGGACTGGTTTTTTGACACCATGTCCCATTTGAAGCCCCCCTGATGCACCCCTAGAGTAGAAACTCCATAAAAGTGACCCCATCTAAGAAACTACACCCCTCAAGGTATTCAAAACTGATTTTACATACATTTTTAACCCTTTAGGTGTTGCACAAGATTTAATGGAAAATAGAGATACAATTTCCAAATTTCACTTTTTTGGCAGATTTTCCATTTTAATATTTTTTTTCCAGTTACAAAGAAAGGGTTAACAGCCAAACAAAACTCATTATTCATGGCCCTAATTCTGTAGTTTACAGAAACACCCCATATGTGGTCGTAAACTGCTGTACGGTCACACGGCAGGGCGCAGAAGGAAAGGAATGCCATACGGTTTTTGAAAGGCAGATTTTGCTGGACTGTTTTTTTTTACACCATCTCCCATTTGAAGCCCCCCTGATGCACCCCTAGAGTAGAAACTCCAAAAAAGTGACCCCATTTTAGAAACTACGGGATAAGGTGGCAGTTTTCTTGGTACTAGTTTAGGGTACATATGATTTTTGGTTGCTCTATATTACACTTTTTGTGCGGCAAGGTAACAAGAAATAGCTTTTTTGGCACCGTTTCTTTTTTGTTATTTACAACATTCATCTGAAAGGTTAGATCATGTGGTAATTTTATAGAGCAGGTTGTCACGGACGCGGCGATACCTAATATGTATACTTTTTTTTTATTTATGTAAGTTTTACACAATGATTTCATTGTTAAAACAAAAAAAGTTTTAGTGTCTCCATAGTCTAAGAGCCATAGTTTTTTCAGTTTTTGGGCGATTATCTTATGTAGGGTCTCATTTTTTGCGGGATGAGATGGCTGTTTTATTGGCCCTATTTTGGGGTGGATATGATTTTTTGATCGCTTGCTATTGCACTTTTTGTGACGTAAGATGACAAAAAATAGCTTTTTTTAAATCGTTTTTATTTTTATTTTTTTACGGTAGTCACCTGAGGGGTTAACTCATGTGATATTTTTATAGAGCCGGTCGATACGGACACGGCGATACCTAATATGTATACTTTTTTATTTATGTAAGTTTTACACAATGATTTAATTTTTGAAACAAAAAAAATGATGTTTTAGTATTTCCATAGTCTAAGAGCCATAGTTTTTTCAGTTTTTGGGCGATAATCTTGGGTAGGGTCTCATTTTTTGCGGGATGAGATGCCGGTTTTATTGGCACTATTTTGGCGTACATGTGACTTTTTTGATCACTTTTATTACCTTTTTTGGGAAGTAAGGTGGGCAAAATTTAAATTTTCTCAGTTTTTATTATTTTATTTTTATGGCGTTCACCGTGCGGGGAAAGTAACATGACCGTTTTATAGATCAGGTCGTTACGGACGCGGTGATACCAAACATGTGTAGGGAATTTTATTTTTTTCATTTTTAATTAGTGATAAATGTGTTTTTTTCACTTTTTCTTACTTTTTTTTTGACCCAGACCCACTTGGTTCTTGAAGATCCAGTGGGTCTGGTGTCTGCATAATACAGTACAGAACCTATATAGGTTTCTGTACTGTATTTTACTTACACTGAACAGATCTATGCTTTCAGATCTATGCTTTCGGCTTCGGGGGGCTGTCTGGGGGCTCTCTCCCTCTCCCATCGGGGGGCTGCAAAGGCACAGCAGCCCCCCGATGGGAGAGGGAGGGAGCCGCATCTTACTGTTAACTCTTTCCATACAGCGGTCCGTACGGACCGCTGTATGGAAAGGGTTAAACGGCTGACATCCATTCACAGATGTCAGCCGTTTATACCAGGGTGCCAGCAATGTGCTGGCACCCTGGTATACCCACTAGAAGCCAACGATTATTCGGCGGGAGGCGGGCGGGGGATCGCGATCCCGCCTGCCGCACCGCCCGCCTCCCGCACCGCCCACACCGCCCGCAACACCCCCCCCTGCACCTCCCACCAGGCTAAAATCATGCAGGGGTGCAGGGGGGGTGATAACTATAGATTTGTGCCACACTAAAGTTTCTGATCGCGGCGGTCAGGGACCGCGGCGATCAGAAACAGCAGAAATAGCAACAAACCGCAGGTCTGAATTGACCTGCGGTTTGCTGCGATCGCCGATACGGGGGGGTCATATGACCCCCCCAGGCGTTGTGACAGAATGCCGGCTGAATGATTTCAGCCGGCATCCTGTGCGGATTAACCCCTGGGGCGCCACAATCTAAATTTAAACTCATGACCTACCGGTACGTCATGGGTCCTTAATGACTCGGGATCCATGCCGTACCGGTACGTCATGGGTCCCTAAGGGGTTAAAGTTGACAGAATATGGTGCAATTTCAAACGGATCCGTCCCCCATTGACTTTCAATGCAAAGTCAGGACGGATCCGTCTGACTAACTTTCAGACTTAGAATTTTTTCTGAAAGATAATGCAGACGGATCCGTTCTGAACGGATCCCATCGTTTGCATTATAGGAGCGGATCCGTCTGTGCAGACACCAGACGGATCTGCTCCGAACGCAAGTGTGAAAGTAGCCTAAGGCCTCATGCACACAACAGTATTTTTTCACGGTCCGCAAAAACGGGGTCCGTAGGTCTGTTATCCGTGACCGTTTTTTCGTCCGTGGGTCTTCCTTGATTTTTGGAGGATCCAGAAACATGAAAAAAAAAGTCGTATTGGTGTCCGCCTGGCCGTGCGGAGCCAAACTGATCCGTCCTGAATTACAATGCAAGTCAATGGGGACGGATCCGTTTGACGTTGACACAATATGGTGCCATTTCAAACAGATCCGTCCCCATTGACTTTCAATGTAAAGTCTGGAGTTCTTTTATACCATCGGATTGGAGTTTTCTCCAATCCGATGGTATATTTTAACTTGAAGCGTCCCCATCACCATGGGAACGCCTCTATGTTAGAATATACTGTCGGATATGAGCTACATTGTGAAACTCAGATCCGACAGTATATTCTAACACAGAGGCGTTCCCATGGTGATGGGGACGCTTCAGGTTAGAATATACAAAAAAACTGTGTACATGACTGCCCCCCCCCCCTGTTTTTAACTCATTGGTGGCCAGTGGGCCCCCCCCCCTCCCTCCCCTGTAGTTAACTCGTTGGTGGCCAGTGTGCGCCCCCCTCCCTCCCTCTTTTGTAATAATAGCATTGGTGGCAGTGTGCGCCCCCCTCCCTCCCTCTATTGTAATAGCATTGGTGGCAGTGTGCACCCCCCCTCCCTCCCTCTATTGTAATAATAGCATTGGTGGCAGTGTGCGCCCCGCCCCCCCCTCCCTCCCTCTTTTGTAATAATAGCATTGGTGGCAGTGTGCGCCCCCGCCGCCCCCCACCCTCCCTCCCTCTTTTGTAATAATAGCATTGGTGGCAGTGTGCGCTCCCCCCCCCCCGCCCCCCGCCCCCCTCTATTGTAATAGCATTGGTGGCAGTGTGCGCCCCCCCGATCATTGGTGGCAGCTGAGTAGAAGCATCATACTTACCTGGCTGCTGGCTGCTGCGATCTCTGTGTCCGGCCGGGAGCTCCTCCTACTGGTAAGTGACAGGTCTGTGCGGCGCATTGCTGTCACTTACCAGTAGGAGGAGCTCCCGGCCGGACGCAGACATCGCAGCAGCCAGCAGGTAAGTATGATGCTTCTACTATTGCTAAGGCTAAGTAACCATGGCAACCAGGACTGCAGTAGCGTCCTCGTTGCCATGGTTAGCGATCGGAGCCCCAGCGATTAAACTGGGACTCCGATCGGAACTCCGCTGCTGGGGGGGAGAGGGGAGGCCGCACACTGCCACCAATGTATTAAAAGAATAGAGGGAGGAAGGGGGGGCCCACACTGCCACCAATGTATTAACCCCTTAGGGACACCGCCTTTTTACACCTTAGGACCAGGCCATTTTTTGCAAATCTGACCAGTGTCACTTTAAGTGCTGATAACTTTAAAACGCTTTGACTTATCCAGGCCGTTCTGAGATTGTTTTTTCGTCACATATTGTACTTCATGACACTGGTAAAATGAAGTAAAAATTTTTTATTTTTTTGCACAAAATAATACCTAATTTACCAAAAAATTTCAAAAATTTGCAAATTTCAAAGTTTCAGTTTCTCTACTTCTGTAATACATAGTAATACCCCCAAAAATTGTGATGATTTTACATTCCCCATATGTCTACTTCATGTTTGTAGCATTTTGGGAATTATATTTTATTTTTTGGGGATGTTACAAGGCTTAGAATTTTAGAAGCAAATTTTGAAAATTTTCAGAAATCTTCAAAATCCCACTTTTTATGGACCAGTTCAGGTTTGAAGTCATATTGTGAGGCTTAGATAATAGAAACATCCCAAAAATGACCCCATCTAAGAAACTACACCCCTCAAGGTATTAAAAACTGATTTTACATACGTCGTTAACCCTTTAGGTGTTGCACAAGAGTTATTGGCAAATGGGGATGAAATTTGAGAATTTCATTTTTTTGTCTAATTTTCCATTTTAACCCATTTTTTCCACTAACAAAGCAAGGGTTAACAGCCAAACAAGACTGTATCTTTATTGCCCTGACTCTGCCATTTACAGAAACACCCAATATGTGTCCGTAAACTACTGTACGGCCACACAGCGGGGCGTAGAGTGAAAGGTGCGCCGTTTGGTTTTTGGAAGGCTGATTTTTATGGACTGGTTTATTTACACCATGTCCCATTTGAAGCCCCCTGATACACTCCTAGAGTAGAAACTCTCTAAAAGTGACCCCATCTAAGAGACTACACCCCTCAAGGTATTCAAAACTGATTTTACATACGTCGTTAACCCTTTAGGTGTTGCACAAGAGTTATTGGCAAATGGGGATGAAATTTGAGAATTTCATTTTTTTTGTCTAATTTTCCATTTTAACCCATTTTTTTCCACTAACAAAGCAAGGGTTAACAGCCAAACAAGACTGTATCTTTATTGCCCTGACTCTGCTGTTTACAGAAACACCCCATATGTGGCCGTAAACTACTGTACGGCCACACAGCGGGGCGTAGAGTGAAAGGTGCGCCGTTTGGTTTTTGGAAGCCAGATTTTGCTGGACTGGTTTTTTGACACCATGTCCCATTTGAAGCCCCCCTGATGCACCCCTAGAGTAGAAACTCCATAAAAGTGACCCCATCTAAGAAACTACACCCCTCAAGGTATTCAAAACTGATTTTACATACATTTTTAACCCTTTAGGTGTTGCACAAGATTTAATGGAAAATAGAGATACAATTTCCAAATTTCACTTTTTTGGCAGATTTTCCATTTTAATATTTTTTTTCCAGTTACAAAGAAAGGGTTAACAGCCAAACAAAACTCATTATTCATGGCCCTAATTCTGTAGTTTACAGAAACACCCCATATGTGGTCGTAAACTGCTGTACGGTCACACGGCAGGGCGCAGAAGGAAAGGAATGCCATACGGTTTTTGGAAGGCTGGATTTTGCTGGACTGGTTTTTTTGACACCATGACCCATTTGAAGCCCCCCTGATGCACCCCTAGAGTAGAAACTCTAAAAAAGTGATCCCATTTTAGAAACTACGGGATAGGGTGGCAGTTTTGTTGGTACTAGTTTAGGGTACATATGATTTTTGGTTGCTCTATATTACACTTTTTGTGCGGCAAGGTAACAAGAAATACCTTTTTGGCACAGTTTTTTTTTTTTGTTATTTACAACATTCATCTGACAGGTTAGATCATGTGGTAATTTTATAGAGCAGGTTGTCACGGATGCGGCGATACCTAATATGTATACAATTTTTTTATTTATGTAAGTTTTACACAATGATTTCATTTTTAAAACAAAAAAAGTTTTAGTGTCTCCATAGTCTAAGAGCATAGTTGTTTCAGTTTTTGGGCGATTATCTTGAGTAGGGTCTCATTTTTTGCGGGATGAAATGACGGTTTGATTGGCACTATTTTGGGGTGCATATGAATTTTTGTTCGCTTGCTATTGCACTTTTTGTGATGTAAGATGACAAAAAATTGCTTTTTTTACACCGTTTTTATTTTTATTTTTTTACGGTGGTCACCTGAGGGGTTAGGTCATGTGATATTTTTATAGAGCCGGTCCATACGGACGCGGAAATACCTAATATGTATACTTTTTTTAATTTATGTAAGTTTTACACAATGATTTCATTTTTGAAACAAAAAAAATGATGTTTTAGTGTTTTCATAGTCTAAGAGCCATAGTTTTTTCAGTTTTTGGGCGATTATCTTAAGTAGGGTCTCATTTTTTGCGGGATGAGATGACGGTTTGATTGTTACAATTTTGGCGTACATGCGACTTTTTTGATCACTTTTATTACCTTTTTTTGGGAAGTAAGGTGGGCAAAATTTCTATTTCATCATAGTTTTTATTTTTTTATTTTTATGGCGTTCACCGTTCGGGTAAAATAACATGACCGTTTTATAGATCAGGTCGTTACGGACGCGGCGATACCAAACATGTGTAGGAAATTTAATTTTTTTCATTTTTAATCAGTGATAAATGTGTTTTTTGATTTTTACTTTTTTTTCACTTTTTTTCACTTTTTTTTTTACCCAGACCCACTTGGTTCTTGAAGATCCAGTGGGTCTGATGTCTGTATAATACAGTACTGTACTCTATATAGGGTACTGCACTGTATTTTACTTACACTGAACAGATCTATGCTTTCAGCACAGATCTGTTCAGCACCATGGACAGCAGGACGCCTGGACAGCAGGACAACTTCGCAGACGGGGAAGGGTGAGGACTGGGGTGTCGGGGGGCTGTCTGGGGGCTCTCTCCCTCTCCCATCGGGGGCTGCAAAGGCACAGCAGCCCCCCGATCGGAGAGGGAGGGAGCTCCCTGCGCTGTTAACCTTTTCCATACAGCGGTCCGTACGGACCGCTTTATGGAAAGGGTTAAACGGCTGACATCGCATCAACGATGTCAGCCGTTTATACCAGGGTGCCAGCAATGTGCTGGCACCCTGGTATACCCACTAGAAACCAACGATTATACCCACTAGAAACCAACCCTCCCCCTGCACCACCCGCCCACATAATATCATTCAGGGGTGCAGGGGGAGGAAGAACATATATATTCTGGGCATTGTAAAGTTTCTGATCCCCGCGGTCAGGGACCGCGGGGATCAGAAACGGCAAAAAGCGCATCAAACCGCAGGTCTGAATTGACTTGCGGTTTGTTGCGATCGCCGACATGGGGGGGTCACGGGACCCCCCCGCGCATTTAGCCTAGGTGCCTGCTCAATGATTTGTGCAGGCACCTTGTTCCGATCACTGCCAGCCGGGCGGCAGTGATCGGAACAACACATGACGTACCGGTACGTCATGTGTGCTTAAGTACCAGGGCATCATGACGTACCGGTACGTCATGTGTCCTGAAGAGGTTAAAACAATAGAGGGAGGAAGGGGGGGGGGGGGGCGCACACTGCCACCAATGTATTAAAACAATAGGGGGGGGGCGCACACTGCTACCAATGTTAATGCAATAGAGGGAGGGAGGGGGGGCCGCACACTGTGCCACCAATGCTATTATTACAATAGAGGGAGGGAGGAGGGGGCCGGGAGAGGGGAGGCCGCACACTGCCACAATGTATTAAAAAAATAGAGGGAGGAAGGGGGGGGGCCCACACTGCCACCAATGTATTAAAACAATAGAGGGAGGAAGGGGGGGGGCGCACACTGCCACCAATGTATTAAAACAATAGAGGGGGGGCGCACACTGCTACCAATGTTAATGCAATAGAGGGAGGGAGGGGGGGCCGCACACTGTGCCACCAATGCTATTATTACAATAGAGGGAGGGAGGAGGGGGCCGGGGGGGGGGGGCGCACACTGTGCCACCAATGTTATCATTACACTAGAGGGAGGGAGGGGGGGCGCACTGGCCACCAATTAAATTTAAACTGGGGAGGGAGGGGGGTCTGCCCCCTGCTGCCTGGCAGCCCCGGATCTCTTACAGGGGGCTATGATAGCACAATTAACCCCTTCAGGTGCAGCACCTGAGGGGTTAATTGTACGGATCACGGCCCCCTGTAAGAGATCGGGTGCTGCCAGGCAGCAGGGGGCAGTCATGTACACAGTTCGTTGTATATTCTAACTAGAAGCGTCCCCATCACCATGGGAACGCCTCTGTGTTAGAATATACTGTCGGATCTGAGTTTTCACGAAGTGAAAACTCAGCTATGAAAAAGCTTTTATGCAGACGGATCTTCAGATCCGTCTGTATGAAAGTAACCTATGACCACGGATCACGGACACGGTTGCCAATCTTGTGTGCATCCGTGTTCTTTCACGGACCCATTGACTTGAATGGGTCTGTGAACCGTTGTCCGTCAAAAAAATAGGACAGGTCATATTTTTTTGACGGACAGGATACACGGATCACGGTCTCGGCTGCAAAACGGTGCATTTTCCGATTTTTCCACGGACCCATTGAAAGTCAATGGGTCAGCGGAAAAAAAAACGGAAAACGGCACAACGGCCACGGATGCACACAACGGTCGTGTGCATGAGGCCTTATACTGTTGAGGGAGCCCTGACAAAATCTTTTAGTCCTCCTCTTCCTGGATGGGCCCCTTCGGGGTCAGGGCCCCAGAGCAGCTGCTTCCCCTATAGTTACGCCCCTGGTGTCAAGCGTTATGTGTTGCACACTCCTTTGAGACTTGAATATGCCGACCGGTTCTGGCTGGAGGGGAATCATTTCTGTCACAGCATTGTCCTGTATTGCTGCTAGTCTATAAATTATGTCAGATGTTATGAGTTGTATGACATTTTAACAATAAAGGATGAAGTTACTTTACATGTGTGTTTTCAAATATTTGGTGATCTGCTTGTGTGAATAAAACACTGCAGTTTGATGTGTTTTTGGTGCCTCTGTTCTGCGTCCACTCACCCTGCCTACCAGGGCGAATCACCACAATTGGTGGCTTGGAACGGGCAAACGCAGCAAGGCTGACGGAAAACTGAATATTTTTGTTTTTCATTTTTTCCGGGCACAGTTTTATGTCCTGGATTTAAGCCTGCTAAATTTCAACCAGTGTCACTGGACAAAATGGAGGCTGTAGTGAATGCCCTCTTGGAGGCTAACCAGCAACAGCAAGAAAGGAACCAGCTGCTGCTGCAACACGTGATGGCTAGAGATGAGCGAATCGAAGCTGAAGAAGTGGAATTCAATCCGAATTTCAGGAAAAATTTGATTCGCAACCAATGCGAATTTCCTCGCGCTTCGTTGTTTTCCTAAAATGGCGGCTACACGTGTGAGGACATAGGGCAAGGAACTCTGAGAAGGCAGGATCACCCAGATTGACATGCCTGCATGCAGCCAGCCGGCCCTGTGATGTCACAGCCCTATAAATACGGAAGCCATTTTAGATTCTGCCATTTTACAGCATTCAGAGTGCAGGGACAGACGTGTGAAGGCGCTAGGGACAGCAAGTGGAAAAACTATTGTGGAAAGAAAAGACAGAAAAAAACTATTTATAAGTGCAGGGGAAGAATAGGAATCATTTCACATCATCTTAGTGCAGGGAGAGATGTCAGAAGGCGCTAGAGACATTGATAGAAAAGTGATTTACAAGGGCAGGGAACAATTATTTGGGGATCCAAATAGTCATTAGACAGCTCTGTCATTCCAGCTATTTGTTATTGGGCTGCAAGTGTTAGGTTGAAAAGCCTTTAGTGGCTTATAACTTAGTATCTTATTCAGTACTACAAGAAAAACATATACGCATTTCACTTCTGCAGTTTTTTCAGTTGAAAGCGTATAGGGGTGTATTTCATTAAAAAAATTAAAATATATACGCACTGTTGCAGTTATTTCTGATGAAAGTGTATAGGGGCGTATTACAGTAAAAAAAGAAAAATATATACGCACTGCACTGTTGGTTATTTCTGGTGAAAGCGTATAGGGGCGTAGTTCAGTACAAGAAAAAAAATACACACATTTCACTTCTGCAGTTATTTCTGGACAAAGCATATAGGGGCGTATTTCAGTACTACTAGAAAAATATATTCTCAGTGCATTTCTGCAGTTAATTGTGATGAAAGCGTTTAGTGGACTATTTTAGTACAAAAAGAAAAATATATTCGTTGCTTTTAGGGGTGTTTTAATTTCCGTTTAATTTGTATAGTTCAGCTACAAGTATGTCATGCAGAGAAGTGCCAGGCCATGCACAGAGGAGTGGCAGAGGCCTGAATGTTTCGGGCGCAAGCAGAGGTCGCAGCAGAGTAAGATGGCGTGGCAGCAGGGGTCATTTTGAGAGGACTGAGCTCCCAGGGTCAGCTAGCGGTCGTGTCTTGACCAGCAACCCAGCGGTTGATTGGTTGACTCGATCTTCGACTTCATCGCAAGTGACAGCAGCGCCAGCAGCCTGTGTCTAGAGTCGCTGATGAGCAGCTTTCTTCACCCGCATAGTGTAGAAACTACTCACCAGCAGGTAGACATAGAGCAGAACCTGAACCAGCAGGTGGTGGGATACTTGGAGTGCACCCTGCCAGCCTTCATTGAAGATCCACTATACTACTGGGCAGCCAAACTGGTTTTTGTTTGGCTGCAACTAGTAGTTTGCCCTGGAAAAGCTGTCCTGCCTGGCCAGTAGTGTGGCATCAGAGCGGGTGTTTAGTGCTGCAGGGGCCATAGTTACCCCAAAGAGAACTTGCCTGTCCACCCAAAATGTGGAGAGATTGACCTTTTGTCAAGATGAATCAGGCGTGGATCAGCCAGGATTTCAAGCCACCAATTCCTGATGCATGAGACTAGATCATCCATGGTGCCACACCAACACTTTGAGGCCGGTTTCTTCTGGCTACATACTATTCTGATGCTGCAACCCGCCTGATGCCACACATTTGATGCCAAGTGCTCCTTATTTCTCAAGCAGGTACTCTGTGGTCTCCTCATGATGCTGCCACCTCCACACTATGTCACCTTGCCACTCTATGGTATCCTGCTGCCATCTCCACATTATGTCACCTTCCCACTCTGTGGTATCCTCCTGATTCTACTGCCATCTACACACTATGTTACCTTGCCACTCTGTGGTATCCTGCTGCTGCCACCTCCACATTATGTCAACTTCCCACTCTGTGGTCTCCCCATGCTTCTGCTAACTCCACACTGTGTCACCTTGCCACTCTGTGGTATCCTCCTGATGCTGCTGCTACTGACATCTACACATTATGTAATCTTGCTACTATGTGGTCTCCTGATGCTACTGCCATCTCCACACTATGTCACCTTGCCACTCTGTAGTCTCCTGATGCTGCTGCTACTGCCATCTCCACACTATGGAACCTTGCCACTCTGTGGTCTCCTCATGCTGCTGCCATATCCACATTATGTCACCTTGCCACTCTGTGGTCTCCTCCTGATGCTGTTACTGTTGCCACCTCCAGACTTGGTCATTGTGTCACTCTGTGTCCTCCTGATGCTGCCGCTACCTTCAGACTCTGTCATTGTGCCATTCTGTGGCCTCCTCATGCTGCTTCCACCTCACCACTATGTCATGGGGTCACTCTGTGGACTTCTCATGCTGTTCCAACCCTCCCCACTTCATGACTAGGACACTATTTTGATCTGTCAGAAGGAAGGAAAAATTAGAGGCACAACGGTTCCTGTCTGTGAAGTAGCTGTAAGGCCTGTATGGTCCCATCAGAATTTGCTTATGATTTGGTAACCAAAAGCAGAAGTGGATACAAAACACAGAAGACATGCAAATATTCAATTCACATGGCATCTGTGTTTTACATCCACTCCTGTTTTTTTGGGCATTAGCAATACTGATGGATTATTGAGCAAATGCTGACCGAGTGAAGGCGGATGCTCCACAGGCAGGATCCATTTATTGTGGGTTATTGTTCTGATGGTTTAGAGGAAGGGCAAAATAATCAGTGACGTCAACACAAAGTTACTACTGACA
Organism: Bufo gargarizans; assembly: GCF_014858855.1. Lineage (NCBI taxonomy): Eukaryota > Metazoa > Chordata > Amphibia > Anura > Bufonidae > Bufo > Bufo gargarizans. The sequence goes on along the minus strand of NC_058085.1, from coordinate 272,675,647 downwards.
CCCTCTCCACTCTGTCTGGGGGGGCTCTACTTGTATACGCGTTTAATAGAACAGGTTCTGTAGACATCTATGTGGAATCAGCTGGCGACAGTATAAAAGGAGTGCACTTCTTCTTGACGCTAACATAGACCTGTAAGGCTGAGTTCATACTTGAGTTATTTGGTCATTGTTGGCCCCATGACTGCCCAAATAAGTGAAGTGTGCAGTGATTCTAAGAGCGACGCCTGTCATGTGCTTGTCATACTGACTCACAGTATTGTTTTACTAGCACAGCAGACTTCCCACGCGATTCGCCATGAATAAATTCGGATCAAAGCAAATTTTTCCTAAAAATTTGCCGAACCAGCCCAATCAAATTTTTTTTAAATTCACTCATCTCTAGTGATGGCCTTACAGACAGCAGGAGCATAGCAGGGGGTCTACGATGCCTGGAAAGCAGTCCACACAGCGATCCACAAAATGGCACCATGACGTCGACACCTACCTGGCGGTGTTTGAGAAGGTGGCCATGAGGGAGAGTTTACTCTGAGACCAGTGGGCTGAGGTCATCGCTCAGTTTCTGGCATCAGGACCCCAACAGGTTTACTTTGATTTACCGGATGAGCAAGCGGCGGACTACAATAAAGTCAAGGGTGAGATCCTGGCATGACTGGGGGCGAATGCGTTGGTCCGGGCCCAGCGGGTGCATCAGTGGGAGTTTAACCCGGCCGAGCCAGTGAGACCACAATATTATGATTTGATGCACCTGTTGCAAAAATGGCTACAGCCCGAGGTACTGAATCCTACTGCTATGCTGGACCGTATTGTGGCTGACAAGTTCTGGAGGGCTTTGCCACACCCCCTCCAGCACTGGATCGGCCAGGTGTCTCCGGCTAGTGCCCTTGAGATGGTGGACCTGGTAGAGCAGTATTAGGCTACCAAGAACCTAAAGTGGGGCTCTCTGGGGAGGGGATCAATAAAACCCAGTAAATCCCCGCCCCAGACCCGGCTGCCAAAGTCGAAAAAGACCGCTCGGGACGTACCCACTGAGGATCTGGCCCCCGATAATCTGTTGGCGTGTCATGAGCCTAGCCATGTAAGGACCGACTGTCCCCATCTAGCTGAGACTATGGACACAAACTTTGCTTACCGACAGGCATCTCAGAAACTCTCAATGACAAACATTTGTGTCAGGTGGAAGTAGGAGTCACTCCTGCGCAGTGGCGGATCCAGGGGGGGGGCAACGGGGCAATTGCCCCCCCGAGCTGGCGGCGGGCGGCGGCGGCTGGGCATAGGGAGATGAGTGCTTCCATTGTGGAAGCGCTCATCTCCAGTCATCTGTATCGCTGTCCTCAGGACAGCGATACAGATGCCTGCCTGTGCTGCGGTAGGGGAGGGAGAGGCGTGTCCCTTTCCCTTCCTCTGATAGGCTGCCGGCCTAGTGCCTGCAGCCTATCAGAGGCCGGCGCAGGCGGCGCGATGACGTCATTGCGCCGCCTGAGCCATACAGCGTGGGACACAGGCCAGAAGAGGCCTGCATCGCATCACTGACATGGAGGTAAGTATGTTTTTCTTTTTTATTTTTTTATTATATACAATACTTTTACTGCCGGGGGCTGGTATTACTGGCAAAGGGGGGGCTGTTATTACTGGCAAAGGGGGAGCTGTTATTACTGGCAAAGGGGGAGCTGTTATTACTGGCAAAGGGGGGGCTGTTATTACTGGCAAAGGGGGGGCTGTTATTACTGGCAAAGGGGGGCTGCTATTACTGGCAAATGGGGGCTGCTATTACTGGCAAAGGGGGGCTGTTATTACTGGGGGCTGTTATTACTAGGGGCTGTTATTACTGGGGGCTGTTATTACTGGGGGCTGTTATTACTGGGGGCTGTTATTACTGGCACAGGGGGTCTGTTATTACTGGGGGCTGCTATTACTGGCACAGGGGGGCTGCTATTACTGGCATAGGGGGCTATTACTGGCACAGGGGGGGGGTGTTAATACTGGCACATGATTGGGGGCACTATAGGGGCATCTACTGAGGCCACAAAGAAGGGGTATTTTATATGGGCTCTCTGTACAGTACAATTTTATACTGGGACACATTATGGTAGGTACTATGGGGAAGGGGGGAGAGGAGTACTATGGGGTCATCTACGGGGGGCACTAAGAAGGGGTATTTTATACTTGCAAATTATGGGGGACACCGAGGGCATCTACTGGAGCATTTTATACTGGTACATTATGGGGGGCACTAGGAGGAAGGAGGGTGTGGAGCACTATGGGGTCATTTACTAGGGGCACTATATAGGGGTATTTTATACTGGCACATTATGGGGGCACTATGGGAACATTAGCTCAACTGGGGGCATTACAAGGGGGTATTTTTTGTCACATTATAAGGAGAATTATTACTACTGGGGGGCATTATGGTGGGCTTTATTGCTTCCCCATGGTATGACCCCCTAGTAGCAGCACCATCCTCTCCCTGCTCTGCTATTCCTCTGCCCCTTCCCCAAATCCTTATTAGGAAATCTTTCTCATTAGGATAAAACACAACATCAGCTCCGCCGAGCCCCCGGCCAAAGTGTGGAAGTGGCGTCCGAGATCCCCAAGGACCAAGCCAAGTAACTGTAAGTTTTCATGTGAAATATGTTTGTTATACACATATAGCATCCACTGTGTAGTCTGTTCTATAAGCACCATTGTTTTGTGGCGGCGGACAGAAAATAATCTGAAAGTGCCCCTCCCGAGACCAGGCTCTGGATCCGCCACTGCTCCTGCGGTGGCGCTGCTGGACTCAGGGAGTCTGGTGACCCTTGTGAGGGCTACCCTAGTGCGGGCCACTGAGTTTACTGGCCGGAAAGTCGGCGTGTTATGTATACATGGAGGCTTAAAAGACTACCCCACCACTCTGGTGTCTCTAAACACAGTCGCTGGCAGGCGGATCCATGAGGTGGCAGTGGCCACGAACCTGCACTATGAGTTAATACTAGGAAGAGACTTCCCGTTGTTCCCAGCCACGTGGCCAGTAGTTAGATCTACCGGTTTCCAAGAGTCAGGGATAGCCCCAGCGGATTGACCTTGCTCAGATGGGAGGCCAGAACCTTGGGAGCCTGATGCTGAAGAGTCAGCGGTAGGGTGGCTAAAGGGGAGACAACCCCTCTGAATGTGATGGTTAAGGAGGTGGAAAACTTGCTGCTGGGCCCTGAATGTCTCCGGTGACAATTTCGGCACGGCACAACACAGAGATCAGACTCTATCCCAAGCCTGGGAGAATGTGTTAATAGTCGATGGGTAACCACAATAACCCGGAGCAGAGTCGTTTTTTTTCTGTGTTTTGTGGTTCACCACGATTTGTTGGATCGGGTCACCCAACTACAGGGTGATAATGTTGAACAGTTGCTGGTGCCCAAGGCATATCGTAAGCTGGTATTTGATCTGGCCCACCAACATGTTCTCGGTGGCCACCTGGGGCAACAGAAAACTCAGGACCGTATACTGCAGCGGTTTTAGTGGCCCAGTGTGTTGAGAGAGGTGAAAGAATTTTGTAGGTCTTGCCCAACCTGCCAGATAACTAGCCCCCAGTCACACTTCCGTAGTCCCCTAGTACCTTTCCCAATTATCGAGGTACCCTTCAAGAGAATCGCAATGGACATCATAGGACCAGTATCTAAGTCAGCTAGAGGTCACCAACACATCTTGGTCGTCCTTGACTACGCCACCCGGTACCCGGAGGCGGTGCCACTGCGTCATGCATCTGCCAAAATTGTAGCTAAGGAGTTAATGGAGATGTTTTCCCAAGTAGGAATACCTAAAAAGGTCCTGACAGACCAGGGGAAACCTTTCATGTCGAAGGTCATGAGGTAACTGTGTAAATTGCTGTACATAAAACAGTTACGGATGTCCGTTTAACATTCGCAAACTGACGGTCTGGTGGAGAGATTTAATCAAATGTTAAAAAATATGCTAAAAAGAGAGATGTCCAAAGATGGGAGGAAATGGTACCTCCTCTGCCATATCTAATTTTCTCAGTGCGTGAGGTACCCCATGCCTCTACTGGGTTCTCGCCCTTTGAACTGCTATATGGCAGACATCTCCGGGGGCTGTTGGACATAGCCAAGGAGGCGTAGGAAGAACAGCCCACTCCATATAAAAGTGACATTGAATATGTCACCAAAATGCAAGAACGGATAGAGACAGTGTTGCCACTTGTTAGGGAGCATATGGAGGCAGCTCAGCGAGCCGAGAGTCAGGTCTTTAGTCGAGAGGCTCGGATCCGGAACTTTAGCCAGGGAGATCGGATCTTGGTTCTTGTTCTGGCTAGGTGGCAGGGGCCCTACGAGATAATAGAAAAAGTAGGGAGACCTGTACTGAGAACAACCCGCGAACGGTTTGTCTAGAGATTCCGGCCCCTCTGTCTGTTGCAGGTGAAGCGGCTGCCACAGTACGTATTGGTGACAGCCTTTCCCCTAAGCAGGCTCAGGAGGCCAGGGACTTCGTTAGTCGGAACACGGATGTGTTCTCTGACCTCCTTGGACATACTTCCGTAATCCACCATGATATTGTTACAGAGCCCCAGGCGAAAGTCCAGTTAAAGCCGTAACGGGTGCCCGAGGCTCGTCGACAAGCCATCTTGGTGGAAGTGCAGCTGATGCTACGGCTAGATGTTATTGAGGAGTCTAAGAGTGAGTGGGCCAACCCAATAGTTCTGATACCCAAGCCGGATGGGACGTTACGGTTCTGTAATGATTTCTGTAAACTGAATGAGGTCTCTAAATTTGATGCGTATCCCGAGTGGATGAGTTAATCGAGCGATTAGGGCATGCACAGTATTTTTCTGTCTTCGATCTCACAAAAGGGCTTACCTCAATGATATTGTCGTTTATAGTACCGACTCAGAGAATCACTTGGCAAAAGCACAGGCCGTAGTAGACTCCATCCGAAGGGCTGGGATAACCGCTAACCCCCAAAAATGTGCTATAGGGTTGGAGAAGACATAATACCTAGGGTATGTCATTGGGCGCGGAGTCAATAAAAACCCAGATAAGTAAGATAGAGGTGATATGGAATTGGCCACGACTTGTCCCCACCAGGCAAATAGTCGTTCCTGGGGATGGTGAAGTATTACATGAGGTTTGTTCCCCACTTTTCAACTTTAGCAACACCATGACAAGGCTCTTGAAGGGACAGAAGTCAGTGATGGTTCGCTGGTATGATCGGGCGGAAGAGGCTTTTTCCGCTTTGAAGTTGGCCCCTGTGCGGGTCACCGGTTTTGGCGACACCCGACTTTAAGAGGGAGTTTGTGGTACAGACTGATGCCTCCGATGTAGGCCTTAGAGCTGTACTGTCTCAGGAGATCAACGTGGAGAAGCATCCCCTTGTTTTCCTGAGCCGCAAGCTCACCCCAGCTGAGGCCAGGTAAAGTATAGTGGAGAGAGAGTGCCTGGCCATCAAATGGGCACTCGAGTCTCTCCGCTACTATCTGTTGGGGAGAAAGTTTCGCCTGGTGACCGACCACTCCCCTCTCAAGTGGATGAGCCAGGCCAAAGAGAGGAATGCCCGGGTCACCAGATGGTTTTTGTATGGAGGGGAAGGTATTTTCCTTCTAGCATGTGCAGCTGGACTGATTGACAACCAGATGAGGTCAAGTACCAGACTGGATCTTAGGTGCCGCTTCAGCCTTTGCTGACACCTAACTGTCTTAAACGCCAGCTGGACGGCAGCAGGGGAGAGATGAGGCCTGTGCCTGGATGAATGCTTGTGACCTGTTTGGGGAAGACAGGTCGACTACATCCTGGACTTAAACTTTGGCGTGGACCTGTTGGCAAAGTGTGAACACTTGCCTGAACTTGGACTCTTTATGCAGAACCTGCAGCATGGTGTGAATGAACACCAGGACTTTCAACTAAGGTGAAGTTGTTTACTGTTATACCTGCTTGTGTGAATAAAACAATACAGTTTGATTAAAAACTGTTTTTGGTGCCTCTGTTCTGCATCTGTTCACCCTGCCTACCAGAGCGAATCCCCACAATATATATAGTTTGTTTTTTTATGTTTTACTACTTTTGCATAATAAAACCCCTTTTTTTAAAGTACAAAATAGTTTTACATCGCCAGATCAAAAGACTCCAAACTTTTTTATTTTTCCTCCTATGGAACTGTGAGAGGGCTTGATTTTTGTGGGATGACTTAGTTTTCATTAGTATTATTTTGGGGTACATAACACTTTTGATCACTTTTTATTCTTTTTTTTGGTGGCGATTAAGCAAAATTGCATGATTATTACATAGTATGGGTCGTTACAGATGATATTTTTTTATATTGAAAAGCGTTTTTGCAATGGATAAATTTTATTTTTATTTTTTTACTTGGAATTTATTTTTGTTTTATACCTTTTAAAAAAAAATATTATTTAAGCATTCAATAGTCCCACAAGGAGACTATAATAGGCAATCTTTTGATCGCTTCTAAAATACATTGCACTATTCCTAGTGCTATACTGACATTCACCAGCAGGCTGCTCGAGAGGTCCTTACTGTCTGGATTTGCTGTTGTCTGATATTGTGTGGCCTGTTTTTATGAAGAAAAAAATGAACAGGGAGGAACTTTGCTGAATTAGCAACGATACATTCTGAAGAACTTTTGGTTTGGAAATCGCTAACTGCCTGTAGTGGACTGTTAAACCTTTGTAGCGTAGAGGCCTGTTTTTCAAGTCTTAATCAGAGCAAGTGAAAAGTTTATCGAATTGCTGGTTGAGCTTTAATATTCTTAAGGAGGACCTGTCTCCTCTCCTGATATGCCTGTTTGTAATAGCTACATGTATTCCCCATGTAGTAGAAGTTATGACTGAATTGCTAGCAGTCTGCAGTAAGGGTACAAAGGGGTGGTAACCAGTCGGAGGTGTGTCCCTGCACAGTCTCACTCTATCCAATCAGTGCTGCCATTGTCTGACTATGCAGGGATACCCCCATATCACCCTTCTGTACCCTTAGCAATTCATAACTTCAAGTTGAAATAATAAAGGAATGGCACAACATAAAGCCATAAGAATAGATGCCGCAGACTTGTGATTACATGGGGAATGCATTCAGCTATTAAAACAGGAATGTCAGGAGTGGTGACAGGTCCTCTTTAAATTCCTTTTGTGATCAGACTATTAATGATTAGGCTTTGTTCACATTTCTGGCAGAGGACCAGAGTTCACCATATCAATGCTGTGCACCATGGGATCCTCATTGACTGCAATGGGATCTGATTGGAATTAATACATTTTTAGTAGCAATAACTCAGGAACCAACATAGAGTCAGTCATTATTGCATAGGGAATAACCAACACAGATGTCTTTAGCTGCCAAGTGCATATGTAACAAGTCAGCGAGTTTCATAGGTACAAATCTACCGTCAGGAACTTGGCTGGACCGTAGACCCACGGGTATGTTTAGATGTGGAGCATGCAAGGCGTGCGCTTCCATTTCCACATGTAAGACAGTTACATGCTCGGCGACTGGCAGGGTCTTCACTATAAGAGATTTCATCAATTGTAGGACTAAAGGGGTGATTTATATTTGCCAATGCCCATGCCCAAAGGATTATATAGGAAAGACATATAGGGAACTCAGGAAAAGAATCTGTGAACACCTAAATGATGTAGTGAAGAAGAATGTAACGCAAGTCGCCGATCATGTAATTGAATTCCATGAATGAAGTGCTAAGGCTCTAAAATGTTCTGCTTTGGAGTGTGTACCCATGTCCCCTAGAAAGGGAGACTGGAATAAAAAAAATCCTACAAAGAGAAGCGGAATGGATTTTTAGATGTAAGTCTCAAGTACCCTAAGGCCTAAATGAGAGATTATCTTGTACTTGCTTCATTGAATAGTGTAGGTCGGAACAATCCAACAGATGGAAAAGAGAAACTGGCCGGATTGTGGGATTGGACCATACTCTAGATAGAGGTTATAGAACTGGATATAAAAAAAATAGGAATAAAATTTCATGACAAAAAGATCACCCTGAAAAGAGAATTAGGCCCCTTAAACTTCTGTTTAAGGTATTAGTGATAGTTAAAAAATTTGTCATTAGTGCGGGAAACACTCAAATACAAGATGACGCCACCAGAGTCATGATTGTGATCTGTTATGAATCTGGATCTGGATCTAAGGATCCGAGATTCCCCTATGTCCTAATCATTGGATGAATAAATAGAATCATAGCCACTGGGGGACCGCTCCCCCCATGTAGGAGGCGTATTAGGGGTTAAACTGTTCACTGCATTGTTTTTAAGAAGCGCTAGCGTTTCTTCCTACCTCTAACAATCGCTAGAGGCCGGCGTCCTAGTGATTTGCAGAACCAGAAGTGACGATTGCGTTCCACCAGACCAGAAGTAAGGCTGCGGCGTGCGTTCCACGGTCCGGAAGTGCCTGAGGAGCGCAGATTTTTAAAAGAACAGAATTTGCCATATATGCCACTGCCATATCGACCCTGGGAGGAGACAGTCATGTCAGGAGCTAGGAGCTAAACTGTAAGTGTACTTGAATTAGGGCTGCAACGATTAATCGATGTAATCGATTATATTCGATAACTGGATTCGTTGTCGACGAATCCAGTTATCGAATAATCGCCGATTCGTTGCTATTCGGGCGGGCGGGCGGTCGCTGCATCTTTATTTTACCTTTTTACAATGACGCTCCCGCTCCTGTAACAGCCAGGCAGAGCGGACGGCGGCGTAACGTCACTCACTCACGTGACACGCCTGCTCCGCCTCCTTCATTCATGAAGTGGGCGGAGCAGGCGCGTCACGTGATTGAGTGACGTTACGCCGCCGTCCGCTCTTCCTGGCTGTTACAGGAGCGGGAGCGTCATTGTAAAAAGGTAAAATAAAGATGCAAGCATCGGGGCCGGGGCTGTTAGGGGGAAGGGGGAAGGGGGAGGGGGGATCTGTCTATGGCACTGCTATGGGAAGGGGGGGTCTGTGTATAGCACTGCTATGGGGAGGGGGGAGGATCTGTCTATGGCACTGCTATGGGGAGGGGGGTCTGTGCACTGTTATGAGGAAAGGGATCTGTGCACTGTTATGCCCATAACAGTGCACATATCCCCCTCTCCATAACTACGCCGTCCACAGATCCCCCTCTCCATAACTACGCCGTCCACAGACCCCCCTCTCCATAACTACGCCGTCCACAGATCCCCCATAATAGTGTCGTCCACAGATCCCCCATAAGTGTCGTCCACAGATCCCCCATAAGTGTCGTCCACAGATCCCCCATAATAGTGTCGTCCACAGATCCCCCATAATAGTGTCGTCCACAGATCCCCCATAATAGTGTCGTCCACAGATCCCCCATAATAGTGTCGTCCACAGATCCCCCATAATAGTGTCGTCCACAGATCCCCCATAATAGTGTCGTCCACAGATCCCCCATAATAGTGTCGTCCACAGATCCCCCATAATAGTGTCGTCCACAGATCCCCCATAATAGTGTCGTCCACAGATCCCCCATAATAGTGTCGTCCACAGATCCCCCATAATAGTGTCGTCCACAGATCCCCCATAATAGTGTCGTCCACAGATCCCCCATAATAGTGTCGTCCACAGATCCCCCATAATAGTGTCGTCCACAGATCCCCCATAATAGTGTCGTCCACAATTTGTTTTAATATGGCCTTTGAACATAATTTTTCAAGTAAGATCATATAAACCTCTCTGTTTTGTAATTGTGTCGTTTTTTCCGATTAATCGATTAATCGTAGTAATTAATCGGCAACTAATCGATTATTCAAATAATCGTTAGCTGCAGCCCTAACTTGAATGTCCCTGGATGTTGAAGCAAAGAATATGACCTTGATTAAGGGTCTCTCTATATACATCCTTATTTGCATCTAGTACTTGTTTTTTACTATATATGTTGGATTACAGGTAGCAGCACCTACCATCAAAATAGGAGCTAGCGTGATACCCAGCCCTCATCTGATAAGGTCTGTTATACCATTTATTGATTATGATGTCTGCAATATATGTGTATATATGGCGATTGTACCATCTACCTAGATACTGCAAAAAGTGTTATTGTATATATTTTGGGATAAACACTTTAACAGGTGTCACTATACTATCTGTATCATTGGAACCGAGACCTCCTGAGGAACCCTTGAGTGGGCGAAACGCTTTGGGGCATTGCTTTGTACAACAATTATCTATGTTGTGGCAGTATCGTATATCTGTTATTTGTTTACACTACACTATCACTGTTAGGGTGTTATAGGGAAAGGAGGGAAGGTACGCGGACAGGGAACCCCACCATCAGGGGTGATCCCTGGGCAAAGGTTAGAAGGAGTGTGTACTAGGGAGATATTTCCCACACCAACCATTTACCGTATTGTCTGTATGTCGTAAATGTGGCGGATGCTAATATACAATAAGAGTAGGCGGTTGGAGGCCTGCACTCTCTGTATGACATCAAGCCACCATTAAGCGGCATTTATTTTAAGTATAAATAATAAAAAGTATATTTTAGGCTACTTTCACACTTGCGTTCGGAGCGGATCCGTCTGGTGTCTGCACAGACGGATCCACTCCTATAAAGCAGACGATGGGATCCGTTCAGAACAGATCCGTCCAGAATTTACATTGAAAGTCAATGGGGGACGGATCCGTTTTAAATTGAGCCATATTGTGTCAACTTCAAACGGATCCGTCCCCATTGACTTACATTGTAAGTCTGGACGGATCCGTTTGGCTCCGCACGGCGAGGCGGACACCCAAACGCTGCAAGCTGCGTTCAGGTGTCCGCCTGCTGAGCGGAACGGGGGTCAAACGGTGCCAGACTGAGGCATTCTGAGCGGATCCGCATCCTATTGGGGCAGTACGGATCCGTTCGGGGCCACTTATGAGAGCCTTCAAACTGAGCTCACAAGCGGAACCCCGAACGCTAGTGTGAAAGTTGCCTTAAAAGGGTCTGTAAACTGACTTTAGAAAGAACAAATCTACTGACAGATGCCCTTTAGATGTGAATGTCATTGTTCCAGCTCTGGTGTTATCTCCGACCTTGATTTTTCTTTATCATCACTTCTGCATATTCAAGCAAGAATTCCTCTCATGATTGAAAGTCCCATTCTATTAAAGCAGTACTTGTTCTCCTATAACAGATAACATTCACATGCTGTCAACTAGTTTTTTTTATACCTGGATACCTGGTGTTATATCACTAGGGAATAAATTACAGGAATATGTTGGTGGAGTGATAAATCCTTACAGGTTTGAACCACGACATTACCTTGTGACTAGTGATGAGCGGCAGGGGCAATATTCGAATTTGCGATATTTCGCAAAAATTTGGGCGAATATTCGTCATATATTCGCGAATTCGAGATTTTCTTCTTCATTGCGAAAATCGGCAATGTAATATGTGCATATTGCGTGCTCAATACAGCCGTGGGTCACTGTTACTACATTTTTCAAGCCACTAGAAATTTCCTAAGACTGGAGAAAATGGTTGGCACGGCAGAACATTACAATAGCTTTATATGCAGATAGAGTGCTCCAATATATTCGCGATTGTGCAAATCGGCAATTAATGATGCGCATATTTTGGCACAATACGTGCAACTTCACATTTTAGCAGGTCTGACTACATATTACTGATTGGTGCACTAAGTATTGTTGTGACATCACAGCACTATGTCTGTAGCATGTATGTATGGACAGCAGACACTATATCAGGATATAACCTACACTGACTATCTCCCACTGACTATCTGTATTATGTATATATATATATATATATATATATATATATATATATATATATATATATATATATATATATGAAAAAAAGTCCAGTGGGAGCACCACCAGAGTACGGGTGCAAAGTCCAACACAGGGCAGTGGCAAACCCCAAAATTGTATAAAGCGAAGAAGTAGGACTGCACTCCAAAATGTAGTAAAATAGCAGTGATTTATTCACCCATAGTATGGCAAGTCTTGCGACGTTTCGGCTCACAAGAGCCTTCCTCAAGCGAGGAAGGCTCTTGTGAGCCGAAACGTCGCAAGACTTGCCATACTATGGGTGAATAATTCACTGCTATTTTACTACATTTTGGAGTGCAGTCCTACTTCTTCGCTTTATATATATATATATATATATATATATATATATATATATATAAAGCTAACTAACTATCTAATGTAATTGAACAGTAAAGCACAGAGCACAGCAATGACACTGCTGTCTCTCTCAGAACTCCATAAAACTACAGAAAATGGCTGCTGGGGAGGTTCTTTTATAGTAAGGGGTAGGTACTTTCCTATTGGTTGCTAGGGATGTTGCTAAGCCCTGACAAAGATATTGCAGCCTTCTCATTGGCCCACAAGCAAGAAGGGAGGTTACTGATCGGAAAAAAAATCTAGAATATTCGCGAATACGAATATATAGCACTATATTCTAAATCTTTGCAAATTTTCGATGTGGTGATATTTGAGATTAAAATTTGCGATTCGAATATTCGCGCCCAACACTACTTGTGACCCCAATAAATGTCCAACTTTACACATAATGATAAATGGAATTTTATATACTAGTTCAGCTGTTTTGGCATAGCTTAAGCACTGGAACTAGGTACCGAACCAACACTGCTTCACCCATTGTGTATTGGACAGAGCTGGTAACTAAAGGACTGATCCCTCTGGGGGATGGTTACCAGCAGTTATCAGCTCCATCCTCTACACAATGGATGAGGCCGTGTAGTCCCGGTCCCTACTTCCAGCACTGGAGCCACAACAAAACAGCTGATTGGAGGGGGTGCTAGGTTTTCTATCCATGCCAATCTATTATCAATTTTTGGTCTATCCTGAGGACAGGCCATCAATATCAAAATCCTGTACAAAAGGGTGGTCTTACACATAATTTTTTTTTGACAATTCAGTTTCTTCTCAGATTCAGCTTTTACTTCTCAGCTGACCATCAATGTAGAAATTTCCACTTTATAACCTGTAGAGATATGTACCCGGTTCCCCAGGACTTCTCTTATACCACAGAAGTAGGGTGAAGATATACTAGAAATGTTATGAAACAAGGAAGGAAAAGCAGCTCTCACCCACCGTCCACTTGCCTTCAGCACGGATGGCAACCTCCGGACTTGATTGCTGTCAATATTCAAAGCCAAGAAAAATCCAGCTTCCAAGATGCAAAAGGTGGAATCTTTATTGTGCGTTTAAAATCCAATACAAGACATCATAGGTTACAGTAACGCGTTTCAGACCACAAGTAAATCAGGGTCCTTAATGACAAAGGACCCTGATTTACTTGTGGTCTGAAACGCGTTACTGTAACCTGTGATGTCTTGTATTGGATTTTAAACGCACAATAAAGATTCCACCTTTTGCATCTTGGAAGCTGGATTTTTCTTGGCTTTGAATACTAGAAATGTTGTTCCTATGTATAATGTGGTGATATGCTCTACAAAAAACTGGAAATTGTAAAATTTATGCACAACTGCTAGAAATTGTAAAATTTATGCACAACTGTCATCTTTGTCATAATATTATGAGGACTGCTGGATCTGGTACAGTGTTAGCATGGGGACATCCATGACTGACACACTTTCATGGGGACAATCATGACTGCACACTGTTACTGGGACATCTAAGCTCACTCGTGGGGTTAAATACTAAAGTCCTCAACAGTGGCTGCCACAGTTCCTCTTTATTTTATTTTTTGTGGTAGTGATTTCTTATCTACTCTACATAGTGCTAAAGCTGTCCCAATTTAAAAATAAAAAAAGGTAAAAAATAAGATAAAGAGAAAACAAAGTTGCAAAAAAAAGAGGTCTGCAGCCTTACTTTTCGGAGGGTAGGGTGATACTCTATGACTCCATTAACACATTGTAGTTATGGACAGGTTAGGTTTTCTTTTTTGGTGACACCTCTAGACTGTTGGGGTTTGTTGTTATTAAAAAGTTTAGAAACCAACAATTTTCAATGGAAAAAACTGGATGGTACGTAAAATGTTACACTTCTTACACGTCACTCTTAAACTAGTTCAAAACCTGTTCATATACATTAGATGTACAGTGATTGAACGAGCAGATTTCAGTAGGATTGGATGACCATCTAATGTGCATACGAGCCACCCAACTCTTCAATGGCAGATATTGGGAAGAGAGTGTCACACATGTCTGATTTCAACATGCCTGATACTTTTGTTCTTGGAAACATAAACAGCCCATAAATCAGACCTAAATGCCTATAGACAATTATCTGAACTAATAATTGCTTCCAATTATTTTGGTTTATGGTTTCTAATCATAATTCAAATAACACTCGAGTATGGAAACAGAAAGCAAACTACAAATTAAGAAGACTCCAAATACCAGTAGACCATGGAGTGTAGGAGGCAGCTCACCAACCTCACATACATATTCAAAACAGGTTCTACACAGATGCAGCAGTACACGGATAAGAACATACAATAAACACGTACTGTACCATTTCAGAAGTCTTTCTAGTAAGGATGATATCTTTGGAGCTCCAAAGTTTCTGAAAATCAGTTCTTAGCAGTAAAGTAAAGCAGCTCTGAATAAAGAAGTTTGCTCAGGTGTAAAGCTACAGAACGACTTCCTTGTGAGTCCCTGTGTCGGCTGTGATTTGCATGTTCAGTTCTCTGTGAGCTCTGTGTGAACAGTGTGTTCTACGTTCCAGGTCTTTGGTTGGATATAGGCTTGGGAAGACTATTCTTCCCTTGTTTTAGTTGCTCCACCCATGATGAGAGAGGTTCCTGTAAACTGCAAACATTTCCAGGTTTACAAGTCTTGATAGCAATCACAATATTGAAGAGATAAAGGAAAAGCGGCACTCACCATTAGTTGTGTTGATAGTAGCTTTATTTGGGTAAAAACATGGTAGATGCGGGTCACTGCACAGCAATCCAGGGCAACAACCGTTTCCCACTCAAGGGCAGTTTAACTACTTCTATGCCAGCACACTTTAAAACCTTTTGATCTCCCTGATGCATAGTGTGTATGTGTTTAATGAGGCAGGTTGCTCCAATACCAGTTTTAATTGATTTCTTATGTTCCCTAAAACAAACATATAGGGGCCTGTAGGTTTTACCTATATAAAATCGGCCACATGGGCAGAGAAGAACATATACAACATACAGTCAGATCTATAAATATTGGGACATCGACACAATTCTAACATTTTTGGCTCTATAGATGTGCTTTAACTGCAGACTGTCAGCTTTAATTTAAGGGTATTTACATCCAAATCAGGTGAACGGTGTAGGAATTACAACAGATGCATATGTGCCTCCCACTTGTTAAAGGACCAAAAGTAATCATAAATCAAACTTTCACTTTTTAATACTTGGTTGAAAATCCTTTGCAGTTAATTACAGCCTGAAGTCTGGAACGCATAGACGTCAACAGACTGTCTTCAGTTCCTGCTTGTTTTGGGGGCATTTTCCCTTCAGTTTTGTCTTTAGCAAGTGAAATGCATGCTCAATCGGATTCAGGTCAGGTGATTGACTTGGCCATTGCATAACATTCCACTTTTTTCCCTTAAAAAACTCTTTGGTTGCTTTTGCAGTATGCTTTTGGTCATTGTCCATCTGCACTGTGAAGCGCTGTCCAATGAGTTCTGAAGCATTTGGCTGAATATGAGCAGATAATATTGCCCGAAACACTTCAGAATTCATCCTGCTGCTTTTGTCAGCAGTCACATCATCAATAAATACAAGAGAACCAGATCCATTGGCAGCCATACATGCCCACGCCATGACACTACCACCACCATGCTTCACTGATGAAGTGGTATGCTTAGGATCATGAGCAGTTCCTTTCCTTCTCCATACTCTTCTCTTCCCATCCCTCTGGTACAAATTGATCTTGGTCTCATCTGTCCATAGGATGTTGTTCCAGAACTGTGAAGGCTTTTTCAGATGTCGTTTGGCAAACTCTAATCTGGCCTTCCTGTTTTTGAGGCTCACCAATGGTTTACATCATGTGGTGAACCCTCTGTATTCACTCTCGTGAAGTCTTCTCTTGATTGTTGACTTTGACACACATACACCTACCTCCTGCAGAGTGTTCTTGATCTGGCCAACTGTTGTGAAGGGTGTTTTCTTCACCAGGGAAATAATTCTTTGGTCATCCAACACAGTTGTTTTCCGTGGTCTTCCGGTGTTGCTGAGCTCAACACTCGGTGTTGCTTAAGAATGTTCCACACAGTTGTTTTGGCCATGCCTAATGTTTTTGCTATCTCTCTGATGGGTTTGTTTTGTTTTTTTCAGCCTAATGATGGTTTGCTTCACTGATAGTGACAGCTCTTTGGATCTCATCTTGAGAGTTGACAGCAACAGATTCCAAATGCAAATAGCACACTTGAAATTAACTCTGGACCTTTTATCTGCTCATTGTAATTGGGATAATGAGGGAATAACACACACCTGGCCATGGAACAGCTGAGAAGCCAATTGTCCCATTACTCTGGGTCCCTTAACAAGTGGGAGGCACATATGCAAACTGTTGTAATTCCTACACCGTTCACCTGATTTGGATGTAAATGCCCTCAAATTAAAGCTGGCAGTCTACAGTTAAAGCACATCTTGTTTGTTTCATTTCAAATCTATTGTGGTGGTGTATAGAACCAAAAATGTTAGAATTGTGTCGATGTCCCAATATTTATGGACCTGACTGTATGTAGTTTTACAATGAATAAATTCTCTTACTGTATGCTGTATACCTCCTATATGGATTAATGTACCTCTGTACATAGAATCGCACATAGAGCAGTGTCCACATCAAAAATTTCCCCTTGGCCCCCACTTGTCCAACCAATTGGTTTGCAAAATCACAAAATTGCTATCAGTGATAACATCTCCTATAGTTTTACTGCGCCTAAAACTAACAATAGGCATATTCTGTGTTTTATCTCTCAAGAGATGATCTCTTTGCAGCATATGCCAATTGTTCAGGATAGTTTTTTTTTATTGTTTGGGCCATAGGGGAATATTCAAATGTGAACACTGCTCTAGCGTTTTTTGGAGTCTGTCCTCCAATCGAGTTTTTATTTTTCTTAGGTGATATCAGGCCATTTGCCCTTTGAGTATGCGCTTTTTGATAAGCTTTATCAATGATTTTCCCTGGATATCCCCTCTGTAATAGTCGTACCTTCAGATCTCTACATTGTTCTTCAAACACTTCTGTATTTGTGATGATTCTTGCCAACTGTAAAAATTGGCCATAGGGGACAGCTGTCAGCACATGTGGGGGGTGGAAGCTCCTAAAGTGTAATAGAGCATTTGTAGAGTTGGGTTTCCTATATATAGTGGTGTCTAGATACCCATGTTTCACACCGACTAGAACATCTAAAAACTCGAGTTCTTGCTGCTCTATTCTACTAGTAAATCGCATGTTCATATCATTGATATCGTTAAGATACTGTACAAAGGAGTGGAACAGATTCTTATCACCAGCCCATATTATGAAGACATCACCGATGTATCTTAAAAATATCCTGATGTGTTTAACATATGGATTGGTCATTGTGAAAATGTATTTTTCTTCAAAGGTTGCCAAAAATAGATTAGCAAAGGTACAAGAGACCGGCGTCCCCAGTACCTGCTATTTGACTGTACCGTTGCTGATCATACAAAAAGGAGTTATGAGACAATAGAAGGGACAGTGCTTCCCCTATGAACTCAGTATAGTGTGCATTCTTGCCGAGCCTAGTTAATAAACTGCAGATATTTTGTACACCTTTTTCCTGAGGTATCCTGGTGTAAAGACTTTCCACATCTATTGAAGCCAGTAGATAATCCTCTTGCCACTCAATTTCTTTGAGAGCTCCAAGAAAGTCACTGGTGTCCTCCAGGTACGACGGAATCCCTTGTGAAAGCGCTCGCAACATCCAGTGTAAATACTGGGAAAGGGGCTCGGTAAAGTGACCCGATGTCTGTCACTCTTATCCAAGGGACTTATTTTTGGTTTGGTGAATGAGTTCAATGAATATACGATTTGAAATAGATTTATTTAAAGCAGTGAGGAAATTGAATCAACATAAATATTTCCATGATCAAAATACAAATGGAGAAAAGTTAAAAGAGGTAGAAACACCCATTATTATAGGTCCCCTAGGATTCAACTTTGGTGAATATCAGGATAAGGCCTAGTTCACACGACCGTATGGCTTTTATTGTTTTTTGCGGTCCGTTTTTCACGGATCCGTTGTTCCGTTTTTAAGTTCCGTTGTGTTTCCGTTTCCTTTCCGTTTTTCCGTTCCGTTTTTCCGTATGGCATATACAGTATACAGTTATTACATAGAAAAAATTGGGCTGGGCATAACATTTTCAATAGATGATTCAGAAAAAACGGAACGGAAACGGAAGACATACGGATGCATTTCCGTATGTGTTCAGTTTTTTTTGCGGACCCATTGACTTGAATGGAGCCACGACCCGTGATTTACGGCCAAATATAGGACAAGCTGTATCTTTCAACGGAACGGAAAAACGGAAATACGGAAACGGAATGCATACGGAACACATTCAGTTTTTTTTGCGGAACCATTGAAATGAATGGTTCCGTATACGGACCGTATACGGAACACAAAAAAACGGCCCGTACACCCGCAAAAAAAACGTTCGTGTGAACTAGGCCTAACACTGACAGAGAGATGATAGAAATTCGACACAATCAGACATAGTGAGACACAACAGGTGTTTACAAGGGGAGTCAAAACCACTTTCACTCCACCCTTGCCGGCCGGCTCCAGCCTTGACCTCTTTCAGAGACAGGTTATCAAGGAAATTAAAGCCCTGAATTATCTTAAAGAGGGATCCAATCTAAAAGAAGGAGAGCTTTGTGCCTTAGACTGGATCTCTAAAAATAATGACATAATAATTAAACCGGCCGACAAGTGGTTATGTATAAGACATAATACATGAAAGAGGCAACACGCCAGCTGAGTGACAGTAATACAGATTTACCCCTGAAAACTAATCCGACAGGTAAACATCAAACACAATTGAGAGCCCTGTTATGGAAATATGTAGACATAGGAATTTTATCCAAATGTACTGCAGAGAAACTTTATCCACTCTTCCCTATTAAACCAGTATGGTATTATATGCCAAAAATCCACAAGTCACTGGTAGATCCTCCATGACGTCCCATCGTGTCGGGCATCGGGTCACTGACCGAGCCCCTTTCCCAGTGTTTAGACTGGATGTTGCAACCACTTTTACAAGGGATTCTGTCGTACCTGGAGGACACCAGTGACTTTCTTGGAGCTCTCAAAGAAATTGAGTGGCAAGAGGATTATCTTCTGGCTTCAATAGATGTGGAAAGTCTTTACACCAGGATACCTCAGGAGCGAGGTGTACAAACCATCTGCAGTTTATTAACTAGGTTCGGTAAGAGTGCACACTATACTGAGTTCACAGGGGAAGCACTGTCCCTTGTATTGTCTCATAACTCCTTTATGTGTGATCAGCAATGGTACAGTCAAATAGCAGGTACAGATATGGGGACGCCGGTCTTCTGTACCTAGGCTAATCTATTTTTGGCAGCCTTTAAAGAAAAAAGCATTTTCACAATTACCAATCCATGTGTTAAACACATCAGGATATTTTTAAGATACATCGATCATGTCTTCATAATATGGGCTGGTGATAAGAATCTGTTCCACTCCTTTGTACAGTATCTTAACGATATCAATGATATGAACATGCGATTTACTAGTAGAATAGAGCAGCAAGAATCAGAGTTTTTAGATGTTCTAGTCGGTGTGAAACATGGGTATCTAGACACCACTATATAGGAAACCCACCTCTACAAATGCCCTATTACACTTTAGGAGCTTCCATCCCCCACATGTGCTGACAGCTGTCCCCTATGACCAATTTTTACGGTTGGCAATAATCATCACAAATACAGAAGTGTTTGAAGAACAATGTAGAGATCTGAAGATACGACTATTACAGAGGGGCTATCCAGGGAAAATCATTGATAAAGCTTATCAAAAAGCGTATACTCAAAGGGCAAATGGCCTGATATCACCTAAGAAAAACTCGATTGGAGGACAGACTCCAAAAAACGCTAGAGCGTTGTTCACATTTGAATATTCCCCTATTGCCCAAACAATAAAAAAAACTATCCTGAACAATTGGCATATGCTGCAAAGAGATCATCTCTTGAGAGATAAAACACAGAATATGCCTATTGTTAGTTTTAGGTGCAGTAAAACTATAGGAGATGTTATCACTAGTAGCAATTTTGTGAGTTCGCAAATTAACTGGTTGGACAAGTGGGGGCCAAGGGGAAATTTTAGATGTGGACACTGCTCTATGTGCGATTCTGTGTACAGAGGTACATTAATCCATATAGGAGGTATACAGCATACAGTCAGAGAATTTATTAACTGTTAAACTACATATGTTGTATATGTTCTTCTCTGCCCATGTGGCCGATTTTATATAGGTAAGACCTACAGGCCCTTATATATTCGTTTTAGGGAACATAAGAAATCAATTGAAACTGGTATCGGAGCGACCCGCCTCATTGAACATATATTGCACATCAGGGAGATCAAAAGGTTTTAAAATGTGCTGGCATAGAAGTAGTTAAAGGGCTTCTGTCAGCCCACTAAACCGTTTTTTTTATTTTTTATTATAATAATCCCTACAGTGTGAGCTCCCTATACATAAGCTAAATATTCATTTTGGTTCTGTAGATTTTGTTAAAAAGCTATTTTTATAATATGTAAATTACCTTGCTACCAGCAAGTAGGGCGTCTACTTGCTGGTAGCAGCCGCATCCTCCGATCCTAATGACGCCCCCTCCGCTGTGTGATTGACAGGGCCAGGGAACGGGATCGTTCTCTGCTGGCCCTGTTTGAATTCAAAATATCGCGCCTGCGCCGTACCTGTCTTTAATCGGCGCAGGCGCACTGAGAGGCAGCCGCTCTCTCGGCCGCTCCACCCTCAATGCGCCTGCGCCGGGTGTAGATGTGACGTCATCGGCGCAGGCGCATTAAGGATGGAGTGGCCGAGAGAGCGGCCGCCTCTCAGTGCGCCTGCGCCGATTAAAGACAGGTCTGGCGCAGGCGCGATATTTTGAATTCAAACAGGGCCAGCAGAGAACGATCCCATTCCCTGGCCCTGTCAATCACACAGCGGAGGGGGCGTCATTAGCAGCGGAGGATGCGGCTGCTACCAGCAAGTAGCCTCCCTACTTGCTGGTAGCAAGGTAATTTACATATTATAAAAATAGCTTTTTAACAAAATCTACAGAACCAAAATGAATATTTAGCTTATGTATAGGGAGCTCACAGTGTAGGGATTATTATTAACCAAAAAACAAACAAAAACGGTTTAGTGGGCTGACAGAAGTCCTTTAAACTACCCTTGAGAGGAGGAGATAGAAAGCATAAATTACTACAAAAAGAAGCTAATGGATAATAAAAACTAATGCCATGGGACCACTGGGTCTGAATGATAAGAATGACCTGGCTGTCTTTATATAACGATGTTGTTTTTAACACATGAATTTCCTGTGTAGTAGATAAATTGACATGTAATTGTCTCACCTGTCCACCGGTCACATGGAGGAGTGAGTGTGGTATTTACCGCGCCCCTCTGACACGTCACGCGAGGCTTGACAAACCACTGTTTCATGCAAAACGGTTGTTGCCCTGGATTGCTGTGCAGTGACCGCATCCACCATGTTTTTACCCAAATAAAGCTACTATCAACACAACTAACGGTGAGTGCTGCTTTTCCTTCATCTCTTCAATATTGTGATTGCTATCAAGACTTCCTAAGCAGAGCACCACCACAGTGTGACGTGAGCAGCCGTGGCAAGTGTGAATCCAGGCATACAGTATCAGGAACCGCATGGTGCAGTGCCGACTGTGTTTCTCTCGCTTTGATATTTCCAGAAGTCTTCCAAAAGTATTCCAGATCCACTTTCTCTTTTCCACATTTTAGTACATTATTATTATTTTTTTTGCAATGTATGCACAATACTGCATAATGAAAAAGCTAAATCAGGTAGAAATTTCAACAATTTCAATAAAAATTTGAAACAGAGAAATTAAATATCACATTCCCATGAATATTCATACCCTTTGCTATGACACTGAAAGTTAAGCTCAAGGGCATCTTGTTTCGATTGATCATCCTTGATATGCCTACAAAGTGAGGCTTGGCTTAGATGCTCCAAGACCTTGCCCACTAACGGCAGCCATTGGACACACAATTTTGACAGTAATGCCTGAGCTTTATCCACAAAATGATGAATCTAATGGTTGCTGAAAGGGTTTTGGCCACAGCTGTGCTGTGTAAGCCAAGCCTGAAACTGCTAGGATCAGTTTCGTGTAGCCTTTAGTGCTGAAGTCTCTTCACAGTATACCAAGCACAGCGCCGTACATTGTATAGTGGAGGTTCTTGGTATTGCAGCTCAATTCCATTCACTTGGAGTAGCACAACCCCCAGAATACATTTTACTGGTGGGCTCTAAGCATCGCAATCCAACACTGGTTGAAGTCCTCTCCGCTTATACCCCCTTCCTGAAATATCCTCCGATATCCCATAATACCTGCCTGGACATGCTGGGAGTTGTAATCCTCTCCTCTTATACCCATTGCTGAAATGCCCTCTGATATCCTATAATAAAGACCTGGACATGCTGGGATTTGTAGTTCTCGACCTTATTCTTGTAATATACTCTAATATCATGTAATAACAGCCTGGACATGCTGGGAGTTGTAGTCCTCTCATTATAGACCTCCTCCCTGAAACATCCTCTGAAATCCCATAATAACAATCCAATCATGCTGGGAGTTGTAGTCCTCTCCTCTTATACCTTCCTGTAATCTGTCCTGATGCTGGTATATAGATTATGCTTTCTATTCTGTGTGTTATATTATCACCCACTATCCCGGGTGTGTTGTCCTCCTTTTTGGGGTTATGGAAGTGGTCATCCTAATCTATTATATAATGGATGAACTACATGTAAGGTTGCCACTTTATTCCAACAGATTACCCTTCCCTGTAGTACCGGCTAGGCCAATGGTTTACCAGGCAAGTGGCAACCCTAGTGGAGGCACCCCAATGATTAGCTGTTGTCAGCAGCCTGGATTTAAAACACTGCCTAGAGCCAGAGGCCGTGTTCCACAGCCGTGAGCGGTCCGTCGTAACACGGACTGGATTCCTGCTGAGAGCAGGAGCGCAAGGCGTCATTGGTTGCTATGACGCTGTGCGCTTCATGCCGCCGTTGCACTACAGTAATACACTCATATAGATCATACGAGTGTATTACTGTACAGCGGTGGCGGCACGAAGCGCACGGCGTCATAGCAACCAATTACCGGTGCGCTCTTGCTCTCAGCAGGAATCCAGCCCGTGTTACCACGGACCGCTCACAGCCGCGGAACACGGCCGTGTGCATTCGGCCAAAAGCAAAAGGCTCCATCCACTGTGCAGTGGCCTTGAAGTTGCCGGCATACTGCAGTTTGTAATGGGGTGGTGCTGCCCCCTTAAATTATTTCATCCATACTTTGAGTGTAAGATCCGGTGTCCGAGAGTGCAGCGCAGATGGAGTCCAGCAGTCACATAGTATATCTTTCCTCTGGTAAATATCCTCCTGTGCCTGACAGGTAAAGGGGCCCAGCACCAATCAGTGATGTGGCCGACGACCATCAGATGTCTAGGCTCAGTCATGGAGAGAAGACGGCAAGAGGCAGTTTATGGAAAGATGACAATTGGGAGGAAAGCAGAGAGTGTCTAATGGCCTCCATAGCATGGCCCTGATCCATGTGCCCCACCACATCTTGTTAGCGTGAGTAGTAAGAAACTGTAACCGAGACTTGTAACTATAATGGGCCATGTGCCTCAATGTAAGGCCTCATGCACACGACCGCATGTATTTAGCAGTCTGCAAAAAATACCGATGACGTATTTTGTGGAACGGAACAGCGGGCCCCTAATAGAACAGTACTACTCTTGTCGGTAATGCGGACAATAATAGGACATGTTCTATTTTTTTTGCAGAACGGAAATACGGAAATGGACTGCACACGGAGTACCTTACTTTTTTTTGCAGAACTATTGAAATGAATGGTTCCGTATACGGTCCGCAAGAAAAAACGAAACGGACAGGGAAAGAAAATAAGTTTGTGTGCATGAGCCCTAAGACTGACACCATCAAGCTGTTTACCTGATGTAACATAGTACATAAGGCCGAAAAAAGACATTTGTCCATCCAGTTCGGCCTGTCATCCTGCAAGTTGATCCAGAGGAAGGCAAAAAACCCCAGTGAGGTAGAAGCCAATTTTCCTCACTTTAGGGGAATAAAAATTCCTTCCCAACTCCAATCAGGCAATCAGAATAACTCCCTGGATCAACGACCCCTCTCTAGTAGCTATAGCCTGTAATATTATTACACTCCAGAAATACATCCAGGCCCCTCTTGAATTCCTTTATTGTACTCACCATCACCACCTCCTCAGGCAGAGAGTTCCATAGTCTCACTGCTCTTACCATAAAGAATCCTCTTCTATGTTTGTGTACAAACCTTCTTTCCTCCAGACGCAGAGGATGTCCCCTCGTCACAGTCACCGTCCTGGGAATGAATAGATAATGGGATAGATCTCTGTACTGTCCCCTGATATATTTATACATATTAATTAGATCTCCCCTCAGTCGTCTTTTTTCTAAAGTGAATAACCCTAATTTTGATAATCTTTCAGGGTACTGTAGTTGCCCCATTCCAGTTATTACTTTAGTTGCCCTCCTCTGGACCCTCTCCAGCTCTGCTATGTCTGCTTTGTTCACTGGAGCCCAGAACTGTACACAGTACTCCATGTGTGGTCTGACTAATGATTTGTAAAGTGGTAGGACTATGTTCTCATCACGAGCATCTATGCCCCTTTTGATGCAACCCATTATCTTATTGGCCTTGGCAGCAGCTGCCTGACACTGTTTTTTGCAGCTTAGTTTGCTGTTTATTAAAATTCCTAGATCTTTTTCCATGTCAGTGTTACCGAGTGTTTTACCATTTAATAAGTACGGGTGACTTGCATTATTCCTTCCCATGTGCATAACTTTACATTTGTCAGTGTTAAACCTCATCTGCCACTTATCTGCCCAAGCCTCCAATCTATCCAGATCCCTCTGTAGTAGTATACTGTCCTCTTCAGTGTTAATTACTTTACACAGTTTGGTGTCATCTGCGAAAATTGATACTTTACTATCCAAGCCTTCTACAAGATAATTAATAAATATATTAAAGAGAATAGGGCCCAATACTGACCCTTGAGGTACCCCACTAGTGACCGTGACCCAATCTGAGTATGTACCATTAATAAACACCCTCTGTTTTCTATCATTGAGCCAGTTACTTACCCACTTACAGACGTTTTCTCCCAGTTCGAGCATTCTCATTTTATATACTAACCTTTTATGTGGTACAGTGTCAAATGCTTTGGAGAAGTCCAGATACACGACTAGAACTTACCTCTTCATAGAAACTGATTAAATTTGTTTGACATGATCGATCCCTCACAAAGCCATGCTGATATGGTGTTATTTGCTTATTTCCGTTAAGATGCTCTAACATAGCATCTCTCAGAAAACCTTCAGTTTACCCACAACAGATGTTAAACTTACCGGCCTATAGTTTCCAGGCTCTGTTTTTGGACCCTTTTTGAATATTGGCACCACATTTGCCATGCGCCAATCCTGTGGTACATTCCCTGTCAGTATAGAATCTGCAAATATCAGAAATAAGGGTCTGGCTATGACATTACTTAATTCCCTTAGGATACGGGGGTGTATGCCATCGGGTCCTGGCAATTTGTCTATTTTAATCTTTTGAAGTCGTCTGTTTCATGACTACGCTATCCCCAAGTAGGGTTCCAAGATAGGATCGAAGGTAACATATAAAACTGACCAGACCATGCTGTTAGGCCTCATGCACATGACCGTATGTATTTTGCAGTCCGTAAAAAATACGGATGACGTCTGTGTGCATTCCGTATTTTGCGGAAGGAACAGCTGGCCCCTAATAGAACAGTCCTATCCTTGTCTGTAATGCGGACAATAATAGGACATGTTCTATTTTCTTGTACAACGGAAATACGGACATACGGAAATGGAATGCACATGGAGTACCTTCCGATTTTTTGGGCGGACCCATTGAAATGAATGGTTCTGGTCAGCAAACAAAACGGAATGGACACGGAATGAAAATATGTTTGTGTGCATGAGGCCTTAGTCTGTTCATTTACATGGTGTGGCCTGGAAGGGGTTAAGTAAGAGAAACTGGTCTGTGTAGTTAGTGTCGGCACCTGGACCAGCGGCTGTCAGTAACAGAACAAAGCCTGCCGATCGTCTGGGGACCATAAATATGTTTGCGGGTTATCCAAACTGGAGTATATGGACAAAGTGCGGTCAGGAAGAGGTTAAAGGCCTCTGCAATAAGGCACATTGACAGTCAATAAAGGGTTAACCCTTCAGAACACCGCCATGAACATTAGTCATAGACACCTATGACATCACAAGCACGTGTGTCATAAGAGAAAAGCCCTTGTAAAAAGCAGGCGAGCGGCCATATTGGTGCCGTACTTGATGGCCTGAGGACCTTGAGCTTAACTACCCCCGCCCACCGCACCTTTGGAGGTTCTAGCAGGAAGCCCATCGCCCAACGGGAAGAAAGGGACATCCGCCTAGCCAACCAGATCAGCCCGGCTGCTGCACCCCACCCTCCCCCCTACTATTTATGTGGCAGCCACATAGTGGCATTACCCTATAAGCCCAAGGGAAGGGCAGCCCTCCAGCCATGGTTCCCTAGAGGTTTCCTCCACAGGGGGTTTTCCTCTCCTGAGTGCTGGAAGGTGACTCTCCGTGAGTTGGGGGTTTGCCATTTTTAATATTTTAAATAAATAATTTTACAATTTATTCCCCAATTAAGGTGTTCTGTGTCTTTATTTTGCATTCTTTGGTTTTAGGGATGTACTGTATGCATGGTTTTCTCAGGGAGGATGTTAAAAGGGTATTCTTACCTGGAACATATATAGTATATATTGATAGGATATGCTGTAAATGTCCGATAGGTGCGGGTCCCACCTTTGGGGCCTGCTCATACGTCTAGAACAGGGCTCCGAAGTAAAAGGAGAGCACATTGCGCATGAGCGGTGTCCTCTCCATTCATTGCTATGGGAGTTCCAAAATAGCAAAGTCCCATAGCAGCGAATGGAGAACAAGCAGCACAAGCGTTGCCACTAGGGATGAGCGAACTCGAACTGTATAGTTCGGGTTCGTACCGAATTTTGGGGTGTCCGTGACACGGACCCGAACCCGGACATTTTCGTAAAAGTCCGGGTTCGGGTTCGGTGTTCGTCGCTTTCTTCGCGCTTTTGTGACGCTTTCTTGGCGCTTTTTGAAAGGCTGCAAAGCAGCCAATCAACAAGCGTCATACTACTTGCCCCAAGAGGCCATCACAGCCATGCCTACTATTGGCATGGCTGTGATTGGCCAGAGCACCATGTGACCCAGCCTCTATTTAAGCTGGAGTCACATAGCGCCGCCCGTCACTCTGCTCTGATTAGCGTAGGGAGAGGTTGCGGCTGCGACAGTAGGGCGAGATTAGGCAGATTAACTCCTCCAAAGGACTTGATTAACTGATCGATCTGCAGCTGTGGATCATTGAGCTGCTGATCCTCAATTGCTCACTGTTTTTAGGCTGCACAGACCGTTTGTCAGTCTCATTTTTCTGGGGTGATCGGCGGCCATTTTGTGTCTTGTGGTGCGCCAGCACAAGCTGCGACCAAGTGCATTTAACCCTCAATGGTGTGGTTGTTTTTTGGCTAAAGCCTACATCAGGGTGAAGCTGTGACACCAAGTGCATTTAACCAGCAATAGTCTGTTCATTTTTTGGCCATATACAAAATCAGGGGCAAGCTGCGCCTGTCACCAAGTGCATTTAACCCTCAATGGTGTGGTTGTTTTTTGGCTAAAGCCTACATCAGGGTGAAGCTGTCACACCAAGTGCATTTAACCAGCAATAGTCTGTTCATTTTTTGGCCATATACAAAATCAGGGGCAAGCTGCGCCTGTCACCAAGTGCATTTAACCCTCAATGGTGTGGTTGTTTTTTGGCTAAAGCCTACATCAGGGTGAAGCTGTCACACCAAGTGCATTTAACCAGCAATAGTCTGTTCATTTTTTGGCCATATACAAAATCAGGGGCAAGCTGCGCCTGTCACCAAGTGCATTTAACCCTCAATGGTGTGGTTGTTTTTTGGCTAAAGCCTACATCAGGGTGAAGCTGTCACACCAAGTGCATTTAACCAGCAATAGTCTGTTCATTTTTTGGCCATATCCCAGTCTAATTCTGTCACTAAATCCATACCGGTCACCCAGCGCCTAAATACTAGGCCTCAAATTTATATCCAGCTAAATCTGTCCCTAGTGCTGTAGCTGGGCGAGTTATTTAGTGTCCGTTCAAGCACATTTCTTGTTCTGGGTTGAAATACAATTCCCAATTTAGCAATTTCATAATTTAGTGGTTCCTGCTATATCAGAGCTCTTTGAAATCTATCCCAAAAAGGGTATATAATATTGAAGGTGCACATAGGGTCATTCAGAGTAACTTCACACACACCCGCTACTGTGTATTTCCAAGTCTAATTCTGTCACTAAATCCATACCGGTGACCCAGCGCCTAAATACTAGGCCTCAAATTTAATTCCCTCTAAATCTCTCGTTACCCACCGCTGTACTGTTGTTGCTGGGCAAGATATTTAGTGTCCGTCAAAGCACATTTTTTGTTCTGGGTTGAAGTACAATTCCCAATTTAGCAATTTCATAATTTAGTGGTTTCTGCTATATCAGAGCTATTTGAAATCTATCCCAAAAAGGGTATATAATATTGAAGGTGCACATAGGGTCATTCAGAATAACTTCACACACACCCGCTACTGTGTATTTCCAAGTCTAATTCTGTCACTAAACCCATACCTGTCACCCAGCGCCTAAATACTAGGCCTCAAATTTAAATCCCTCTAAATCTCTCGTTACCGTTGTCCTGTTGTAGCTGGGAAAGTTATTTAGTGCCCGTCAAAGCACATTTTTTGTTCTGGGTTGAAGTACAATTCCCAATTTAGCAATTTCATAATTTAGTGGTTCCTGCTATATCAGAGCTATTTGAAATCTATCCCAAAAAGGGTATATAATATTGAAGGTGCACATAGGGTCATTCAGAATAACTTCACACACACCCGCTACTGTGTATTTCCAAGTCTAATTCTGTCACTAAACCCATACCTGTCACCCAGCGCCTAAATACTAGGCCTCAAATTTAAATCCCTCTAAATCTCTCGTTACCGTTGTCCTGTTGTAGCTGGGAAAGTTATTTAGTGCCCGTCAAAGCACATTTTTTGTTCTGGGTTGAAGTACAATTCCCAATTTAGCAATTTCATAATTTAGTGGTTCCTGCTATATCAGAGCTATTTGAAATCTATCCCAAAAAGGGTATATAATATTGAAGGTGCACATAGGGTCATTCAGAATAACTTCACACACACCCGCTACTGTGTATTTCCAAGTCTAATTCTGTCACTAAATCCATACCGGTGACCCAGCGCCTAAATACTAGGCCTCAAATTTAATTCCCTCTAAATCTCTCGTTACCCACCGGTGTACTGTTGTTGCTGGGCAAGATATTTAGTGTCCGTCAAAGCACATTTTTTGTTCTGGGTTGAAGTACAATTCCCAATTTAGCAATTTCATAATTTAGTGGTTTCTGCTATATCAGAGCTATTTGAAATCTATCCCAAAAAGGGTATATAATATTGAAGGTGCACATAGGGTCATTCAGAATAACTTCACACACACCCGCTACTGTGTATTTCCAAGTCTAATTCTGTCACTAAACCCATACCTGTCACCCAGCGCCTAAATACTAGGCCTCAAATTTAAATCCCTCTAAATCTCTCGTTACCGTTGTCCTGTTGTAGCTGGGAAAGTTATTTAGTGCCCGTCAAAGCACATTTTTTGTTCTGGGTTGAAGTACAATTCCCAATTTAGCAATTTCATAATTTAGTGGTTCCTGCTATATCAGAGCTATTTGAAATCTATCCCAAAAAGGGTATATAATATTGAAGGTGCACATAGGGTCATTCAGAATAACTTCACACACACCCGCTACTGTGTATTTCCAAGTCTAATTCTGTCACTAAATCCATACCGGTGACCCAGCGCCTAAATACTAGGCCTCAAATTTAATTCCCTCTAAATCTCTCGTTACCCACCGCTGTACTGTTGTTGCTGGGCAAGATATTTAGTGTCCGTCAAAGCACATTTTTTGTTCTGGGTTGAAGTACAATTCCCAATTTAGCAATTTCATAATTTAGTGGTTTCTGCTATATCAGAGCTATTTGAAATCTATCCCTAAAAGGGTATATAATATTGAAGGTGCACATAGGGTCATTCAGAATAACTTCACACACACCCGCTACTGTGTATTTCCAAGTCTAATTCTGTCACTAAACCCATACCTGTCACCCAGCGCCTAAATACTAGGCCTCAAATTTATATCCAGCTAAATCTGTCCCTAGTGCTGTAGCTGGGCGAGTTATTTAGTGTCCGTTCAAGCACATTTCTTGTTCTGGGTTGAAATACAATTCCCAATTTAGCAATTTCATAATTTAGTGGTTCCTGCTATATCAGAGCTCTTTGAAATCTATCCCAAAAAGGGTATATAATATTGAAGGTGCACATAGGGTCATTCAGAGTAACTTCACACACACCCGCTACTGTGTATTTCCAAGTCTAATTCTGTCACTAAATCCATACCGGTGACCCAGCGCCTAAATACTAGGCCTCAAATTTAATTCCCTCTAAATCTCTCGTTACCCACCGCTGTACTGTTGTTGCTGGGCAAGATATTTAGTGTCCGTCAAAGCACATTTTTTGTTCTGGGTTGAAGTACAATTCCCAATTTAGCAATTTCATAATTTAGTGGTTTCTGCTATATCAGAGCTATTTGAAATCTATCCCAAAAAGGGTATATAATATTGAAGGTGCACATAGGGTCATTCAGAATAACTTCACACACACCCGCTACTGTGTATTTCCAAGTCTAATTCTGTCACTAAACCCATACCTGTCACCCAGCGCCTAAATACTAGGCCTCAAATTTAAATCCCTCTAAATCTCTCGTTACCGTTGTCCTGTTGTAGCTGGGAAAGTTATTTAGTGCCCGTCAAAGCACATTTTTTGTTCTGGGTTGAAGTACAATTCCCAATTTAGCAATTTCATAATTTAGTGGTTCCTGCTATATCAGAGCTATTTGAAATCTATCCCAAAAAGGGTATATAATATTGAAGGTGCACATAGGGTCATTCAGAATAACTTCACACACACCCGCTACTGTGTATTTCCAAGTCTAATTCTGTCACTAAACCCATACCTGTCACCCAGCGCCTAAATACTAGGCCTCAAATTTAAATCCCTCTAAATCTCTCGTTACCGTTGTCCTGTTGTAGCTGGGAAAGTTATTTAGTGCCCGTCAAAGCACATTTTTTGTTCTGGGTTGAAGTACAATTCCCAATTTAGCAATTTCATAATTTAGTGGTTCCTGCTATATCAGAGCTATTTGAAATCTATCCCAAAAAGGGTATATAATATTGAAGGTGCACATAGGGTCATTCAGAATAACTTCACACACACCCGCTACTGTGTATTTCCAAGTCTAATTCTGTCACTAAATCCATACCGGTGACCCAGCGCCTAAATACTAGGCCTCAAATTTAATTCCCTCTAAATCTCTCGTTACCCACCGGTGTACTGTTGTTGCTGGGCAAGATATTTAGTGTCCGTCAAAGCACATTTTTTGTTCTGGGTTGAAGTACAATTCCCAATTTAGCAATTTCATAATTTAGTGGTTTCTGCTATATCAGAGCTATTTGAAATCTATCCCAAAAAGGGTATATAATATTGAAGGTGCACATAGGGTCATTCAGAATAACTTCACACACACCCGCTACTGTGTATTTCCAAGTCTAATTCTGTCACTAAACCCATACCTGTCACCCAGCGCCTAAATACTAGGCCTCAAATTTAAATCCCTCTAAATCTCTCGTTACCGTTGTCCTGTTGTAGCTGGGAAAGTTATTTAGTGCCCGTCAAAGCACATTTTTTGTTCTGGGTTGAAGTACAATTCCCAATTTAGCAATTTCATAATTTAGTGGTTCCTGCTATATCAGAGCTATTTGAAATCTATCCCAAAAAGGGTATATAATATTGAAGGTGCACATAGGGTCATTCAGAATAACTTCACACACACCCGCTACTGTGTATTTCCAAGTCTAATTCTGTCACTAAATCCATACCGGTGACCCAGCGCCTAAATACTAGGCCTCAAATTTAATTCCCTCTAAATCTCTCGTTACCCACCGCTGTACTGTTGTTGCTGGGCAAGATATTTAGTGTCCGTCAAAGCACATTTTTTGTTCTGGGTTGAAGTACAATTCCCAATTTAGCAATTTCATAATTTAGTGGTTTCTGCTATATCAGAGCTATTTGAAATCTATCCCTAAAAGGGTATATAATATTGAAGGTGCACATAGGGTCATTCAGAATAACTTCACACACACCCGCTACTGTGTATTTCCAAGTCTAATTCTGTCACTAAACCCATACCTGTCACCCAGCGCCTAAATACTAGGCCTCAAATTTATATCCAGCTAAATCTGTCCCTAGTGCTGTAGCTGGGCGAGTTATTTAGTGTCCGTTCAAGCACATTTCTTGTTCTGGGTTGAAATACAATTCCCAATTTAGCAATTTCATAATTTAGTGGTTCCTGCTATATCAGAGCTCTTTGAAATCTATCCCAAAAAGGGTATATAATATTGAAGGTGCACATAGGGTCATTCAGAGTAACTTCACACACACCCGCTACTGTGTATTTCCAAGTCTAATTCTGTCACTAAATCCATACCGGTGACCCAGCGCCTAAATACTAGGCCTCAAATTTAATTCCCTCTAAATCTCTCGTTACCACGCTGTACTGTTGTTGCTGGGCAAGATATTTAGTGTCCGTCAAAGCACATTTTTTGTTCTGGGTTGAAGTACAATTCCCAATTTAGCAATTTCATAATTTAGTGGTTTCTGCTATATCAGAGCTATTTGAAATCTATCCCAAAAAGGGTATATAATATTGAAGGTGCACATAGGGTCATTCAGAATAACTTCACACACACCCGCTACTGTGTATTTCCAAGTCTAATTCTGTCACTAAACCCATACCTGTCACCCAGCGCCTAAATACTAGGCCTCAAATTTAAATCCCTCTAAATCTCTCGTTACCGTTGTCCTGTTGTAGCTGGGAAAGTTATTTAGTGCCCGTCAAAGCACATTTTTTGTTCTGGGTGGAAGTACAATTCCCAATTTAGCAATTCATAATTTAGTGGTTCCTGCTATATCAGAGCTATTTGAAATCTATCCCAAAAAGGGTATATAATATTCAAGGTGCACATAGGGTCATTCAGAATAACTTCACACACACCCGCTACTGTGTATTTCCAAGTCTAATTCTGTCACTAAATCCATACCGGTGACCCAGCGCCTAAATACTAGGCCTCAAATTTAATTCCCTCTAAATCTCTCGTTACCCACCGGTGTACTGTTGTTGCTGGGCAAGATATTTAGTGTCCGTCAAAGCACATTTTTTGTTCTGGGTTGAAGTACAATTCCCAATTTAGCAATTTCATAATTTAGTGGTTTCTGCTATATCAGAGCTATTTGAAATCTATCCCTAAAAGGGTATATAATATTGAAGGTGCACATAGGGTCATTCAGAATAACTTCACACACACCCGCTACTGTGTATTTCCAAGTCTAATTCTGTCACTAAATCCATACCGGTGACCCAGCGCCTAAATACTAGGCCTCAAATTTAATTCCCTCTAAATCTCTCGTTACCCACCGTTGTACTGTTGTTGCTGGGCAAGATATTTAGTGTCCGTCAAAGCACATTTTTTGTTCTGGGTTGAAGTACAATTCCCAATTTAGCAATTTCATAATTTAGTGGTTTCTGCTATATCAGAGCTATTTGAAATCTATCCCTAAAAGGGTATATAATATTCAAGGTGCACATTGGGTCATTCAGAATAACTTCACACACACACGCTTCTGTGCATTTCCAAGTCTAATTCTGTCACTAAATCCATACCGGTCACCCAGCGCCTAAATACTAGGCCTCAAATTTATATCCCGCTGAATTTGAATACAATACATTGGGCCAAATAATATATTTGTTGTTGTGGTGAACCATAACAATGAGAAAAACATCTAGTAAGGGACGCGGACGTGGACATGGTCGTGGTGGTGTTAGTGGACCCTCTGGTGCTGGGAGAGGACGTGGCCGTTCTGCCACATCCACACGTCCTAGTGTACCAACTACTTCAGGTCCCAGTAGCCGCCAGAATTTACAGCGATATATGGTGGGGCCCAATGCCGTTCTAAGGATGGTAAGGCCTGAGCAGGTACAGGCATTAGTCAATTGGGTGGCCGACAGTGGATCCAGCACGTTCACATTATCTCCCACCCAGTCTTCTGCAGAAAGCGCACAGATGGCGCCTGAAAACCAACCCCATCAGTCTGTCACATCACCCCCATGCATACCAGGGAAACTGTCTCAGCCTCAAGTTATGCAGCAGTCTCTTATGCTGTTTGAAGACTCCGCTGGCAGGGTTTCCCAAGGGCATCCACCTAGCCCTTCCCCAGCGGTGAAAGACATAGAATGCACTGACGCACAACCACTTATGTTTCCTGATGATGAGGACATGGGAATACCACCTCAGCATGTCTCTGATGATGACGAAACACAGGTGCCAACTGCTGCGTCTTTCTGCAGTGTGCAGACTGAACAGGAGGTCAGGGATCAAGACTGGGTGGAAGACGATGCAGGGGACGATGAGGTCCTAGACCCCACATGGAATGAAGGTCGTGCCACTGACTTTCACAGTTCGGAGGAAGAGGCAGTGGTGAGACCGAGCCAACAGCGTAGCAAAAGAGGGAGCAGTGGGCAAAAGCAGAACACCCGCCGCCAAGAGACTCCGCCTGCTACTGACCGCCGCCATCTGGGACCGAGCACCCCAAAGGCAGCTTCAAGGAGTTCCCTGGCATGGCACTTCTTCAAACAATGTGCTGACGACAAGACCCGAGTGGTTTGCACGCTGTGCCATCAGAGCCTGAAGCGAGGCATTAACGTTCTGAACCTGAGCACAACCTGCATGACCAGGCACCTGCATGCAAAGCATGAACTGCAGTGGAGTAAACACCTTAAAACCAAGGAAGTCACTCAGGCTCCCCCTGCTACCTCTTCTGCTGCTGCCGCCTCGGCCTATTCTGCTGCTGCCGCCTCGGCCTCTTCCTCCGCCTCTGGAGGAACGTTGGCACCTGCCGCCCAGCAAACAGGGGATGTACCACCAACACCACCACCACCACCTCCGTCACCAAGCGTCTCAACCATGTCACACGCCAGCGTTCAGCTCTCCATCTCACAAACATTTGATAGAAAGCGTAAATTCCCACCTAGCCACCCTCGATCCCTGGCCCTGAATGCCAGCATTTCTAAACTACTGGCCTATGAAATGCTGTCATTTAGGCTGGTGGACACAGACAGCTTCAAACAGCTCATGTCGCTTGCTGTCCCACAGTATGTTGTTCCCAGCCGGCACTACTTCTCCAAGAGAGCCGTGCCTTCCCTGCACAACCAAGTATCCGATAAAATCAAGTGTGCACTGCGCAACGCCATCTGTAGCAAGGTCCACCTAACCACAGATACGTGGACCAGTAAGCACGGCCAGGGACGCTATATCTCCCTAACTGCACACTGGGTAAATGTAGTGGCAGCTGGGCCCCAGGCGGAGAGCTGTTTGGCGCACGTCCTTCCGCCGCCAAGGATCGCAGGGCAACATTCTTTGCCTCCTGTTGCCACCTCCTCCTTCTCGGCTTCCTCCTCCTCTTCTTCCACCTGCTCATCCAGTCAGCCACACACCTTCACCACCAACTTCAGCACAGCCCGGGGTAAACGTCAGCAGGCCATTCTGAAACTCATATGTTTGGGGGACAGGCCCCACACCGCACAGGAGTTGTGGCGGGGTATAGAACAACAGACCGACGAGTGGTTGCTGCCGGTGAGCCTCAAGCCCGGCCTGGTGGTGTGTGATAATGGGCGAAATCTCGTTGCAGCTCTGGGACTAGCCAATTTGACGCACATCCCTTGCTTGGCGCATGTGCTGAATTTGGTGGTGCAGAAGTTCATTCACAACTACCCCGACATGTCAGAGCTGCTGCATAAAGTGCGGGCCGTCTGTTCGCGCTTCCGGCGTTCACATCCTGCTGCTGCTCGCCTGTCTGCGCTACAGCGTAACTTCGGCCTTCCCGCTCACCGCCTCATATGCGACGTGCCCACCAGGTGGAACTCCACCTTGCACATGCTGGACAGACTGTGCGAGCAGCAGCAGGCCATAGTGGAGTTTCAGCTGCAGCACGCACGGGTCAGTCGCACTACAGAACAGCACCACTTCACCACCAATGACTGGGCCTCCATGCGAGACCTGTGTGCCCTGTTGCGCTGTTTCGAGTACTCCACCAACATGGCCAGTGGCGATGACACCGTTATCAGCGTTACAATACCACTTCTATGTCTCCTTGAGAAAACACTTAGGGCGATGATGGAACAGGAGGTGGCCCAGGAGGAGGAGGAGGAGGATGAGGAAGAGGGGTCATTTTTAGCACTTTCAGGCCAGTCTCTTCGAAGTGACTCAGAGGAAGGTTTTTTGCAACAGCAGAGGCCAGGTACAAATGTGGCCAGCCAGGGCCCACTACTGGAGGACGAGGAGGACGAGGATGAGGAGGAGGTGGAGGAGGATGAGGATGAAGCATGGTCACAGCGGGGTGGCACCCAACGCAGCTCGGGTCCATCACTGGTGCGTGGCTGGGGGGAAAGGCAGGACGATGACGATACGCCTCCCACAGAGGACAGCTTGTCCTTACCCCTGGGCAGCCTGGCACACATGAGCGACTACATGCTGCAGTGCCTGCGCAACGACAGCAGAGTTGCCCACATTTTAACCTGTGCGGACTACTGGGTTGCCACCCTGCTGGATCCACGCTACAAAGACAATGTGCCCACCTTACTTCCTGCACTGGAGCGTGATAGGAAGATGCGCGAGTACAAGCGCACGTTGGTAGACGCGCTACTGAGAGCATTCCCAAATGTCACAGGGGAACAAGTGGAAGCCCAAGGCCAAGGCAGAGGAGGAGCAAGAGGTCGCCAAGGCAGCTGTGTCACGGCCAGCTCCTCTGAGGGCAGGGTTAGCATGGCAGAGATGTGGAAAACTTTTGTCAACACGCCACAGCTAACTGCACCACCACCTGATACGCAACGTGTTAGCAGGAGGCAACATTTTACTAACATGGTGGAACAGTACGTGTGCACACCCCTCCACGTACTGACTGATGGTTCGGCCCCATTCAACTTCTGGGTCTCTAAATTGTCCACGTGGCCAGAGCTAGCCTTTTATGCCTTGGAGGTGCTGGCCTGCCCGGCAGCCAGCGTTTTGTCTGAACGTGTATTCAGCACGGCAGGGGGCGTCATTACAGACAAACGCAGCCGCCTGTCTACAGCCAATGTGGACAAGCTGACGTTCATAAAAATGAACCAGGCATGGATCCCACAGGACCTGTCCGTCCCTTGTCCAGATTAGACATTAACTACCTCCCCATAACCATATATTATTGGACTCCAGGGCACTTCCTCATTCAATCCTATTTTTATTTTCATTTTACCATTATATTGCGATGCTACCCAAAGTTGAATGAACCTCTCCTCTGCCTGTGTGCTAGGCCTAAATATATGCCAATGGACTGTTGCAGTGGTGGCTGACATGAAGCCTGATTCTCTGCTATGACATGCAGACTAATTCTCTGCTGACATGAAGCCAGATTGTCTGTTACGGGACCTCTCTCCTCTGCCTGGGTGCTGGGCCTAAATTTATGACAATGGACTGTTGCAGTGGTGGCTGACGTGAAGCCTGATTCTCTGCTATGACATGCAGACTGATTCTCTGCTGTCATGAAGCCAGATTGTCTGTTACGGGACCTTTCTCCTCTACCTGGGTTCTGGGCCTAAATTTATGAAAATTGACTCTTACAGTGGTGGGTGACGTGAAGCCTGATTCTCTGCTATGATATGAAGACTGATTCTCTGCTGACATGAAGCCAGATTGTCTGTTACGGGACCTTTCTCCTCTGCCTGGGTTCTGGGCCTAAATTTATGAAAATTGACTCTTACAGTGGTGGGTGACGTGAAGCCTGATTCTCTGCTATGATATGAAGACTGATTCTCTGCTGACATGAAGCCAGATTGTCTGTTACGGGACCTTTCTCCTCTGCCTGGGTTCTGGGCCTAAATTTATGAAAATTGACTCTTACAGTGGTGGGTGACGTGAAGCCTGATTCTCTGCTATGATATGAAGACTGATTCTCTGCTGACATGAAGCCAGATTGTCTGTTACGGGACCTTTCTCCTCTGCCTGGGTTCTGGGCCTAAATTTATGAAAATTGACTCTTACAGTGGTGGGTGACGTGAAGCCTGATTCTCTGCTATGATATGAAGACTGATTCTCTGCTGACATGAAGCCAGATTGTCTGTTACGGGACCTTTCTCCTCTGCCTGGGTTCTGGGCCTAAATTTATGAAAATTGACTCTTACAGTGGTGGGTGACGTGAAGCCTGATTCTCTGCTATGATATGAAGACTGATTCTCTGCTGACATGAAGCCAGATTGTCTGTTACGGGACCTTTCTCCTCTGCCTGGGTTCTGGGCCTAAATTTATGAAAATTGACTCTTACAGTGGTGGGTGACGTGAAGCCTGATTCTCTGCTATGATATGAAGACTGATTCTCTGCTGACATGAAGCCAGATTGTCTGTTACGGGACCTTTCTCCTCTGCCTGGGTTCTGGGCCTAAATTTATGAAAATTGACTCTTACAGTGGTGGGTGACGTGAAGCCTGATTCTCTGCTATGATATGAAGACTGATTCTCTGCTGACATGAAGCCAGATTGTCTGTTACGGGACCTTTCTCCTCTGCCTGGGTTCTGGGCCTAAATTTATGAAAATTGACTCTTACAGTGGTGGGTGACGTGAAGCCTGATTCTCTGCTATGATATGAAGACTGATTCTCTGCTGACATGAAGCCAGATTGTCTGTTACGGGACCTTTCTCCTCTGCCTGGGTTCTGGGCCTAAATTTATGAAAATTGACTCTTACAGTGGTGGGTGACGTGAAGCCTGATTCTCTGCTATGATATGAAGACTGATTCTCTGCTGACATGAAGCCAGATTGTCTGTTACGGGACCTCTCTCCTCTGCCTGGGTGCTGGGCCTAAATATATGCCAATGGACTGTTGCAGTGGTGGCTGACGTGAAGCCTCATTCTCTGCTATGACATGCAGACTAATTCTCTGCTGACATGAAGACAGATTCTCTGTTACGGGACCTCTCTCCTCTGCCTGGGTGCCGGGGCCTAAATATCTGAGAATGGACTGTTCCAGTGGTGGCTGACGTGAAGCCTCATTCTCTGCTATGACATGCAGACTAATTCTCTGCTGACATGAAGACAGATTCTCTGTTACGGGACCTCCCTCCTCTGCCTGGGTGCTGGGCCTAAATATATGCCAATGGACTGTTGCAGTGGTGGCTGACGTGAAGCCTCATTCTCTGCTATGACATGCAGACTAATTCTCTGCTGACATGAAGACAGATTCTCTGTTACGGGACCTCCCTCCTCTGCCTGGGTGCTGGGCCTAAATATATGCCAATGGACTGTTGCAGTGGTGGCTGACGTGAAGCCTCATTCTCTGCTATGACATGCAGACTGATTCTCTGCTGACATGAAGCCAGATTCTCTGTTACGGGACCTCTCTCCTCTGCCTGTGTGTGTGCTGGGCCTAAATATATGCCAATGGACTGTTGCAGTGGTGGCTGACGTGAAGCCTCATTCTCTGCTATGACATGCAGACTGATTCTCTGCTGACATGAAGCCAGATTCTCTGTTACGGGACCTCTCTCCTCTGCCTGTGTGTGTGCTGGGCCTAAATATATGCCAATGGACTGTTGCAGTGGTGGCTGACGTGAAGCCTCATTCTCTGCTATGACATGCAGACTAATTCTCTGCTGACATGAAGACAGATTCTCTGTTACGGGACCTCCCTCCTCTGCCTGGGTGCTGGGCCTAAATATATGCCAATGGACTGTTGCAGTGGTGGCTGACGTGAAGCCTCATTCTCTGCTATGACATGCAGACTGATTCTCTGCTGACATGAAGCCAGATTCTCTGTTACGGGACCTCTCTCCTCTGCCTGTGTGTGTGCTGGGCCTAAATATATGCCAATGGACTGTTGCAGTGGTGGCTGACGTGAAGCCTCATTCTCTGCTATGACATGCAGACTGATTCTCTGCTGACATGAAGCCAGATTCTCTGTTACGGGACCTCTCTCCTCTGCCTGTGTGTGTGCTGGGCCTAAATATATGCCAATGGACTGTTGCAGTGGTGGCTGACGTGAAGCCTCATTCTCTGCTATGACATGCAGACTAATTCTCTGCTGACATGAAGACAGATTCTCTGTTACGGGACCTCCCTCCTCTGCCTGGGTGCTGGGCCTAAATATATGCCAATGGACTGTTGCAGTGGTGGCTGACGTGAAGCCTCATTCTCTGCTATGACATGCAGACTGATTCTCTGCTGACATGAAGCCAGATTCTCTGTTACGGGACCTCTCTCCTCTGCCTGTGTGTGTGCTGGGCCTAAATATATGCCAATGGACTGTTGCAGTGGTGGCTGACGTGAAGCCTCATTCTCTGCTATGACATGCAGACTGATTCTCTGCTGACATGAAGCCAGATTCTCTGTTACGGGACCTCTCTCCTCTGCCTGTGTGTGTGCTGGGCCTAAATATATGCCAATGGACTGTTGCAGTGGTGGCTGACGTGAAGCCTCATTCTCTGCTATGACATGCAGACTAATTCTCTGCTGACATGAAGACAGATTCTCTGTTACGGGACCTCCCTCCTCTGCCTGGGTGCTGGGCCTAAATATATGCCAATGGACTGTTGCAGTGGTGGCTGACGTGAAGCCTCATTCTCTGCTATGACATGCAGACTAATTCTCTGCTGACATGAAGACAGATTCTCTGTTACGGGACCTCTCTCCTCTGCCTGGGTGCCGGGGCCTAAATATCTGAGAATGGACTGTTCCAGTGGTGGGTGACGGGAAGCCAGATTCTCTGCTATGGAACCTCTCTCCAATTGATTTTGGTTAATTTTTATTTATTTAATTTTTATTTTAATTCATTTCCCTATCCACATTTGTTTGCAGGGGATTTACCTACATGTTGCTGCCTTTTGCAGCCCTCTAGCTCTTTCCTGGGCTGTTTTACAGCCTTTTTAGTGCCGAAAAGTTCGGGTCCCCATTGACTTCAATGGGGTTCGGGTTCGGGACGAAGTTCGGATCGGGTTCGGATCCCGAACCCGAACATTTCCGGGATGTTCGGCCGAACTTCTCGAACCCGAACATCCAGGTGTTCGCTCAACTCTAGTTGCCACCTCTCCATTCACCAATATGGGATTCCTGAAAATAGCCAGACCAGCACTCAGCTATTTTCTGAAGTTCCATAGCGGTGAATGAAAGCTGGCCGCTCATGTGTGACTTGCTGTCTGTACACTTCAGGAGCCCCATCCTATGCCATAAATGTCCCTGATGGGAATATCCCTTAAAGTGAAATTAATTATGAAATAACCAAGTTAGCAGAGCATTGCTCGGACTCTTAGCAGTGTTAGGAGCCCTAATACCGTTGCACTGAATAAAGAACAGTCACTGGTGACGGAGAGGGTCGACGACTCTTCAGGTGAACGCTGTGAGGTGAATGGATAAATCTTCTACTCCAGTTTTATGGCGTTGGAAAGTTGCAAATTTAGCCACATGTCCCATTTTGTGGCTAAATTGGAACAATGCCTGGCCTTAATATATAAATGCGTATTATATATGTAATATTAGGGGATTACATAGAATAAATAACACAGGCACACCTAACCCCCCCCCCCCCCCTTGAGGAATGAGTTCTCATTTATCAAACACATTGCCCATATTAACCAATCACAACGCAGCTTTCATTTTTCCAGAGCAGTTAAAGAAATGAAAGCTGATTGGTTGCTAGGTGCAACAAAGACAAATGAGGCCTAAGATGTACTTTGGAACAGATGTTTCTCATGTCTGTATCATCACAGTACACCACATGTCCCAGTGCCCTCTTTGCGCTCCTTTATTATAAGTGCCAGACTGAGCCCTCATACATTTACTCAAGTGTCTGGGATTGCCCTCATAACTGCCAACCATAGTTAGTTCCAGCCATACCACTCCTACATTTGGTACAATTGTGGGCCCCTTGTGCCCATTAGAGATGGTGAGCGACAACACCATATAAGTGCCAACCAATAACCCCATAATGT
Organism: Bufo gargarizans; assembly: GCF_014858855.1. NCBI lineage: Eukaryota > Metazoa > Chordata > Amphibia > Anura > Bufonidae > Bufo > Bufo gargarizans. The sequence goes on along the minus strand of NC_058085.1, from coordinate 272,633,091 downwards.
AGATCAATAGAAGAAACATGCAGCGGCACTCACCGGTGTACCTCAAAACAGCTTTATTCAGCCACAATCAGGCCGGGGGTGGACAAGTCAGACACGCAATGGCAGCGGCGGCCGTTTCGCGCTAATTGCGCTTCATCAGGCTGTGCTTCAATGCGCGTCTGTGTCCGCACTTCCTTTAACCTCTAATGCAGGCCGACGTCATACAGATGAACGAATCAGGCCGCACATAGGTAAAAGGGGTTGCGCTAAACAACTAAAAACATAGAAAGTGCAACATATTTGCAACACATCAGCAAGAAAAAAGAAACAGACATACAAGTATATACAGCACCTATGAATAAATAAAATCCAAGGAATTTGATTACAGGAAAGGGCTGAGGTCATTTCTGTCGTTTAATCCGAGTTCTCCTAACGCTTGTGTACGCAGGATCCAACGGGCTTCCCTCTGCAGGAGGAGGCGGTGTCTATCCCCTCCCTGCAGAGGAGTGGGTACTATTTCTAATCCAGAAAAACATCCAACAGTCACTAAAATCCCTTATTTTTAAATATGTGGAGGCTGGTTTCCTCCCCAATAACATGGTGGATAAACTTGTCCCTTCCTCCCCAGCTAAACCATCCTGGTACTTTCTTCCGAAGGTCCATAAATCACTGAGCCAGCCCCCGGGACGTCCCATCGTCGCGGGGATTGGCTCAGTGACGGAGCCTTTGTCCAAATATGTGGACTGGCTCCTGAGACCTGTCCTCACCAGTGCTCCTGCATACCTCAAAGACACGAATGACTTCTTGATAGCCATTAAAGAATTACATTGGCAGGAGGGGTACCAATTGGTGTCCCTCGATGTGGAGAGCCTCTACACCCGCATCCCACATGATGCGGGTGTGGAGGCGATCCTTGACATCGTGGCCAATATGGGCAAAAGCCAGATGTATTGCAGCTTCATTGGTGAGGCATTAGAGTTTATATTAACCAACAATGTGTTCCAGTTGGGGGCGGATTGGTACAAGCAAAAAGTTGGCACGGCCATGGGGACCCCCGTCTCCTGTACATTCGCTAATATGTACCTCGCTAGATTTGAGGATAGGTACATTTACTCCACTATGAACCCGTATGTATCTAAATTAAAAACGTACCTACGGTTCGTAGATGACGTTTTCATAGTGTGGGAGGGTACCGAAAGCGAGTGTAGGGAGTTTGTGGGTTTCCTCAATAGCAATGATATGGGGATGACATTCACCCTCAATTTCGGAGGTTGTAGATTGGAGTTCTTGGATGTGGCTGTCCTGGTGGAAGGCGACGAGTTGGTCACGGAGGGCTTTCGTAAGCCCACGGCGACCAACTCCTTGCTCCGCCATGACAGCTTCCATCCTCCCTGCGTAGAGAGCTGTACCTTATGGACAATTTGTCAGATTAAGGCGCATTAACAGTAAAAATAGTAGTTTTTGCAGGCAGGCAGAAGAACTAAAAAAACGCCTAATGGAGAGGGGGTACCCCCAAGGACCATTGGAGGAGGACATGAGAAAGGTTGAAAAGGATTTCTCCCAGGACAGTTTACTCAGAAGGGCCAATTATGAAAATAAACAAAGGGACACAGATTTCAGGAGGTTTGCATTTTCATTTAAGTACAGTCCCATGGCAGAGCGTATTCGCTCTGTCATTTTCAAAAATTGGGACGTACTAAGGAGAGATGCAAGCCTGCATGAACTCACTGAACAGAAACCACTGATTTCCTTTAGAAGGGCACATACCGTGAAAGACAGAATAGTCAGAAGTAGGTTTAAGCCCAGTAGGAACGAAAATTGGCTGAATAGCAGTTTACCTAAAGGGAATTTCAAGTGTGGTAACTGCTCGTTTTGCAACTACAATTCCCTGAAGAAATTTATTGGATTTGCAGGTATCCAACATAAAGTGAACTCCTTCATCAATTGCAGGAGCACATATGTAGTATACCTACTATTGTGCCCCTGCGGTCGATTTTATATCGGCAAAACCATCAGGTGTTTGTTTGAAAGGTTCAGGGAACACCTCAATTCAGTAAAAACAGGAAAGGGGTGCCCTAGATTCATCCAACATGTCAAAGAAGTTCATAATGGGGACGCCAGTTGTATTTCTTTTTCTGGATTAGAAATAGTACCCACTCCTCTGCAGGGAGGGGATAGACACCGCCTCCTCCTGCAGAGGGAAGCCCGTTGGATCCTGCGTACACAAGCGTTAGGAGAACTCGGATTAAACGACAGAAATGACCTCAGCCCTTTCCTGTAATCAAATTCCTTGGATTTTATTTATTCATAGGTGCTGTATATACTTGTATGTCTGTTTCTTTTTTCTTGCTGATGTGTTGCAAATATGTTGCACTTTCTATGTTTTTAGTTGTTTAGCGCAACCCCTTTTACCTATGTGCGGCCTGATTCGTTCATCTGTATGACGTCGGCCTGCATTAGAGGTTAAAGGAAGTGCGGACACAGACGCGCATTGAAGCACAGCCTGATGAAGCGCAATTAGCGCGAAACGGCCGCCGCTGCCATTGCGTGTCTGACTTGTCCACCCCCGGCCTGATTGTGGCTGAATAAAGCTGTTTTGACGTACACCGGTGAGTGCCGCTGCATGTTTCTTCTATTGATCTACATTTGTTACACTCTACTCACTGTTTGCAGCAGTGCACCGCCGAGCGTCTCTTTCCTCGCTGGCCTTGGATCATTTGTGATCGCCGCATACTGACTGTGTGCTTGTTTGACTGTGCCGCCCCCTGCTCTTTTTCGTATGGAATAACCCCATAAGTTTCATCTGCTGTCTGCATAACTTGCAGCCATGGTTCCCCAAGAAATTCCAGCAATATTGACCACATAGGTGATATCCTTAGTGATGCTAGGGGTGATAGTGCCCCCATAACTGCCTGCCTCTGAGTCTCCATAAGTGAAATCCACACTGCCCCTACAACTCCCAGCAATATTGCTAACATATGATCTATCCACACTGATGCCAAAGGTGATAACCATGGTGCCCCTACAAATGCCATCCACAGTGTCCCCATAAGTGCCAGCCACAATGCCCATCTAACAGAGCAACCACAGTGCTACCACAAGAGACGGCCATGGACAGTGTCATATTAGTGCCAGTCAAAGCCCCAAAACATTTCATCCACTTCCTCTATAACTGCTTGACATAGTTTTGTTGTTCCTACACAAGTGCCAGCCCTGCCTCACTAGAAATGCCAGTCACAGTTCCCCCATAACAGACAAACATCCTATAAATCTCTGCCAAAGCACTCTAAGTTTTCAACATATCCATAGTTGTGCCATGATTAACAGCCACAGTGCCCCACATAGCCTCTTCCACAACAGTCTTTAATTTTTGGGTGACCATTTGTCGTCTTTTTTTCCCCAGACATATCCTCTTTCTGGGACCTAAAAAAATTGCCCAACCAGAACTTAGAAATTAACAAAACTGCCTCGGATTCTCAAGGGGGAAGGGTGCGGGAGTTGAGCGCACAGCAGTGCGGACACTATAACCAGCTACAGTGGAAGAGCTGAAGAACCTATGATGACATCTCCTTCATATGATCAGTGCAAGAGGGGCTGGAGCTCAGCGGTGGAGGCGAGAGGTGGGAAGGACCTGTGATGATATCACCATCATGTATCAGTGCAGGTGGGGCTGGAGCGCAGCAGTGGAGAAGTGGCGAGCCTGAGAAACCTTGGAAGTTGCAGTTCTCTCCTCTTATACCCTCTCTCTGATTTGTCCTCTGATATCCCACAATAACAGAATGAACATGCTGGGAGTTGTAGTCCTCTCCAATGTCAGACTGGGGGCCCACTACACAATACATGCAAATATGCCCTCAGGGGTACAGGTGAATCCACCAGTGGGCCTCGATCAAGGTGGACCACTACTCCCCCACCCTCTGCACACCTTGCAAAGTAGAGTGACTGCACTTCATATAGATAGGCAGAGTACATCTCAACCAGCCTAAACGTCCATATAAAAAACACTGGATAGATTATTTAACAGTTCATTATTATAGATGGTTTGGGTGGCTGAGATTACTTCTAGACTCGGAGGTAGGCCAACCAGTATCCTCGTTTCCTAGGCACCTGCCTTCTTGAAGTAGCTGCAGGGACCCCTAGAATCAATCACCTTATAGCGTCTTGATGCTGTCTGCCACTGTGTGAACGGGGCCCCTGTCCAACACTGCACCTGGCCATGGCTACGGGTGCCCTCCTGAATTCAACTGTATCACAGTCCTCGAGACAGTAATTCAGATGAATATTTTGGGTCAAGGTGACGGTATTTTGTGCTGTGCTGTGATATTTGGTTCTGGCTGGGTTGGTATTTTGTGCTGCACTATGGTATTGCAGGCCCTGCCTACTTCTGCTGTCCCTGCCTCATCGTATGTCAGTTTGGACCTGCCTACATCACGGGGCAACATTTAGGTTATTTACCAGGGCCAGTTTAAGTTTCCAGTCAGCTCATGGGCGCAAGGAGCATTACTAAATGGCCCCTAGACTGTCTAGACTTTCCCCAAATTAAAAAGCAATATTTCACCAGCGGGCTGCTTTTCCAGCTGATGACACAGACACATAGCTGTGGTTCACCTGATTAAAACACTGTTTTCTTTTGTTGAGCTGAGGTGCCGTTCCCGAAATATATTTTTTCTTAATATGAAAATTAACTTTTTGATGCAAGGAGGGTGTCGCTATTACTCTTCTTGCACCCAAAATTTTGATTCGATTTCGATATCATAAAAAAGTATTGTGATACTCAATGCCATTCGATATCACGCAAAAAAATTAAAACACCAGAAAACCCACATGCTTTACGCATTTTATGGAACATCCGGCCCAATCTTATTTTTGGGCGGAACAAAGTAACAAAAAATGGCAAATCACACAGTTTTTATTTTTTCTCTGTTACGGCATTCACCATATTTTTTTATATTTTAATAGATTGCACTTTTTCGAACGTGACGATCTGTGTAATATGTTTATATTATTATTGTTTATATACACTCACCTAAAGAATTGTTAGGAACACCTGTTCTATTTCTCATTAATGCGAATGTCAACCAATCACATGGCAGTTGCTTCAATGCATGTAGGGTTGTGGTCCTGGTCAAGACAATCTCCTGAACTCCAAACTGAATGTCAGAATGGGAAAGAAAGGTGATTTAGGCAATTTTGAGCGTGGCATGGTTGTTGTTGCCAGACGGGCCGGTCTGAGTATTTCACAATCTGCTCAGTTACTGGGATTTTCACGCACAACCATTTCTAGGGTTTACAAAGACTGGTGTGAAAAGGGAAAAACATCCAGTATGCGGCAGTCCTGTGGGCGAAAAAGCCTTGTTGATGCTAGAGGTCAGAGGAGAATGGGCCGACTGATTCAAGCTGATAGAAGAGCAACGTTGTCTGAAATAACCACTCGTTACAACCGAGGTATGCAGCAAAGCATTTGTGAAGCCACAACACGCACAACCTTGAGGCGGATGGGCTACGACAGCAGAAGACCCCACCGGGTACCACTCATCTCCACTACAAATAGAAAAAAAGAGGCTACAATTTGCACAAGCTCACCAAAATTGGACTGTTGAAGACTGGAAAAATGTTGCCTGGTCTGATGAGTCTCGATTACTGTTGAGACATTCAAATGGTAGAGTCTGAATTTGGCGTAAATAGAATGAGAACATGTATCCATCATGCTTTGTTACCACTGTGCAGGCTGGTGGTGGTGGTGTAATGGTGTGGGGGGTGTTTTCTGGGCACACTTTAGGCCCCTTAGTGCCAATTGGCCATCATTTAAATGCCACAGGCTACCTGAACATTGTTTCTGACCATGTCCATCCCTTGATGACCACCATGAACCCATCCTCTGATGGCTACTTCCAGCAGGATAATGCACCATGTCACAAAGCTCCCCCACAGTCACCAGATCTCAACCCAATAGAGCATCTTTGGGATGTGGTGGAACGGGAGCTTCATGCCCTGGATGTGCATCCCTCAAATCTCCATTAACTGCAAGATGCTATCCTATCAATATGGGCCAACATTTCTAAAGAATGCTATCAGCACCTTGTTGAATCAATGCCACGTAGAATTAAGGCAGTTCTGAAGGCAAAAGGAAGTCCAACACCGTATTAGTATGGTGTTCCTAATAATTCTTTAGGTGAGTGTATTTGATATGTAAAATTGGGAAAAGGGGCGATTTAAACTTTTATTATTTTCGTGTGTTTTTATTTATTTATTTATTTCTTAACTATTAGCCCTTAGGGGCTAGAACCCTTGACCTATTCACCCTAAGGCCTCATGCACACGGCCGTGTTCCGCGACCGAGAGCGGACCGTGGAAACCCGGCCGGGATTCCTGCTGACAGCATGAGCGCACAGCGTCATTGATTGCTATGGCGCTGTGCGCTTCATGCAGCCGCTGCTGTACAGCAATACACTATACTCAGGAACGTAGCTATAGGGGGTGCAGAGGTAGCAGTCGCTACCGGGCCCTTGCGCCTGTAAGGGGTTACACTCTCAGGCTGGGCAGCGATGACAGATTCTCTTGCAGACCACAGGGTTAAAGTCCAAATGCTGCTTTATTTATCACACTCCGGCAATACAGGCAACCCCCAGTTATAATTCACTGGGTAAGGTGAAGGTCCAGCACCACAAAACATAAACCAAACTGAAATAAACACCTGCTCATCTGGGCCCTGGCTAATACAGTGAGGATCCTAGCTCACCTATTGAACACAGGTCACACAGAGAACTCGGCTTCTCTAGTCAGCAGGGCAGCCAGCTTCTCAGGCTTTCTCCAGGCATTCCTCTCCTCAGACTGACAGTATGGACTGTGCTTTATTTCCCCTTGATGATCCCTGCTGGCTTCAGCTGGGATCCCTCAGGCTAGGGGAAAACCTGTCCTGGATTTTATTTACCTCACCCAGTTGAGGAAGCTGGGTGGGATATACACCCCTTCCAGGACTTTACCATACACTTTTCTGTTCACCTTACCACAGCCCCATAAAAAGGCACCAGTATTATAGAAAGTGCATGCTGGTCAAGTTATAGCTCTGGCTGAAGGGAAGGGCTTGGATCAAGAATTTGGCATGGGGGGTGGTATACTGTTTAAATTTTTGCTGCAGGGAGCATGAAGGCTATGTGCTTCCCTAGTCACAAAAGACCAGGGCCCATAAGCCTTTAGCTATGCCCCTGACTATACTAGTGTATTACTGTACAGCAGCGGCTGCATGAAGCGCACGGCGCCAAAGCAACCAATGACGCAGTGCGCTCATGCTGTCAGCTGGAATCCCGTCCGGGTTTCCACGGTCCGTTCTTGGCCACGGAACACGGCCGTGTGCATGAGGCCTAATAGAGAGCTATTTTGAATAGGACTTTACACTTTTTAATAGGGAGTCATTCTGGATTTTTGCCTCAGATAGCAGAGTCCCTAATGGCATGAATAGTAGATATGATTTAATTTTTTTATATTAATATAGTACCTGCAATGCTGGGTTATGTTAAATTTGTACAAAAGAATTTTGTGTTCCCACTCCTCCACAATACTCACTCCCATGCTGTGATTAATTAGCAACACTTGAGGGGAGTGGGATTGTGGAGTAGGGGGTTTTAAACCAGTCAGTCTGTAAACGTACTGTGGTCATGATTAAGACTTTATGTCGAAACGCATAGACCAGTGGGATAATGGATTTTAGGATGATGCAATAAACGCTGTGTAACCCTTAGGGCCGCTTCACACGAGCGGATGCCGTGCGTGGCAACCGCTCCGTGAAAGAGTGCCAAGACCCGCTGCAGACTGCAGAGGCACGGAGCGGTAACATGACTGTTAATGCTCCGTGCCTCTCTGTGATCTCTTTACTACGAAATCACAGTGACAACTGTGATTTCGTAGTAAAGAGATCACAGAGAGGCACGGAGCATTAACAGTCATGTTACCGCTCCGTGCCTCTGCAGTCTGCAGCGGGTCTTGGCACTCTTTCACGGAGCGGATGCCACGCACGGCATCCGCTCGTGTGAAGCGGCCCTTACAGTTCTGAAATGTATTGGATAACTCTGACAGCATTAGGTCGGTGTCATCTAATACATTCCAGAACTATAAGGATTACATAGCATCAAGAATCAAAGTAATGCTATGTGGCCCCGGCAGTGCTGGGAGTTCAGGCTGCAAGTCCACAGCAAGACACTCGCTCGTCTAAAAGGGCTCTAAAGCAGTAATATGTATGTACCGTATGTATTAGCTTTCTGAGAAGATCTCAGTGTGGTGAACCTATAGTACAGGAATCGGCAACCTTCGGCACTCCAGCTGCTGTAAAACTACAACTCCCAGCGTGCATATGTAATTGGCTGTTCTTGTAACTCCCATATAAGTGAAAGGAGGATTCTGGGAGTTGTTTGGGAACGGCTGGAGTGCCAGTGGTTGCCTGTTCCTGCTATAGTACATAGTGTATTTGATATGTAGATGCTGGGACACAGCTCTGCCCTCAGCATGTCTAGCCCTGTTAATGAAGGGGAGGAGTGTGCAGAGCACATGCGGTGTTACAAAGCAGTGCTCAAAGGATTCAGTCCCGCGTCCTGGCGTTCAAACATCTAATTTGCATATGAATAAAATCACATATTTTACTGCTGCTGTTTAACATACAGACAAAAGAGACGTATTGTTTTAATCAGTATATACTATAAAATATTAGTAAGGCACTCACATCATTCGTGCACCGGAGAACAAAAGAGCACGGGTAACATATGATCTATTGTATTTTATTGACACTATGCTTAATAAAAACACATGCGAAAATTCTGATTAAATTAACTTCTAGGATAGAATTTTAAAAAATTAATAAATTAATAATATAAAAGAAATATAAAAAAAAAGAAATGATGCAGTCTCTTTGTTGACCACTAGATGGCAGTCTTTAAAACTCTAATACGGTATTTTCTATGTGGTACGTGTAATTGCATCTGTTCTCTGCCAGATGGTACTGTTCTTCAAGAGTTATTGCATCTATTTACCACCAGATGGCGTTGTTTCTCGATGTACACGCGCTGCTGGTGTTTGTTGATTAGTGTCTGTTAGTTGTTATGCAATATTTGCAGTTATGAGTACTAGTCAATATATATCATAGCGCAAAGAACAGACTCTCAGTCCACTTATTATTTGCTCATAAAAATGAGTGTGGTAAAATGCAATGGCTCAATCCAATATATGGTGTCCTACGTGCCTAACAGATGTAACTCATAAGGTACCTTATTTTCCCCATAGATGTCACCAGGGGCGTAGCTAGAAATGACTGGGCCCCAAAGCAAAACAAAATTATGGCTTGGCTTCAGGTGTGCTGGCTGGCTTGGCTTCAGGGGTGCTGGCAGACTTGGCTGGGCAGAAGAAGTGTGGGAGACTGAGGCCTTATTTCTCCAAGCTGCTCCGGAAATAAAATATTTTTCATTATACCTCAGGTCAGACCACCAATCAGACCCCCAATGTTAATCAGACCTCAGCTAACAGCCCCAATAAGATCCCCAATGTTAATAAGACCTCAGATAACACCTCCAGCAACCCCCAGTATCCTTATAGCAGCCCCCATTAGCCTCATAGCAGCCCCCACTTGCCTCTCCACCAGCCCCCAGTGCCTCTCAATCAGCTCCCAGTGCCTCTCACTAGTGGCCCCCCAGTGCCTCTCCATCAGCCCCCAGTCAGTGCATCTCCATCAGCCCCCAGTGCACCCTCCCCGGTATTAAAATCATTGGTGGGCAGTGCCCCCCCCCCCCCATCCCCTTTATTAAAATCATTGGTGGGCAGAGTTCCCTCCCCCCCTCCCCTGTATTAAAATCATTGGTGAGCAGTGCGCCCTCCCCCCCGGTATTAAAATCATTGGTGGGCAGTGTGCCCCCCCCTTCCCCAGTATTAAAATCATTGGTGGGCAGTGCGCCCTCCCCCAACTCCCCCTCCCCAGTATTAAAATCATTGGTGGGCAGTGCGCCCTTCCCCAACCCCCCCTCCCCAGTATTAAAATCATTGGTGGGCAGTGCGCCCTCCCCAGTATTAAAATCATTGGTGGGCAGTGCGCCCTCCCCCCCTCCCCTGTATTAAAATCATTGGTGGGCAGTGCGCCCTTCCCCCTGGTATTAAAATCATTGATGGGCAGTGCGCCCTCCCCAGTATTAAAATCATTGGTGGGCAGTGCGCCCTCCCCCCTCCCCTGTATTAAAATCATTGGTGGGCAGTGCGCCCTCCCCCAACTCCCCCTCCCCAGTATTAAAATCATTGGTGAGCAGTGCGCCCTCCCCAGTATTAAAATCATTGGTGGGCAGTGTGCCCTTCCCCCTGCTATTAAAATCATTGATGGGCAGTGCGCCCTCCCCCCGGTATTAAAATCATTGGTGGGCAGTGTGCCCCCCCTTCCCCAGTATTAAAATCATTGGTGGGCAGTGCGCCCTCCCCCAACTCCCCCTCCCCAGTATTATAATCATTGGTGGGCAGTATGCCCTCCCCAGTATTAAAATCATTGGTGGGCAGTGCGCCCTCCCCAGTATTAAAATCATTGGTGGGCAGTGCACCCTCCCCCCCTCCCCAGTATTAAAATAATTGGTGGCCAGTGCGCCCTCCCCCCAGTATTAAAATCGTTGGTGGGCAGTGCACCCTCCCCCAACATTGGTGGCAGCGGCAGTTCCAATCGGAGTCCCAGCAGTGTAATGCTGGGGCTCCAATCGGTTACCATGGCAGCCAGGATGCTACTGAAGTCCTGTCTGCCATGGTCAGTCAGCAGCATACTTACATGCGCTGTGGCCGCCCGACGCTCCTTCTTGTAACTCGTCACAGGTCTGTGTGGCGCATTGCTTATGCTTATAGACCACTGGAAGGTCTGAGGGCCAGGTTAGTCTATCTGGACTGGCGACTTGGTCGGGAGCTGAGGGGAAGCAGGCACTACCAGCAGTGGCAGCGGCTGTCACGCGCAGTGGGTGTGTTGGGGCCCCTCATGGGTCTGATGGCTTTCCCCCTTCCGACCAAGTGGCTGCCAAGTCAGATAGAGGCCCGGAGACAGGTCCCAGGGACCTGACAGAGGACTTGGCAGTCTCGTCTATTCTGACCACGTCCAGTCAGGGGTTTCAGGTGGCGTTAGTGGCTGACGCCAGCCTGAACGCTCTCAGGGAGCAAGCGGCACTGCCTCCCTCGGACTCAGACCTCGAGCAGAGATGGTCTGGGACCAAGGACGGCTGTGCCGGGTCACGGTCCAGCAGGGCTCACGGGAGGAGTGGCCTAAGGACCGGCAGTTGGTAGAACTGACAGGGGACGTGGCAGTCTCATCCATTCTGACCACGTCCCGCCAGGGGTTTCAGGTGGCGTTAGGGGCTAGCGCCAGCTTGAAAGCTCTCACAGAGCATGTGGCACTGCCTCCCTTGGATTCAGACCTCCAGAGGGTGGTCTGGGACCAAGGTCGGTTGTGCCAGGAAACGGTCCAACAGGGCTCACCAGAGGCGTGGCCTACGGACCGACAATTTGTGGTATCCTATCCGTTCAGGGCGGAATTTCTGTGGGCTGCGCATGAGATTCTGGTGACCAGATACCCTGGGGCTGCTAAGACAGAGGCCTGGAGGGGAGACGTAGCCACCCCTGGGGCATCGGTCATCGAGGGTGTCATGCGCTTCCAGAAAAAGGCGCCGGCCTTGTCATGGTTGGTGCACGACAGTATGGGGGCAGATCCAGACCGTCCAGAAGAGGGGGTACGACCAGTTGGCTTTTAAGAGGACCCACCATGTGGGTCAGCAAGCGTGGATACTGGTTTCAGTACCTCAGGACAAGCTTCAGGCGGCCTGGGAGGGACCGTACCTCGCGCACCAGTAGCTCAATGCCAGGATGTACCTGGTCACCCTGGACCACGCCCGGGGAAGGCAGAAGGCGTGGAAAGCAGGTGCCCTCCCAGAATGCTGCCCCTTCCGGGAAATGTTAGCCAACACTCCCAGAAGAACGGCATCCACCAAGATGCCCTTGGGCATGGAGTATGCCCTGCCAATTCTAAGCAGAGGGTCAAGCAGCTTAAGGGTCTTGAAGTCTATGCAGCCGCGTACCTGGAGGCCATTGCCATCTTCAATCCTACAGGGGAAGATCCCTGAGAGCATCTGGCGCAGATGCTTGGGCAGATCTGCCAGGCAGGCTTGACCCTTACAACAGGAAAGTGCCAGCTGGCCATAAGCGAGGGGCCCCGGGCAGGCAGGGAAGCTTCGGAACCTGGGAGAGTGGATGCCAGCTCATTCTGGCTCACCCTCCAGGACAAGCACCAGGTGATTTCCTTCCTGGTCACCGCCGGGTACTATAGGGAGTTCGCACCCCACTATAGTAGCCTGGCGAGGCCCCTGACGGACCGCACCAGGAAAAAGCTGCCCTCCGCAGTCGATTGAACAAACTACTGCGAGACGGCCTTCCAGGTGCTGGAGGATGCCCTTTCTAGCTTCCCAGTACTAAAGGCAGGCGACTGCACACGGCCGTTTATAGTACCGACTGATGCCAGCCATTGTAGCCTCAGGGTCAGGCTCAGTCCGGGTGACTCCATGGGTCAGGAACGAATGGGAGGTGGGTACGCGGGAGCCTGGCACTCCAGCCGTACCACTTTGCCACTCACCACCAGAGAGGGTGCGGATGGGTGCACGGGGGAACACAGGAATGTGCTGCCCCCTGGCACCCTCTAAAAGGGGGAGGTGTGGGGAATATGGATTAATATTTACCGTCAGCCATGTCCTCACACCCCCATTTGCTGACAGATAGCGGAGGTAGTGAACTCCACAGTTGGGCCCTGCTTCAAAGCCCCAGCCCTGATTGTCATTTGATTCACCTCTTGGCATGTTAATCAGTGTACATGCAAAATAAGTTCCCACCCCCAGCCATCTGAGTGTCAGCTGGCAAGGAAGAAAGCCCCAGGGGTCCAGGCTTCAAGGAGGCCCCAGGTGGAGAAGGTCACACCTCAGTCAACCAGTTTGGAGCCAAGATAAATCCTGCAGGAAAAAACCCCAGCAGGAGGTATCAGCCCTTGCCCAGGATCAATGATACCTCCCAGACATGTTGGCATCTCCCTTTCATAAGGAATTATGAATCACCTGGCCATCGCAGGCGCAAACCGGATACATATTGTGCGATGTACGTGCACATGGTCTTTGTTTAATGGGCGAGGTCAGGGAAGGGAGATATCCATATCTCCCCATAGAAACCACATACCGGTACCAGGTTTGGACTCTACTTGTAGCCGGAAGCCAGGCAGGTCCGTTGGTCCCAGAACCATCTTCCGGTGACCTTCTGGTCTGGAGCTATGAACCCTAAAGGGTTTTGTGGGTTATTTGCTGCCAGCCCAGAAGAGGGGGAGTGGACCCCTCCCTGAGGCCAGGAGGGGCTGGCTACAGGTTAAAAGGCTTGTGCCAGCAAGCGGGCAGGTCTCTCTGAAGAAGGGTCACATTGTGTAATGTGTTTAGAGGGACCCAGGAACTAGCTGAGATCACGGACCTTCATGTGGACTGCAGCAAAGAACACCTCACCACCAAAAGGAACTTTCATCTACCTGGTAACTGACTTTTACACTGCTTAACCCTGTTGTACCCATATAATCTGTAACCTCAGACCACTGTATATATATTATCTGTGTATATTGTGTTAAATCTAGTGTGCCCTTATGGAGATTAAATATATAATTTAATATTGTATCTCTATCATGAATCCCCACGTCCGTGTTTTGGCCTAGTTAGAAGCTACCGCGGGTTGGTTTCTCACCCTATATAATCCCGTTTGCAGACCGGGATTTACAAACGTCGTTAACCCTTTAGGTGTTCCACAAGAATTAATGGGAAATAGACGTACAATTTAAAAATGTCACTTTTTTGGCAGATTTTAAAATTTTTATATTTGTTTCCAGTTACAAAGCAATGGTTAACAGCCAAACAAAACTTAATATTTAAAGGCCCCGATTCTGTAGTTTACAGAAACACCCCATTATGTGGTCGTAAACTGCTGTATGGGCACACAGCAGGTCGCAGAAGGAAAGGAATGCCATACGGTTTTTGAAAGGCAGATTTTGCTGAACTGGTTTTTTTACACCATGTCCCATTTGAAGCCCCCCCTGATGCACCCCTAGAGTAGAAACTCCCAAAAAGTCACCCCATTTTAGAAATTATGGGATAGGGTGGCAGTTTTGTTGGCACTAGTTTAGGGTACATATGATTTTTGGTTGCTCTATATTACACTTTGTGAGGCAAGGTAACAAGAAATAGCTTTTTTGGCACAGTTATTATTTTTTGTTATTTACAACATTCATCTGACAGGTTAGATCATGTGGTATTTTTATAGAGTAGGTTGTCACGGACGTGGTGATACCTAATATGTATACAGTTTTTTTATTTATGCAAGTTTTACACAATGATTTCATTTTTGAAACAAAAAAAATTAAAATCACGTTTTAGAGTTTCCATGTTTTTGGGCGGGAGGAGATGACGGTTTGATGGCACTATTTTGGGGTGCATATGAATTTTTGATCACTTGCCATTACACTTTTTGTGATGTAAGGTGACAAAAAATTGCTTTTTTTTACACTTTTTTTTATACAGTGCAGGCTATTACGGATGCAGCGATACCTAATCTGCATACTTTTTTATTTTATTTACTTAAGTTTTACACAACAGCTTTTTAAAACCAAAAAAATTATGTTTTAGTGTCTCCATATTCTGAGCCATATTTCTTATTTATTTTTTGGGGCGATTGTCTTAGGTAGGGGCTCATTTTTTGCAGGATGAGGAGATGGTTAGATTGGTACTATTTTGGTGGGCATATACGCCTTTTTGATCGATTACTGTTGTACTTTTTGTGATGCAAGTTGACAAAACACAAATGGTTTATTTAACAGTTTTTTTTTTTTTTTACGGTGTTCATCTGAGGGGTTAGGTCATGTGATGTTTATAGAGAGCCGGTTGATACGGACGCGGCGATACCTAATACCCAATTTTTTTTTTAACTTTATTTGGGGGAAATTAAGTTGTTTTTTTTCCAGGGGGCTGGATCTTACAGGCTCATCACCGGAAGGCAGCGCCGATGCCCAAGGCAGGCATTGCGCTGCCTTCCATGCCATCAGGTCACCACAGCCACATGGGGACCAGATGGCACCGCCGCCGCAACCTACAGCAAAAGCCGCAAACCGAAAGTCTGAATTGACGAGACACCCCCCCCGCACATTGACCCAAGGTGCCACTGGGTGGCGGTGATCGGAACTACACAGGATGTACAGGTACGCCCTGTGTCCTTAAGTACCAGGACATCAGGGCATACCTGTACACCCTGTGTCCCAAACAGGTTAAGTAAAGGAACAAGAAAGTGAAATCCAAGCAGAGTTTAAATGCAATTTGTGACAGAACACAACAATTTTACACCAAGCTGCTAGTGCTGCATCAATGGGTTACTTAAAAGTGTTTTAAAATAACTAAAATGTATTACTTGGATGGCCCCTGGGGTTCTGACCACTGGGACCTCCACCGATCACAAGAACTGGAATTCACAAGTCCCTTATGTGTATGGAGCGGTGGTGCACATGGCTTGACCACTTCTCCCATGGGACTTCTGGAAATCGCCTAATCCTCTAATTGACAGTCCTCTAGAAGTGAATGGAGTGCTGGAACACATATGTGATAGGACTCTGGGACCTCATTTCGTATAGGAAAACCCCTTTAGGTGACCTAGAGATGCAGCTAAAAGTTAGAGGCAGGCCACAGTCTTGAAGAGAATTGGTTGACCTTTTGCACCAGGCCCATGAGTTTTTAGCTATGCCCCTGCCCTGAAGGTTATCAGACGGCTCCTTTAACCACCTCCCGACCTCCTAATGCACCGATGCGTCCGGGAGGTGGTTGATTTGTTCCTCCTGGACGCATCGGCGCGTCATCTCGCGAGACTACGCCACAGCCGGCCCGCACATCGCGGGCCGGCATTTCGCAGCAGAGTATTTCGTCAGCAGCCTGCCGGCCACGATCATTGGCTGGCAGGTTGCTGATTTTTAAAAAATCAAATCAGCAGCCATTTAACCCCACATATTAGTAAATATGATGGGGTTATATGGCTGCTGTGCTCCTCTGCTCCTTCTTTTGGTCGGTTGGTTCCAGCAGAGGAGCACACATCACTGTGAGTACCCACTACACCACACTTAGCCCCCAGATCACCCCAATTAACCCTTTGATCACCCCTGTCAATCACTAGTGAAAGGAAAAAAGTGATCAGTGCAAACTGTCACTTTTTTTTTCACTGGTATTGACCGTTAGGTTTCAGTATAGTTTAGGCCCCTTGGTTAGGTAGTTTAGGGATAGATTAGCGCCCAGCCCACCGCAGTCCGTTATTCGCTGATTAGCGTATCGCTAATCAGCATTTGTACTTTTATAGTATCTGGAAGTGATCAAAACTGATCACGGTCAGATCTATAATAGTACTAGTGTCACTTTAGTTCTCCCTCCACCCAAAACGCAGTGTTTGCCCGATCAGGCCTGATCGGTCGCCCACACGTGCGTTCGCCCACGCTCGCCCCACCGCAGTGACAAAAAAATTTTTTTTTTTTGATCACTGCACATTCACTTTACACACACTGCGGCGATAAAAAAATCAGTTTTGATATTTTTTTTATCAACCGCAGCAGCCTCCGGTACTTCGCTAGCCTCCCATTTGTAAGACAGGCTTGCTTTTTTTTTTCTTGGGTAGTCTCAGGGAATACCCCTAAATTTAGTTGCCCACATGTCTAACAGGGGGTATTCCTCTGAAGAGGCCTACAGGCTTCTGACCCAGTCGGATGAGGAGTGGGAACCCTCATCTGATGAATCCAGCGGGTCAGAATACGAACCTGTAGAAAGCAGTGGCTCTCTGACCCAAAGTTCGGACGAGGAGGCTGAGGTCCCTGATAGCAGCAGGCGTACCCGGCCCCGTGTCGCTAGACCGCAGGTTGCGCAGGATCCGCTTCAAGAGCAGCAGAGTGGGGCTGGTGCTGTCGGATTACGTGGTGAGGCATACACCAGCAGCCCAGCCCTTCCTGGACCTAGTACCAGCACTGCCGTAGAACATGGTGAAGTAGCGAGCACCAGAAGCTGGTACGGTGGCACGTGCAGTAGTGACACCATCGCAGCCACCGCAAAGACGTGCCCATAGAGCCCCTAGAATCCCAGAGGTGCTGGCAAACCCTGATTGGCAGTCCCCAACTTCAGCCGCACCTGTAGTTCCCCCTTTCACCGCCTAGTCTGGAGTTCGGGTTGAGACAGCTCAGATCGGTTCGGCCCTGGGATTTTTTGAGCTGTTCTCGACTGCGGAGCTCTTAGACTTAGTTGTGGCAGAGACAAACCGGTATGCCACACAATTTATAACCGCTAACCCGGGAAGCTTTTATGCCCAGCCTTTCCGGTGGAAACCAGTCCAAGTTTCCGAAATTAAAACTTTTCTGGGCCTCCTCCTCAACATGGGCCTGACAAAAAAAGCATGAATTGCGGTCATATTGGTCCACGAACCCGATTCATCACATGCCCATGTTCTCTGCTGCTATGTCCAGGACACGATTTGAGACCATCCTGCGTTTCCTGCACTTTAGTGATAACAGCACCTCCCGTCCCAGAGGCCACCCTGCTTTTGACCGGCTCCACAAAATTCGGCCCCTCATAGACCATTTCAACCTGAAATTTGCAGATATGTATACCCCAGAGCAAAACATCTGCGTAGACGAGTCCCTTATACATTTTACCGGGCGCCTTGGCTTCAAACAATACATCCCAAGCAAGCGCGCCCGGTATGGGGTCAAATTGTATAAGCTCTGTGAAAGGGCCACAGGCTATACACACAAATTTCGTGTCTATGAGGGAAAAGATCAGACCCTGGAGCCGGTCGGTTGCCCTGACTACCTGGGGAGCAGTGGGAAGATAGTCTGGGACTTGGTGTCACCCTTATTCGGCAAGGGGTACCATCTTTATGTGGACAATTTCTACACAAGTGTGGCCCTCTTTAGGCATTTGTTTCTAGAACGGATTGGCGCCTGTGGTACCGCGCGAACTAGTCGCACGGGCTTCCCCCCCCCCCCAACGGCTCGTTAGCACCCGTCTTGCAAGGGGGCAGAGGGCCGCACTGTGTAACGAAGAACTGCTCGCGGTGAAATGGAGAGACAAGCGTGACGTTTACATGCTCTCCTCCATTCACGCAGACACGACAATACTAATTGAGCGAGCAACCCGTGTCATTGAAAAGCCCCTCTCAGTCCACGACTATAACCTTCACATGGGAGGGGTGGACTTCAATGACCAGATGTTGTCTCCGTATTTAGTTTCCCGCAGAACCAGACGCTGGTATAAGAAGGTGTCTGTATATTTAATTCAATTGGCTCTGTACAATAGTTTTGTTCTCTACAGTAAGGCTGGGAGAACTGGATCCTTCCTCAAATTTCAGGAAGAGATCATCGAGAACCTCCTGTATCCAGGAGGTTCCGTGGCCCCATCCACCAGTGTAGTTAGCCGTCTACACGAGCGACATTTCCCCAATGTCGTTGCTGGTACCTCAACCCACCCGTCACCCCGAAAAAGATGTCGTGTCTGTAGCAGGAGTGGAATAAGGCGTGACACCCGCTATTTCTGTCCTGACCACCCTGCCCTATGCTTAGGGGAGTGTTTCCGAAAGTACCACACACAGGTACACCTAGCATAGGGATCATCTCACCAGGATAGGCACACAGGGCTATTAGGGCCCATTCACTCACAGCTGCTGCAAACGTCTCCTTTCACATGGGACAAAGTGCATAACGCACTTCGCCACATCTTTGGGCGATTTGCACTTTGCATATTGACCCATGGGGAAGGAGAGGTTTGTTCTATAAAGGTAAAAAAAAAAAAAAAAAAAAAAAAAACAAACACCAGTAAGCAAACACGTTAATGTTTAGTTCAAAAAGTTAAAGTTTACATGTTCTGTTCCAAAGTTAATAAAATTATTGCGTTGTGGCCTGCTTTTTTCTTTTTTTACCTTCCAGGTGGACCAACCGATCTACTAGCTGCAGCACCGATGTGCATTCTGACAGAAGCATTGCGCTGCTGTCAGAATACACGCAAGTCGGTGTATGCGGCGCTGCAAGACGGGATTTTCTCCTCTGCAGTGACAGATACGTTTGCCAAGGCATACGAGCTGAGGAGGAGGCAGCGTTCCTATGCTTTGGCAAACACTAATATATATATATATATATATATATATATATATATATATATATATATATATATATATATATATATATATATATATATATAATCCTGGCAATGATTTATTCATCCACATCGATTGATGCGAATGGAGAAATCTGGTTTGCCAGGGCATACGAGCTAAGTGGGTATGGATGTAGGGCGGAGCTCCTATGTCCTGGCAGACACCTTTCCCCTCCATTTTTTTTTTTTTGGGCAGAGATTTTTTCATCCACATTGATCGATGCGAATGAAGAAATCTGTGCCGTTCATTTTTTTCTTTCAGCCCAGAGGCTGAATGGAAAAAAAAAATCTCATTACCTGTATGCTCAATATAAGGAGAATAGCAGAAACTCCTAATGCTGGCCATACATGTAATGATTGCGGAGACCCTCAAATGCCAGGGCAGTACAAACACCCCACAACTGACCCCATTTTGGAAAGAAGACACCCCAAGGTATTTGCTGAGGGGCATATTGAGTCCATGAAAGATTTACATTTTTGTCCTAAGTTAGCGGAAAGTGAGACTTTGTGAGAAAAAAAAAAAAAAAAAAAAAATATCAATTTCCGCTAACTTATGCGAAAAAAAAAAAAATTCTGTGAACTTGCCAGGCCCCTCATTGGATACCTTGGGGTGTCTTCTTTCCAAAGTGGGGTCACATGTGGGGTATTTATACTGCCCTGGCTTTTTAGAGGCCCTAAAGCGTGAGAAGAAGTCTGGGATCCAAATGTCTAAAAATGCCCTCCTAAAAGGAATTTGGGCACCTTTGCGCATCTAGGCTGCAAAAAAGTGCGACACATCTGGTATCACCGTACTCAGGAGAAGTTGGGGAATGTGTTTTGGGGTGTCATTTTACATATACCCATGCTGGGTGAGATAAATATCTTGGTCAAATGCCAACTTTGTATAAAAAAAAGGGAAAAGTTGTCTTTTGCCAAGATATTTCTCTCACCCAGCATGGGTATATGTAAAATGGCACCCCAAAACACATTCCCCAACTTCTCCTGAGTACGGTGATACCAGATGTGTGACACTTTTTTGATGCCAAGGTGGGCAAAGGGGCACATATTCCAAAGTGCACCTTTCGGATTTTGCAGGCCATTTTTTACACATTTTGATTGCAAACTACTAACCACACATTAGGGCCCCTAGAATGCCAGGGCAGTATAACTACCCCACAAGTGACCCCATTTTGGAAAGAAGACACCCCAAGGTATTCTGTGAGGGGCATGGTGAGTTCCTAGAATTTTTCATTTTTTGTCGCACGTTAGTGGAATATGAGACTTTGTAAGAAAAAAAATAAAAATAAAAAATAATCATTTTCCGCTAACTTGTGACAAAATAAAAAGTTCTATGAACTCACTATGCCCATGAGCGAATACCTTAGGGTGTCTACTTTCCGAAATGGGGTCATTTGTGGGGTTTTTCTACTGTTTGGGCATTGTAGAACCTCAGGAATCATGACAGGTGCTCAGAAAATCAGAGCCGTTTCAAAAAGCGGAAATTCACATTTTTGTACCATAGTTTGTAAACGCTATAACTTTTACCCAAACCATTTTTTTTTTTTGCCCAAACATTTTTTTTTTAATCAAAGACATGTAGAACAATAAATTTGGCGAAAAATTTATATATGGATGTATTTTTTTTTGCAAAATTTTACAGCTGAAAGTGAAAATCGTTACATTTTGATTAATAAAAAAAGTAAAAATGTCAGCAGCAATAAAATACCACCAAATGAAAGCTCTATTAGTGAGAAGAAAAGGAGGTAAAATTCATTTGGGTGGTAAGTTGCATGACCGAGCGATAAACGATGAAAGTAGTGTAGTGCAGAAGTGTAAAAAGTGCTCTGGTCATGAAGGGGGTTTCAGCTAGCGGGGCTGAAGTGGTTAAAGGGGTTGTCCAACAAAAAAAATATTCTATAGTTTTCAAACCAGCACCTTGATCTGAATACTTTTGTAATTGCATGTAATAGTTACTGTGTTATGCAATGAAATCTCACTCTATAGCACCACCTGCTGTTTGATCATTTTTTTTATTTATTATTCCTCTGTCCTGCCCACTGAGATGCACATGCTCAATTATACCCCTCAACCTGCCACCAACTGCAGCAGAAAGGAAAAACCGCCCAAGAAAGGACACGCTCTCTAAGCTGACAGCTTAAAATAAATCTAGCAGAGCAAATAGAGCAATGAATGGGGAGATCTCTGGATCCATGTTAGATAGGTCTAGCTTTGTTAGAAAGAGATTGCCATGTACTATATAATACTAATTCTGGAATAACCCCTGTAAAGTGATTCTAATAATTGCACCATATAAGGCAGGGGCTACATGGTGATCTTGGCCACTACGCCGGTCACTCAAAGACCTCTGCATAGTAGCACCGAATGAGTTTGCAGCGTGACTTACAAATGACTGATTTCAGAATGGCATAAAGTCTATTTTTTGCGATTCTGGGGTCACAACTTCTGAGTCGTGCTTCGACCCCATTCAGTGCAATCGCTGCACTGCTACACAGATCTTTGGACGTGTGACTGATGTCATGGAAGATTGCTGTGTAGCCCCAAATAAATTTTTCTATAAAACAGATATTTACTGTAATGGTCATTAAGTCAGTCTGGCACTGAGATCATTTTATTATCATTCTGTTAATGACATAGCAAATAATGGCAGTTACATAGTAATAAAAAATGGCATTACAATTCTTTTCGGGACAAATAAAATGAAAACCAGGTCTAGCAACATAGAAAAGATTTAATACCATAAAAATAAAAGTTCTTATTTTCCAGTCATAATTTGCAGTCTAAAATATATTTTGTTAAGCAAAAGATTCAAATGTTTTCTCAATGTTGTAAAATAAAAACAAAAAAAGACAAGATAACCATGAAACAAATGTAAGAGGGCATGAGAAGCTTATTAGTCTTCGGTATTGCACGGGCTATTATCGGATCATTTACAATATCATATTTACATTTGCAGGAGACAATAACTACATAATTTAAGTACAAAACAATACTATAAAAGCATGTAAATTACAAAAAAGGTAAGCTATACAGTACTTTTTCACGGTGATACAAATTTAAAAACATTGCAGATGTCTCACCAGTAGAGGGCAGCATACACACATCTATATACACACACAATTGGCAGTTATGCACTTGTGGCGCTACAAATTGAGCCATTGTAATTCACAGGCCGCAATCCTTTAAGTATGCAAACAAAAAAAACTATCACATTTCAACAGAAGTGGTAAATTAAGGTCAAAGTAGCTACACACAACTGTATGTTGGTGCTGTTAAATGGGTAACCACAATATTGTGAAGGACAGACTCTGGTGGGAGTGCGATATGACGCAAAGAAACGTATTTACAGATATCGTGGGGACCAATCACCTGGTTTTCCCTCATTAACTCATTTTGATAGTAAAGAGTTTTATTACATCCCTGATATTAGATAAATTTGGTCTTGAGTGAGAAAGGCCTTAACTCAACATGTGATTGTGCGATCTGTACATTTAAAATATGTCACTAGAGTCCCCCTTAACCTGGAAGATTTACAAGGGTTTACTTGTTTTAGTAAGCAACGCCCTTGAAACTTTTCAAAATTTTCTTGTTAGAAAAGTCTGTTTAGCTGTGGATCATGTGATCACCTACACACAGCGGTATAGATATGTCTGTGTATGTAGATATATATGGGTAGCACATCTATATATCCCTAAAATCTCAGCTCTGGACCAGATTTGATGTTAAAGTGGTGACAAACGTGTAGCTCAATAGATCTTAAATGGAAAACAAGGGAAAGTTATCAAAACCGGTGTAAAGAAAAACTGGCTTAGTTGCACATAGCAACCAATCAGATTCCATCTTAGTTTGCAGAGCTCTTTTGGAAAATGAAAGGATCAATCTCATTGGTGGCTAAGGGCAACCAAGTCAGTTTTCCTTTGGACCAGTTGTGATAAATCTCCCCAATGTCTTTTTTTTCCCCTCTCCTCCACTTCCCTAGAGGGTGTTCACATATTCTGGATGCGAGGAGGATTTTGGAGTGGATTCTGTGTCGAAATCTGCTAATATTCCACATGTAAGGGAAGTGAACGGGGTATTTAATACCAAATTCACAAACACATATTCCACTGCAGCAACACAAGTGTCAGCCCCACATTTCTGCTGCAGAACCTCTTCTAAATACGTTTGGGATTTGCCACAGAAACATTACACAACTGGGAGATATACATTGGTTATGGTATTGCTTGTTTTTTAGCTGTCATGGAAATATACAGAGGCTGTCATGTGACCTTTATTCCTAGAAGTGTGTTCTTTGAGTGGAGATCATGTGACAGGATGTCCATGCAGAGATGTCTACTAATACTACCATGGCAACCTCAGAGCAAGCAGTAATCTAGACAATCTATACATCACTAGGGCAGTTTCAGAAGAAATAAAAACAGCACAAGGTGGAGATTAAAAGATGCCATCATTTCTAATTTACAATACATTGAAGAGTAAGTTTTAAAAGGGATCCTGTCACTAGGTTTGGGGCCACTAAACCACTAGCAGGTCCTTATCCAGCTGGGATTTGGCTTTCTAAAGATGACCCACCCCGTCACATTCATCTATTAGGTACGAAACTCATTTCAAGAAGCATAACTTACTGAAACCACCTAATACTTTTAAAGATGAGGTGTGGTTATGTTTTCAACACTACAAGCATGGGCTACCGCATGTGATATGGTATTTAGCCAGCCAATCAGCCATGGTGAATAAAAACCTGAACTTCCACAGCCACTATATGGAGCCGCATTGGCCACTGATTTAACCAGCTGCGGTATTAGTTGACCGGTACAGAACAGGCATGGGGGCTTAAAGGGGTTGTTCCACTTAATGAAAAAAAATCTCGCTCAAACCCTAAAATGTATTAAAATTTAAAAAATGCTATACTCACTCTAATTTCTCTGGTCAGATTCTCCTGCTGGAGGACAGTAATTGGCACATCAGTGTGTGGCATGCACAATGACGTGCTGCTATATGGCATCTTAACACTGCAGCCAATTACTGCCTCTGCAGTAGACAGTTGAGGACACTGATTGGCTGCAGCGGTCATGTGCCGTATTCCAGCAAATTACTGATGTTGCTTCTAAAGAACCAGCACCAGAAGAACTGGGCTAGTGCAGCAGAGAATGGCACTAGAGAAAGGACTGAGTATGACTAACTTTAAGACAATTTAGGGTCTCTAAAATTTTTTGTTATCTCGGACAACCCCTTTATGAACCTAACAAAAGTCCTTCTCTAAAGGAATATAAACTAAGCTGGCCTATTAGATGCAGATATTTGGTCCTTGGTACATTGGCACAGTACAATAGCATGCTAGTAAAATTTGGATCCTTATTGGTACAAATATCCTGCAGACTGTGTTCAGCCATTAATCAGAGAGATGCACAGCAATCAGCTCAATCTCCCAGAGGTCCATAACATTGATGTTGTAAATGTTTAGTGACTAAGTTGTGTACAAATCATTTCCTCATATGTAGAGCGTCCTGAAATTTGGTGCTGGTGTATCGGGCATGGAATCCTTTTTTGTTGATTGTATCGTCCGTATGAAAGCGAATCATAATGGAGTCTCCAGCTGAATATATTTCTTCTGGGGGCTAAAGGAGAAAAAAAACACAAAAAAAAACCTTCAATTAAAAGTATACACCAGGTATAAAACATACAATGCAATTATCATGGTTTTCTTATAACCTATTACCAGATTTGGAGATAAAACCAGCAGCCGAACATTTTGAAGAACATTAGACATTAAAATGCTGGTTTTCTATGTTTTACCTATCGAGTTTGCAGTAATTTTTTTTGTCAGGCCGAGAAACTCATCAACCAGTGCAATCAAGCTAACAAGGTCTAGAAAAGTTGTCCATATGCACTGAAGAATTAGCAGCCAAATCCTCTTTTGGTTATCGGTAATATCACCATAAAACATGTGCAACCAGCTGGGTCATGTATCCATTTCAACGGGGAAAGCAGAAAAAAGCTGGAATTGCACATGTTTTTGAGACCGTGCCCCAGATCTACCAATGTGCCTTCATCTATGATCTGTTGAAAAAGTGGATGCTTTTTTTCGTCTTGCTCGAAAAGGGGATGGGGCATGGCTCTGTGGGAAAGAAGCGTGTCCTCAGATGTGCCATTCTGTCTTAAAGTGAGCCAACCAATAGTTGATAGAGAAAAAGGTCTATCCTTAAACCAGAAGCATCATCTAAATCAGTGGTTCTCAACCTTTCTAAAGCCGTGACCCCTTAATACAGTTCCTCATGTTGTGGTGACCCCCAACCATTACATTTTTTTCCTTGCTACGTCATAACTAATTTTGCTACTGTTATGAATTGTAGTGGTGCGCACAGTAGCCCTCAAATAAATAACTCAGTGGTGCTCACAGTATCCCCCCCCCCCCCCCCAAAATAAAAATAAAAATAAAAATAAATAAATATAATAAAAATAAAATCAGTGGTGCTTCAAGTCCCCCCCAAATAAATAAATCAGAAGTGCTCAGGGTCCCCCAAATAAATAAATCAGCGGTGCTTCATGTCCCCCCAAATAAATTAAGCCTTGCTCAGCCAAATCTAAATAAAATTAGCCAGGCTCAATTAAATCATTGGTGGCAGTGGTGCTCAGCGGCGGTGTCATTAACAAAAAAAAACTCGGACCTCAGCAGACAGGCGGCCCGACTTACCCGTCCAGACGTCAGGCTCCTTCAAGCACAGGCAGTGATAGGACATCACTTCCTGTGCGCGAGGATAAGGGGCCGCTGCTGTTGTGCGGGCGACCCACAATAGGAAGCCTCAGGCAACCCCCAGGAAAGGGCCGATCGACCCGCAAAGGGGTCGCAACCCCTAGGTTGAGAACTGCTGATCTAAATGGAACCCCCGTAATAAATTTGGTGCAGGTCTAGACATTTTGTCTGGGCCAGTGTTTTCTTTCTCCAGATTTTGAGACAACACCAGGAGTGGATCTGAGAAAAGTCAGAAAAGACTGAAATCTCTCAGATCCTTCTTTCCTCCACAACATCTACTAGCAGTGTAGAGTCAGGTGGTCCCATACTCATAAGATTGTCGGTGTCAGTTCCCTCAGGATCACCCTGCAATAAAGAACTGGCAAGTAGTCTCCTGGCGGCTCCATTTAGGGGTCTGTCACATCAACAACCCATGCCCACTGCAGCCTCTCACTCACTGGCCTCTTCAGTGCACTACTGAGGCCAGTGACTGGCTGTAGTGGCCATTTGTTGCGATGTCACTGCTGCAGCCAGGTAAACAGAGCCCAGTCGGGGGAACAAAAGCAGCAGCGCTAGATCTGCCAAGTACTTACCAGTTCTTTAAAACAGGGGCATTTCCTGAAACTGGACAACCCCCTTTATAACAATTTCTGGTGTCCTAGTTGTGTAGTCGTCAGCTGGACATTATTACCGGTTGTCTCTAGCCAAGCTTCTGCTACACTATAGACGAGGTTACACAACCTAGGTTGCTCCAAAGCTTGTATTATCAGTTTGTACTTAAGCAGGACCCGTCGCCTCTCCTGACTGTTTTAGTAACTACTTGCATTCCCCATGTAATTACAATTCTGGAGCATGTATTCTTATGGCTCTAGGCTGTGCCATTCCTTTATTATTCCTACTCTAAGTTTACAAATAAATTTACAGCAGTAAAGGTACTGCTGGGTGTTACCAGTAGTGGGCGAGTCTGGCTCTGTCCAATCAGTGCTGCTGTCAGCCTGTGCATAGACTCTCTCTCCCTCCCCCCTCCCCCAGATTACTACAGGAAAAGCACATCTTGTAGCTGAAACATTGTGTCCCATAGCTAACCACACACACTTCCTCGCTCATATTTCAAAACTAATGAGTGGTGTAAAAGTGCAAAAAGTCACAAAATTTGAGCGCAAGTGACCGCAAAAAGTTGCAAAGCACCTTTTCTGCAACTTTTTGAAGCCAGAATTCTGGAGTGTAGGTCGTGACTAGTTATCCCCATGGTGTCTAACCCCTGGGGTATATGTACCACAGGTTGAAAAATTAGTGTTTATATCAGGAATGTCAAACTCGTGGCCTCTAGCTGTTGCAAAACTACATATCTCCGCATACCCAGATAGCTGTAGGCTGTCTGAGCATCACGGAAATTGTAGTTTCTCAACAGTTTGAGGGCCACAAGTTTGACATGGTTTGTCTTGTCTGGCATTCAGCACTGATAGCTTCTCTTCTGTGTGCTTTCACATATATGCTAATCAAATATTACAGAACTTGAAACATTTCAAATAAAAAAAGGGAATTCACAGAAATATGGAAAACTTACCCCCGAGCCACAATATCTAGCTAGTCGTGGAGCAGTACTGTCATAACCATCGTATATCTCCATGTAGTCATAACCACAGTCTGATTCTTCCTCCATTTCAAAGGTCTCAAAGATCAGTTCTACTCCATAGCCATCTTCTGCTACAATGACCCAGTCACAGTTGGCTTGTACTGGGTAAATATTATCACCGTACTGGGCATGTGAAAAGAGATCTTTTGTTTGGATCTCAGCTTTCAGTCGTCCTCCGCATTCTGTAGATGCAAAGAAACACAATATAGAAGATTTCCAGACATTGCTCCTACTTCTAGAACGTCACTGATTTCTTCTGACCTGTTCGGCTGCATTACTGCAAGAATGGTGATCCATCTGCTGCCTGCAGGTACATTACTAATCACTCACTTAAAATATGTTCATAAAAGGGTTTGAACAGATCACAAAAAAAATAAAAAAATAAAATTGTGCTTTTGAAAAATAAAGTGGTTTATCATCCAATCCACAGGCGAGGTGACACATGTATGATCACTTGGGTCTGACAGGTCACCATTCAAAAACATAGGGGTCCCTTAATCACCCATTCACTTCTATGGGAAAGCAACAGTAATGAGCTGTAATCTGTGGAAAAACCCAACTGTTCAGTTTCCCTACAGTGCTTCCACAGGGGAAGTTAAGTATTACACAATTCCCTTTTAAGGCAATGGGTTCTCTGTGTGATGCAGGACAGGACAAGGCTTCCAGAACAACAGATGCTCTCTATGACCGTTCTCCACTTTCGGCTATTAATTCAGAATTCCCCGATACAGTATATAAAACACATCTCTATATGAAATCAAGTGCCATATTACAGAAGCTTGTTCAAAGCCATAGTACAGCCTGCGACCTAAAGGCCATGCGGTCGTTTAGAGTTCTTCAGTGTATACGACACATTATATTTAGTCACCTACCTGTGTTGTACTTGGCTTGAAACCCTTTCCTCTGCACCGAAGCATCAGAATAAAAGCGCATAAACATATGATTTGTGGATGCAATAATAGGTTCGGGTTTACTGCTGCCACAAAATCGGCCTAGAATTGGGGATTTCCCGGTTGGTCCGTCATACAGCTCAAGGTGGTCATAGGCACATTCCTGGTGCAATTCAATTTCAAAGTCATTAAACACCTGGAAGTGTAAAAATGATTAGGAAAAGGAAGTAAAATCAGTGGACGGTTAGAGGCTACAGTAAGTGATGTCAGCTCTGAAAATACAGAGGATATGGAACATCCAAGGTATAAAGAAAAGCTCTGCGGGAGCAAACATCTAAAAGAGCACAGCTCTTGTGTTGTCTATGGTCCTGAGCTGTGAATATGAAAAAAAAAAAACATTGGCAAGTATGCATGCACCTGTCAACAGCATCAATCATACAAGTTCCTCTCTGAAGCACATTAAATTATATCTGATTAACGCATAGGGAATATGTGCCAATTTGGCGGGGTCCAACCAGTCACAGGAATGGTGGCTGTATTCCCCTTTTGAATGGAGCGTTCTGGTGTCTGATTCCAGAGAGCAAAGAGCTGATCGGATACCGATAGCCTATCCTAAGGAAACGTGATCAATATTAAAATGGGTTCTCCGGACTTTTTCTACCGATGACCTATCCTCAGGACAGGTCATCAATATCAGATCAGAGGGGGTCCAACAACGGCACCCCCGCCGATCAGCTGTATGAGAACAAGGCACACGCAGCGTGCACATGCCGTCTCCCTTCTCTATTACTGTCCGCTGCTTTGCCATAGACATACACAGTGTAGAGCAGGAAGAGAGAACAGAAACTGAACGTACTGACAGCTGATATTGATCTATCCTGAGGTCATCAATGGAAAAAGCCCAGACAACCACTTTAATCCTGGAAAATCCTTTTAATAAACCTTTGTCAGGATCAGGACTTTTACTTACAAGTTTGACTCTATGACCTGCTGTAGTGGAGATCTCCCAGGTGCACTCTTTTCGACTGGGGTACTTATCAGGATAGTTGGGGCTTGAAACGGTTCCTTCTGCACTTAGGAATCTGTGTTCACAGCCAGCTGGATGTAAATTGATGAGGAGTTATAAATAGTAATACAATTAATGTAACATTATGCTAAATACAAAATGCATTAAAAGGGTTGTCCATGAGAGCATATAGACTACCTTAAAAGGGTGTGAAATCACAGAATAATCCCTCTTTCACACGGGCGTCGTATGCGAGGGCTGGATAGGATGCGGGTGCGTCGCGGGAAAATCGTGCGATTTTGCCTGCGAGTGGGGCGAGTATTGAATGCGATTGTGTTCTGTTTTTTTTTTTTTTTTACGCGCGAGTGCAATGCATTTTGCAAGCACGCAAGAAAACTGAATGTGGTACCCAGACCCAAACTTCTTCACCGAAGTTCGGGTTTGGGTTCGGTATTCTTATAAGTACGGTAAATTAGGGATGGAGGGGTTAAAAAATAAAATATTTTTTTTTTTAAATAAGCCGGGCTGGATGAGGCGAGTTTGTCTTCTTTCTTCTTCGAGGACCTGGGAGAAAAGGACCTTTAGTGACATCACTGTGCCCATGTGATGATCGCAGTGATGTCAAAGGTCCTTTTTTATCAGGTCCTCAAAGAAAAAAAAAAAAAAAAAAAATAAAAAGACTTCAAGCCGGGCTGCGCAAACAAGTGGAGGAGGGGAGTAAAATTGTATTTATTTTTTTAACCCCTCCATCCCTAATTTACTTAGCATTCTGTATTAAGAATGCTATTATTTTCCCTTATAACCATGTTATATGGGACAATAAAAGATCGGGTCCCCATCGCGAGCGTCACCTAGCAACCATGCGTGAAAATCGCACTGCATCCGCACTTGCTTGCGGTTTTCATGCAGCCCTATTCACTTCTATGGGGCCTGCGTTGCGTGAAAAACGCACAATATAGAGCATGCTGCGATTTTCATGCAACGCACAAGTGATGCGTGAAAAATCACTGCTCATGTGCACAGCCCCATTGAAGCGGATTCAGTGCGGGTGCAATGCGTTCGCCTCACGCATTGCACGCACGAGGAATGGGCCTAAGGAGCAAAATTTGCTATTTCTTCTGCAATAACAGATCTTACTGATTCAATGGGGTCCATTGGGTGTTATTCATATTAGTTATTCAATGAATATGTTATAACCGGAAGCCACAGCACAAGTGTGAACATAGCCTTATCACAACATAGGACATTAGTTTCAAAAGCAAGCATACTGCCATGTAGGGTAGGTGCCCTGAAACATACCCATAAGTTTCTTATGAAAATCCACTCCTCTAATACAGAGCTTTTTTTTTTTTTTCCACAAATAAGGTTTTTGGTGCACCCGTCTTCTCTGCTTTTGCTACCAGCTTTGGAATCTCAAGGACTAACTTAAACAAGAAAAGGTGATGGATGCAGCATTGCTCCGCCAGTGATTCCAACCAACAGTGGTTCAGTGCACCAAACACCTTATTCTCATAAAAATAAAAAAGCAGCATCTCAGGAACAGAGGGCTGGATTTTTACAAGACAGGTACCCTACATGGCAGTATGCTTACTTGGAAACCATTTTGGAGGTGTCAGACTCCCTTTAAGAACCAGTTCCTCATCTCTACATTTTCCCCACAGATATTAATTGTAGTTTTCGTCACAGCATTTGGATACTAAGAAACAGACTGCAATGAAAACATTTGACTCATTTCACGTAGAGTTACGGTCAGAGTAGGGCCTAGTTCACAGTTCAGTA
This sequence comes from Bufo gargarizans, assembly GCF_014858855.1. NCBI lineage: Eukaryota > Metazoa > Chordata > Amphibia > Anura > Bufonidae > Bufo > Bufo gargarizans. The sequence goes on along the minus strand of NC_058085.1, from coordinate 272,601,839 downwards.
ATTTAGTCCGTGTTTGATCAGTGATTTCCATCAGTCATTGTGAGACAAAACCAGGTACGCCTCAAAAACACAGAACAGGGGGAAATCTTTCCACTACACCTCATCTCTGTGTAGCCTCCACTCCTGGTTTTGGTGAAAAAAAAAAAAAAAACATTTTTTTAATGGAAATTACTGACCAAACACAGATTGGGAACTAGGCCCAAATCCTGGGAAGTAGATTGACACGGCAGATTGAAACTATTCTGCTTTTTATAAAAAGGTGCTTTTGTGGTCTAGTGGTTTATGCACTTTAGTAAAAATTGGAAACTAGCTCCAAAATAGAAGAATTATACATCTTTTCTCCATATTTCTGTTAGGCACTTTGATAATTCTGCTCAAATGACCTATAGGCAGACCTCACAGGGTCCATGTTGCATACTAGGTAGGAACTGTTGAAATCTGAAGAGAGTCTCCTTGGCTTCAACAGTCAGTACATGCAGCAATGCTCAGAAGGGTTATCCAAAACTAATAAAAGACCTCCCAGAATGGCCAACCTGCAGTGGTGACCATACACACCTGTTCCCCGCCACTGGATTCGGTCTCTGTTACTCCCGGGCCGGCTCTTCCCCTCCCTGCAGCTCGGAAAACAACATCCATTGTTGTGACGTAAAAGGAGCAGATAACTGCGGCTGCATGGTTGGCCACTCTGGAAATTCTGTATTAATCTTTGATGGAAGCCCCCTAATACAGTCGATGTCGATACCAATTATGTATTTTTGTTCAGTATTTATCAAGTACAAATGCAATCTAATGATAAAGGTGATGACTTCTTCACAAAGTCAGTGGACGGCCTTACCCTCTTTACAGTCGTGTCCATTTTCATGGAGCATGTAGCCATTTTTGCACTGGCACACATAGCTGCCTAAAGTATTGAGGCACTCATGCTGACAGCCCCCGTTCTCCTTCGAGCACTCGTCCTTATCTGTACAGGAAAGCAGATGGAGCTTTAACCCTTCCACTACCGGAGGATTTTTAGTTTTCATCTTTCTTCCCCATCTTTCTTGAGCCACAACTTTTTTATATTTCCGTTCACATAGCTGCATGAAAGCTTATTTTTTGCGGGACAAGTTGTACTTTCTAATGCCACTATTAATTGTGACATACAATGTAGTGGGAAGCGGTAAAACAATTCCAAATGGAGTGGAATTGGGGAAAAATAAAAAATAAATTCCTCCAACCGGTTTAAGAGTTTTGATCCCACGGCGTTTCATTTGTGAAAAAACGGACCCACGCCCTTCATTCTTTGGGTCAGTACGATTACAACGATACCCCATATGGATAGGTTTTTATGTCTAAATTGTGTAAAAATAAATGTATACTTTAACAAAAAAAAAAAAAGTTATTTTTAATCACCATATTCTGACCGCTATAACTTTTTTATAGTTATATTTACTTTGCCGAGTCCAGTTTTTGCAGGACAATCTGTAGTTTTTACTGATACCATTGTGGAGTGTGTGTGTCTTTTTGATCACATTTTATTAAAAAAATTTGGGTAAGAAGCAATGAAAAAAAAGGGCAAATTGGCCATTTTGACCCTTTTTTCCATTGCGCCATTAGCCGAATTAGAAAAATATTTTTATTAACAGTACGGGCGTTTTCGCTCACAGTGATACCCATGATGTTTTTATTTTTTTGTTATTTAAGCTTTATTTTATTATACGGAAAAGGGCGCGATTCAACTTTAAAATTTGTATATTTTTTTACTTTTTTGAATTTTTTGTAATGATTTTGAAGCTCATATGAGCCTATAAAAATCATTTTTTTATTATCTTAAATTTTTTATGATAATGTATTTTTAAAATGTGTTTATTACTTTATATTGCTCATTTCTTATATTGGCCTGTCATTGGTGGCCAAAATAGTAATTGCAGTTTGAATACTCTGGGTCTCGTCAGCGAGACCCAGCGCATTCAAATCAATTACCGGCATCCTTACTTGCCACAGAGAATGCCAGTAAGACCCCCAGAAGCGTGAGCTCACTTGATCACGGCATCTAAAAAAGGCTTTAATTACTGCGATCGGCATTATTGACGGTCGCTGTAATTAGCGGCAGGTCTCTGCTGTTTGAAACAGCAAAGACCTGCTGGCCATGACACCCATTGCACATGTGAGCGGATGCCAGGTTTGCCTATTGCTCCAGCGCCGTACATGTACAACGCTGGCAGCGAAAAGGTTAATACCTGTCACTAGTTTTACTTTATAAAAGCAATACCTCATACGTACATTTTGGCTCCTGATATGCCAATTAATAGAATCAGTACAAGGAGGAAAAGACCATCAGCTTTTCTCAGTGCTCGTCTCCTTCTCCCTGGCTGTGACGCCGTCCAATCGCAGTGGACCACTTCACAGACAGGGAGAAGACCTGCTCTCGTGAGATTCGGTAAATCCCACGAGAACAGCCTATGTAAAAGAACATGGTACTTGCTGTACTCGCTTACATAGCCTGATATCTAAGATTTACCAAATCTCAGGAGAACAGCTTTCCTTCTCCCTGGCTGTGAAGTTGTCCGCTGCTATTGGACCATGTCACAGCCAGGGAGATGGAGACTCCCACTGAGAAAAGCTGATGTCTCCTGCTCTATGTACCGATGCCATCAAATAGCATCTCAGGCAACATAAGACAAACAGGAGACATAGGTGCGCCACAGAGGAGCGGATTATGAAAAAAAATATATATAAAAATTGCGAGATGGCATCTTCTGAACATGGACTACAGTATGAGTTATTGCTTTTATAAAGTAAAAAAACTGGTGAAAGCTCCTCTTTAAACGAGCAACGTCACAACAGTGCGACTCTTTAAATGAAAGCGCGTCCTAAAGCTCATCATACAGAAGAAACCAATCTTCTTACCAGAGAAGAAGTTGACTTTAAACCCTCTTTTTGACACCGTGTTGTCAGATTTAAATTCCAGTCGGATAGTATTGCCCTGTGAAGTTACCACTTCTGGTTTCTCAGATCCACAATATCTTCCATGTAGTTTAGTATCCGTCTTGAGCACACTGCGAACTTCCACATAATCGTATTTACAAACCTGCAGAAGCCAAAGTAAAGACTGATATTACTGTTCTTGTAGATCTACTCCTACATAAACGTAACATAGGGGAATGAGTACTGTATGGTATGAGCCATTACCATAATGCTACAATGGGTTCAATGCAGGGGTTAAATAAAGCATTTATATTTTGTGTCTACTGAACTTACATCGTTGCCTTCAAGTTCAAAGAATTCAAACTGTAGAGATATTCTGTACTGCGCTGGAGCCACCACCTGCCACACACAGTTTTTATTAGTGGGGTATTCATTAGGCCAACCAGGGCTAGTGATCGTCCCATCCAGCTTTGTGATAACACCGCCACATGCAACTACGGGAGAGAGAAAAATCAAGAATTTATGGGTAATTATTTTGAATAAAGCAACTAGGAACGAGCAAAGCAACTAGGAACGAGCAAAGCAACTAGGAACGAGCAAAGCAACTAGGAACGAGCAAAGCAACTAGGAACGAGCAAAGCAACTAGGAACGAGCAAAGCAACTAGGAACGAGCAAAGCAACTAGGAACGAGCAAAGCAACTAGGAACGAGCAAAGCAACTAGGAACGAGCAAAGCAACTAGGAACGAGCAAAGCAACTAGGAACGAGCAAAGCAACTAGGAACGAGCAAAGCAACTAGGAACGAGCAAAGCAACTAGGAACGAGCAAAGCAACTAGGAACGAGCAAAGCAACTAGGAACGAGCAAAGCAACTAGGAATCCTAGATCCAAAAGGTCGCTTCGCTCAAAACTTCGGCTTAACACTGTACAGTCGCCATACAGCATAAAAACGTATGGCCTCCGACGAGGCGAAGGGAGTTATTCCCAAAGTCTTTCGAGACTTTGGTGAATAACTTCGGCATTTGAGTTTAAATCTGAAAACCATTCTAAACCTTGGATCGGAAGTTGGCTTCGGTACTGACTGGTAGCTCGGAACCAAAGCAGACTTCGGATCCAAAGTTTTAAAATGGTATTTCTGTTTAAAAATTTAAATACCGAAGTTATTTACCAAAGTCTCACCAGACTTTGGGAATAACTCACTTTGCCTCGTCAGATACCGACAGACTGATCTCCGTACAGCAGTAAACCGAAATTTTTGAGCGAAGCGACTTCAGATCTAGGATCCGAAGCTGGCTTCTCTCATCCCTAATAGCAACTGTGTATTTTATTACAAATTCTCTTTACAAACAATAAAAACTAACATTTTTCTTAGGTCTCATGCACACTACTGGATTTTTCTTGTGTGTGCTACCTGCATTATTATTTTTTTTGCAGACAGACATTGACCTATTCATTCCTATTAGGCCATGCACACATTTTTTGTGGATCCCTGGGGACATTGCGGCAAGTTATAAAACTAGTCCTATTCTTGTCCGTTTTGTGGACAAACAGTATTTTCTATTGATGGGAGGAAGAAAAAAAAAAAATAAAAAAAAATAATAATGTTTACAAATATAAAATGCTGTTTTTTGTGGATTTAATGTTTGCAGAACGAAGTACAGACACAGCTGTGTGCATGAGGCCTTATAGGAGACTATCCTACATATTATCTATGGTTGTGTGCACACAAGGATTTTTTTTATATATCTTTGTGATCTAGTTTCTACCTACCTTCACAGCTTTTCTTATCCGGAGTCAGTTCATATCCTGGGTCACAGACACATCTGTAACTTCCCAATGTATTAACACAACGCTGGGCACATCCTCCATTATCTGGTGTGGCACACTCATCGATCTCTTAAAAAATAAAAATAAAAATAAATGTTTTTTTTTTTAATTGGCACAGTGTAAGGTCTCGTGTACACAAACGTTTTTAATGTTTTTTTGCGGCCCATATATATGGAACTGTGGAGAGGGGTAGTCCTGATGAGGTTCACAATGCACATGATCAAAGAAGATTTAGGCCCATATCAGCAGAAGACATCCACTTTACAAGTCACAGGAGCTAGCCCTGTGCATCAAACAGCCTTACAAAGTTGAAAAGACAAAAAAAACCACTACCTTTAAAGAAGTTCGCAGAAAATCCAGCTTTATTGACTGAAGAATCAGAGAAAAATTTTATCCAAAGATTATTTGAGGTAGATTTAATGTCATCAGGCTTCTCATAGCCACAGAACTGCCCAATAAGGGGACTATCTTCTGATGGACCATCACGTATTTGCAGGTGATCATATAAGCAATTGTCATGCGTTTCAAACTATGGGAAAGAAATTAGAGTTCAACATAATTCAAATATATTCGTGGTTTGACTTTACTGTCCAAGTGTATAATACAGTATATAGACAAATCGTAAAAACAACGCCAGAGCAATTCACCTTGGTTGTTACTTTATCTTCAGTAACCTGAAAAGATCCTTTGAGGCCTTCAAGCAAATAATATATATAAGGCAGCAGTCTCATGACACCACCTACCCGTATGTCCTATTAGGACATATGAACATCATATGGTGGTCTTGTACTCTGGAGCCCCCTCTGGTAGACCCACCACATCCATGCATTATTTGGATGGTTGGTTATTTGAATGCCAGTGATGTAATGCTCCCCTAACCAACTTCTGAAGAAGTTGCCTAAAACCAACTAATCATATTACAAGCTTAATTTTCTACCCAGCACACAAAGGATGGAAGCTGTAACCTGATGTTAGTACAGGTAGAACCTCTACTTCCGATTTCAATAGTTTTCTTAAAGGGAATCAGTCATGAGCTTCAGTGCCCAAACCAGAGGGCACCCTGATGGCTTCTCCCACACTGTTTTCTAGGGAGCCTGTTGGTATTTTACCCCGCCTGTGTTTCGGGCAGCATAACAGGTCTCTTCTAAAGATGTTGTATTGTCAAAAATTATCTAGTTTTACTTCAAAACATAAAAAAAAAAAAAAAAGTTCTATACCTCTGCTACATTACAGTTGGCTATTAATAGAATGTGTCAGCAGATAAGAACCATTTGGCCCATCTAGTCTGCCCAATATTCGGACAGCCAATTTTAGCTAGAGCACCCACGATCCATACTGTAATAACAAGTTACTTAAATAATTTTTTTTTTATGATATTTTCCACATATGTACTACGGTAAATGGAAAATTCCATGAGAAATTGGTTTTAAACTCCTTATTCATAGAAATATTTTTTTTATCATTTTTGTTTTTCATTTCAGAACTATTCCATGAAGATTGAAATACTGTTCTGTAGCAGATAAGATTCCTGAATAGATTGGTAATCCATTTTCCGCTGAAGTGAGGGGAAATATTTTGAAGGATAATCCTCATGACAATAGTAGGTGTAGAGTTGGGATAACAGTGAGAGAACTTCATTGTATAGGCCTAGCTAAATATGCTCATAGAAGAGCAGTACATTGATTAGTTTAATTCTCTAAGTCACTACGGGGAAGGGGGGATTTCTCTAGTCACAAAGATGGCCTGAGTGAAAAAGTTGAGACTGCCTGCCTACCGTACAACAAAGAGGAAGCTACAGAGCCAGGACAGAAAGTATAATACATGCAGTGACTTAAATTATATCCAAAAATTCATCCATCCATTTTTAATGAAAATAACTGAATAGAAGATGGACATAGGTTGTTAATATGTGAAACAATTTTTGATGGACGTGTCCTTTTAGAATAATCCTGAAATCTTGCCGTTTTCATACTGACCACTGAGCCTAATAATAAGCCGACACTTTCCATTTCTAAAGATTTACCTTCTCAGCAGTCACTTCATCACTGGCAGGATTACAATAAATAATCACACCACTGATAATAGGCGATCCTCTCCACTAAACTCCTCCCCCTCCCTGCATCAGTCTCAGAGCATGCACAGAAAATTCTCTCATCTTAATAGAGTTTTCCATGTCCATGTGGCTATAGCAAAGCAGATCTCTGAACTGCTGTTAGAAGAGCAGAGAAACTTAGTTGCTCAGGAAAGATACAGAAAAAATAAAATAATGAAATGATCTAATAATCTGAAAATAAAAACAGTTAGGAAAAAAACAAAACAAAAAAGAAGAATGTGATACTATGTGGTTTCCGTTACTAAACCAAATATATAGTTGATCCGGTCTCATTTAATCATTGCATACAATACATCTGGAAGTGGAATATCCCTTTAAGGGTCCATTCACACCTCCGCAATTTTGTTCTGCATTTTGCGGAACAGAATTTGCTGACCCATTCATTTCTATGGGGCAGCACGTTGTGCTGCCCGGATCCGGAGTTGCGGATCCGCACTTCCGGGTCCGCAATTACGATCCCCCAAAAAATAGAACATGTCCTATTCTTGTCCGCAATTGCGGACAAGAATATGCATTTTCTATTAAAGTGCCGGCGATGTGCGGTCCGCAAAATGCGGAACGCACATCGCCGATGTCAGTGTTTTGTGGATCCACAAAACACACACTGGCGTGTGAATGGACCCTTAGGCAGGCATGCTCAACCGGCAGCCCTCCAGCTGTTCGAAAACTACAACTCCCAGCATGCCCTAATAGCTGTAGGCTGTCCAGTCATGCTGGGAGTTGTAGTTTTGCAACAGCTGGAGGCCCGCAGGTTGGGCATCCCTGCTCCAAGGCCATGCGTTATCCAGACTGCACCCACATAGCACACAGACCCACTTAAAAGGAACCCATCACCTGGATTTTGGGTATAGAGCTGAGGACATGGGCTGCTAGATGGCGACTAGCACATCCGCAATACCCAGTCCCCATAGCTCTGTGCGCTTTTATTGTGTCCATTTTTTTTATAGATATGTAAATTAATTAACCTTAGACGAGGCCAGCGTTCTCTGACTGAGCCCAGTCACGCCCACTGTGAAGGAGAGCAGCACCGCCCCGCATGCTCCGAATCTCCTCCTTGCTCCCTGACGTCACAAAGCTAGAGCGCCGTAATCTCACGATGTGCGAGCTAGTGCATGCGCAGTTCGTTCCGTGAGGCTGATTCCAGCACAGGGAAGGAGCACTATGCCGACACTGCGCATGCGCTAGCTTGCGCATTGCGAGATTGCGGTGCTCTAGCTTTGCGACGCCGAGGAGCAAAGAGGAGATTTGGAGGATGCGCTCCTTCACAGTGGGCGTGGCTGGGCTCAGAGAACGCTGGACTCCTCTCTGAAGCAAGGAGGAGACAGGACTCATCTTTGCCTCCTTTGCATAGCTATAAAATATTTATATTTATTTTATTTTTTTAACACAATAAACAGCACAGAGAGCTATGGGGACTGGCTATTGCTGACGTGATAGCGGCCATCTAGCAGCCCATGTCCTCAGCTCTATACCCCAAATCCCAGTGACAGGTTCCCTTTAAGTAAATGGTGCAATTAACACTACAGAGAAACTAGCTGCATGCACCATTCTTTAAAAAAAATATATAAATAAAAAAAAATAACTGCGCACCCAGACACTAACTGGACGTCCAGGTAAGTCTGTGTTCTGCAGACAAAAATCAGAACGGCCATCTGAACTCGGCCTAAGAAGTGTCTTACCTCAAACGTTTGGAAAGAAAGGCCAACCACAAATCCTTCTGAGACTGTAATTTTCCATTCACATTGTCTGTCAGGTCGATAATCATCTGGATAGTTAGGAGACTGAATCTGACCAATATCCTTTTTTATGTGGCCTCCACATTTAGCTAGAAGATGAAATGAAGTAGGCTATAATCACAAGACGTACATCTGGTCCTGCTTGATGACCTGATCCAAACTTGTGAACTGTTTTATTATAGTCACAGCCGGTAACAGAAATAAACGTTACATAGCTTACCATCTAACGTACAAGATTTAAAGGGATGGTCTGTCCCCAGGTCACCCCTTTAATATTAGAGACGCTACAGGGATCAGACAATTGACGCAGGTCTGTAGACTGAACATGCGCCCTGCGGTGGCCGCACATGGTAAATTAGTGCTATTAGTAAATTAGTGTTACTAACTATTAGTGGCCCTCGGCTCCAATTAATGGAGGGGAGGATGCACCCATCTATGAGGGCCATGTCCTAACGGGGCATATGGCTGGGATTCTTCCTAGTAGAACGGTTTCTTTAAAGGTGCTGCCCAGGTTCTTGGACTTTAACTGTAAACTTCAGCCTGGGGGAGTTAGAATCACTCACCAGTGCCCCACCATTTTGCTCTGGCTTCCTTCAGCAGTCTTCCGGTTCCCATCCTGTAGTGCACTGTTGCAGCCAATGACTCAGTGGTACGGCACTAGTGTGTCACATGCCACTTGAGGACAAGTCACTGCTGAGGTTAGTCATTAGCAGCAGTGGCATACAAGACCTCGTCCATCCAGAAGTTTATAGGGCGGGGAACGGAAGACTGCTGAACTAAGCCAGGGAGCTGGAACGGAGCCGGTGAGTGTCATCTTTTCAAGCTGTGGTGGACAGTTCAGGCTACTTTGCTGGATCCGGCAGGGTTCAGCAAAAACGCTTCAGTTACTGATCATACAACCATCTGCATCCGTTCTGAATGGATTTGGTTGTATTATCTTTAACATACCCAAGACGGATCAGTCATGAACTCCATTGAAAGTCAATGGAGGACGGATCTCTTTTCTATTGTGGCAGACAAGACTGATCCGTCCTGACACAATGCAAGTCATTGGGAACAGATCCATTTTCTCTGACACATTTTTGTCAGGCGGACAACAAAAAGCTGCAGGCAGCGTTCTGGTGTCCGCCTCCAGAGCGGAATGGAGACTGAACAGAGGTAAACTGATACATTCTGAGCGGATCCTTTTCCATTCAGAATGCATTAGGGCAAAACCGATCCGTTTTGGACCTCTTGTGAGAGCCCTGAATGGATCTCACAAATAGAAAGCCAAAACGCCAGTGTGAAAGTAGCCTAAAAAGTTAACTAGACAACCCCTTCAAGATCTTTTTTTCGTCTGTGGACGGTCCGTGCAGGAGTAAATAGTCACAATCGTGAATATTATTACAACTTGTATTTTTTGCAGTAAACACAAACACACTTGAAAGGCACAAACCTTCATAAAGAGCATGGAATCCTTTACCCAGGATATTACTGCTACTTCTAAATTCAATCCATAGCCTGCTATCAGAGGATTCTATTGGTTCTGGTATACGATCCCCACATAATCTACCTAGTGTAAAAAAAGTAGCAGTTAACACATTAGCTTACTATATATTAGCTAGTTATGGATTCCTAAGGGTGCTGCCACACCTCCAGGTTTTTTATGCAGTTTTTAAAGCCAAAACCAGGAGTGGATTGAAAAAAAAAAAAAAAATTTGAGAAATCGTATCTGCCCTTAACATTTTCTCTACGGTTATGATCCACACCCGATTTTGGCTTCCAAAATTGCATCACTGACTGCACCCACAGTACAACTGGCTTAGTTGCCCATAGCAGCCAATCAGATTCCATCTTTCATTTTCCAAAGGAGCTGTAAAAAATCAAAGGTGGAATCTTATTGATTTCTATGGGCAACTAAGTCAGCTCTACTTTACGTCAGTTTGATAAATCTCCCCCTAAGGGCTCATGCACACGAACGTAATTCATCTCCGCTTCCGTTCCGTTTTTTTGTGGCCCGTATGCAGAACCATTCACTTAAATTGATCCACAAAAACAACGGAAGGTACTCCCGTGTGCATTCCGTTTCTGTTCCACAAAAAAGTAGTGCATGTCCTATTATTGGCCGCAAATCACGGTCCGAGGCGCCATTCAAGTCAATGGGCCCGCAAAAAATACGGAATGCACACGGAACACATCTGTATGTCATCCGTATTTTGCGGATCCACACTGTAGAAATGCTGTGCCCAACCCATATTGCTCATGTGTTTGGTGATTAATAAGTTACTGATCCGCAAAACATCTCACACGGATCACATACGGAAACCATATGGATATGTTTGGTGGAATAACGAAACAGAAGAGGACTTAAATCAGATAAAAAAAAAAAAAAAAATCAAATATGGTACAACGGATCAGTGAAAAACGGACCGCAAAGCAACAATGGTTGTGTGCATGAGCCCTAAGTCTTCATTAGCTGAAATAGGTAGCAATGAAGAACTATGCAATAAATATAGATCTCTTATTTCGTGAATGTATTTTTATACTTACGATCAGTGTTCGCTAACCGGTGGCTTGGTACTCACACGTGGCTTTCAGGTCCCCTGCCTGGGGCTCCCAATTTTTGGCGGCTAATATAATATTGTGTGCTAGTAGCACCAGGGATGTCTTGAGCATTATTACAACTTGGTACCAAAGTCACAACTATATCTGTATTCTGGTTTCAGTGTAGAAATGATATTTTTGGTATAACAAAATGTAATATTTTTTTTCTACCTTTTAATATTTAACATATAGCGCAACACTAACCATCGTATCGGAAAGTGGATTTCCACCTTCAAAGGGCTCTACACAGTGCATTTAACATATGATGTGAACCTTTCTACTATGTTCCCATAGATTATTTTATATTTAAAATACCTGAGCCACAAAATCCACCCGCATGTTACATAGTCAGGCGTCAAAATCATGCCCCCTGTACCATAGCCAATGACATCACAATGCAGCTGTTCCTATCCTATAGCGGGCAGCACGACTGTCTCCTGAAGGCAGAATATACTGTGGACAAGCTCTTTAATACTTTGGTTGGCTGATTGATCTACGCAGTAGAGAAGAAACCAATGAAATCTCCCTCAAGGACCCTCACAGTCGGACCACCAAGTCAAATTACCTTCGCAGCATGAGTGAATGATCTTTAAAATCAGACTTTTACCTCTAACTTTATGGTGCTTTGGAGTTTGCTGTTCATATACTGCAGGCATGGCCAACCTGCGGCTCTCCAGCTGTTGTAAAACTACAATTCCCACCATGCCCTGCTGTAGGCTGATAGCTGTTGGCAGTCTGGGCATGCTGGGAGTTGTAGTTTTGTAACATCTGGAGAGCCTCAGGTTGGCCATCCCTGATATACTGTATAGGTGGATGGAAAATCCTCAGCCGGTTAAACATTTGACACACATAATCCGCATACTGAGTAAGGCCGTATGCACATGACCGTGGTGAGTTTTGTGGTCCGCAAATCACGGATCCGCAAAACACGGATGGCGTTCCGCACTTTGTGGAACGGCACGGACAGCCTTTACATATAACTGCCTATTCTTGTCCGCAAAGTGCGGACAAGAGTAGGACTTTTTTTTTTTTTTTGCGGGGCCACGGAACGGAGCAACGGATGCGGACAGCACACGAAGTGCTGTCCGCATCTTTTGCGGCCCCATAGAAGTGGATGGGTTCGTATCAGAGCCGCCAAAACGGCGGCTCGGATGCGGAGCAATTAACAGCCGTGTGCATGAGGCCTAATCAGTATGGAAACTGAACCTGCCACATGTGGATTTTCACAATGGATTTCACCCTTTGGATGCAGATTTTGCCGTGGATTTCGCTACAAATTCCATACGTTTTTTCCTGTCGTGTGTGAACGTACCGCAAAAGTCAAAACAATATCACGTAAAACCAGTTACAAGAATAGAAAAATGCTTCAATCTTGTTGCAAATACTCAATACTGATCGCACATTTATTTTTATTCTAATGTCCTACCTTTATTTTTATAAGAAATATTATATGATTTTTTTCCCCCACTTTTAAAGCTAAAAGAATTGTATTTCAATTATTACTGACTGATGAGGTGAATGTTGATGTATCTGTGGTGTACGCTGTGTATTACTTTATAAAATACAGTATGTCAGGCTAAGGGGCTCATTCACACAACCAAATTTGCATTTATTTCAACGGGTCCGCAAAAGATACAGACGGCACAATGTGTGCGGTCCGCATCCGTAGTTCCGTTCCACGGCCCCGCAAAAAAGATAGAGTTTGTCCAATTCTTGTCCACAGTTGCGGACCAGAATAGGCATTTACTATCATAGTGCCAGCCATGTGCGTTCCACAAAATGCGGAAGGCACGGCCCGGTATCTGTGTTTTGTGGATCTGCAATTTGCGAACCACAAAAAACACACACAGCCGTCTGAATGAGCCCCTAGGTCTCTTTCACACTCCATGTCCGTGATGACAGTGATAAGATGTCAGAGGTCCATATGTAAATAATCGGTGTCGCTGTTTTTTGCTCTCAGGGTATCATCCGTATATTCCAGTACACTGCTAGGCTGAAAATTAATTTCCAGAGCATATCCAAGCCAAGATGAGAGAAAACTATGGACCAAAAACCATGGATGATTTTCATGGACCCATAGACTATAATTTGCGTGAGGAATCCGTAATCATGGACACAAACAGGGCATGTTTCTGTGGTGTAAAAGCCACACAATAATGTCAATGGATACATGTTCTGTCCGTGGAGACCACGACTAGCACATGTCCATGAATTACTGGGTGAAAGTGGCCTAAAAAGTACATAGAGCTTTCTTGGAAGCAGCATGGCACACACAAAAATAAATAAAATCGCTATACAACGTAGAGGTATGTCTAGACAAGCAACCTACCTAATAAGGGCGCCTTCCTCCAATATCCATCTCTTATTTCAATATAGTCATACCAGCATAGTCGACTTTTAAAGAGGTCCATTTCTGTGAAATTCAGGACTATCTAGAACAACATATAATGAACACCAATAAGAAATAAAACATTAAGGGAGATTCATTAAACTGGCGTAAAAGGAAAACTAGCCATGTTGCCCATAGCAACCAGATTTTTCATTTTCCAAAGCAGCTGTGAAAAATGAAAGTTGAAATTTGATTGGTTGCTATGGGCAACTAAGCCAGCTTTCCTTTACATCAGTTTGATAATTCTCTCCATAGCTCTTTAACACACAAGTAAACAACTAACAGACAGAGGGAATTAAAGGGGTTTTCGGGGCTTTTGATATTGATAACCTATCCTCAGGATAGGTCATCGATATCAGATCGGCGGGGGTCCGACTGCAAGCACCCCTGCTGATCAGCTGTATGAGGAGAGGAGACTACGCGTGCAGCGCGCATGTGCCTTCTCTCTTCCCGTCCAGTGCTGCTCTCTCTAATCTCGTCTCCGATTACGTCGATCTGAACTTGATGACCTATGTAAAGATCCATTTAAGCCCCTTTTTTCTTAACATTCGGGTCATTGACTCTGTTGACGGTCCCCCCCCCCCCCCAAAAAAGAGCTCAAATGGATCTTTACATTACAATCTTTACAACCCCAGGGACTTAATATTGAATTTAACGTGAACAGTGTAGATAGGTAGAATAGTTCAGGTATTTATGTCTGACTCAGTATAAACATTGTTTTTATATGGTGTTGTCCCCATTGATATATCTAGGGTCAGTGGGGATGTCCGCTAATAATTTCCATACTGCAGGAGCTGCATTAGGTGTAAAGGACCTTGCGCCCGTCATGTGATCATCAGGTGACCTGATGACGCATGACACACGTGACCCGTGGTGTCACGTTGGATGGCGGCACGGTGACGTCATCGACATGCGCATTGCAAGCGGTCGGACACCAACTTGGTGAGAGCGAGCATGGGGGGTGATGTCGGATGACACAACATTGATCAGGTACACATTGCTAGTATAACGGGTCACAGATGGCCGGATTGATCTAGAGGCCGTTTTTAATTATACACATGTTGTGATTGGGCTGTGCCTTTTAGTGATTGGCTCCAACATGTAGAGGAGAGGTCACATAGATGTATTTATGTTTGCCAGTTTTTACTACTATTTGTATACTTGATAAAGTACGACGTTTCGGCTACGCAGTAGCCTTTGTTTGTGTGTGCACTTCATGGCTTCCAATAAACAAGATGCACCGGATATGCTGCTGTGATTTCTGCTATTTATTGCTGTTCCTTGGACTGCTGTGGATCTGCGGTCCCATCGCGACTGTTGCATTCCGGTTTTGGTCAAGAGGTCCGTTTGTGCTGCTCTACTACTTTGTTTATGCTATCCTCAGGATAGGTCATCAAAAGTAAAAGGCCGGACAACCCCTTTAACCAAAGCACCATATGTACAGCATATCCCAAATCAGTCAGATTAAGGGTGTAGGAAGGGGAGCAATGGTTGCTCTAGTTATTACTTTTCAGTCCCCTAACAGGACGAATATGTGTGACAGTCTAAAATTATAGTAGCTTTAAAAAGTCACAAGCGGTTGAATGCGCCTCTGTTTTCGCTGCCAACACCAGAGACAACTTATCATCGTTTACACCAGTTTTAGGTCAAAGCCAGAAATCTACGGAAGATTTTACTATTTAGGTGCACGGGCTGCCGAAGGATGCACCCAATTTAGGATGAGGCCTGCACCTGGTAATAAATTAGGTGCATCCTCCAGCAGCGCAAGGGATATCACAACCAACGCAGAAAGTGCTGGTCTTCTTAAACCTCCCCCCATTTGTTTCTCTGCTTTCAGAATACTTGTACTGTACATGGACTAAATTGTGACCTAGTCCAAACTGGCGGGGACCCTAGGGTAGAAGGTTCAGGGTCCAATCCTTGGTGTTGCTGAGAAGATGTCCCTCTTACCAAAACCTCCTCTGAGTTGTCTCCTGCCATGCTGTTGGAGATAGAAAGGCTTTAGCTGTCGCTTTAGGCTTTACGGTTATTACTTTAAAAAGTACCTTTTCTCCAGGTGTTACAGATATTCTCCATATGCAATGGGTGTAAGATGGGTAACCACTTGGATAACCAGGAGCAGAGAAATTGCCACTTGACTCCATTAAAGTTTCCCCACATGCTTAAAAAATTAAAATAAAATATTGCATTAAAGAACTGTTCCTGTAAAGAATGGAGAGTGACAACGTCTAATTGAAGTCTATAGCTTGTGCTCGTAGATATAATTATAAATATTACAGTATATTGCCAGATCTACAAAAAGAATGAGACTACTCACACACTACAAGTTCAGCACCATTGTCAGTTATTTAGATTATAGTTTAGATTATTCCAAAGTTACAAATTAAAAAACAAAAATCAGACATTACCTGGGCACTTATATAACTTCTTTGCCTGTGCTATATCTCCCCGGCTGAGCCGCATGCGCTGTCCAATATTCTGAATCTGGCTGAGAGGTTGTCGAGGACGAATTGTGTCAAAGTATAAACCCCTATTGACAGAAAGAAATATGTTGCAGAATATTTTCTGAATAAACGTTTATATTGTTGAAGTATTTTTTTTAATATTTCTTATTCCAGTCCAGGACACTTAGGCTTATTGCACACAACAGTATTTTGCTGTCCGCAAAAAAGGGATCCGCAAAAAATACGGATGACGTCCGTATGGATTCTTTTTTTGGATTTCGTTTGTGTGCATGAGGCCTTAAAGGGAGTCTGTCACTGTCTGTGTCTCCCTTGCAAATGCAATCAACTATTTCGAAATACCTAAAATGATTCCTTTAGTGCAAGGAGGACAGAACTATTGCTCCACCGACTGGACAGCGGAGACTGAATTTGAAAGGAGGGAGCATTGCATTCCATATTGCTATTTGTGGATTCACTGGGGCCGAGTGTGAGGGACTATTTCCTATCCAGGGGAGGAAGTGGTGAGCAAGGTGACTACAAGGCACTCCTGGGAGATGCAGGTGCTTGATGGTCACAGTGTAAGGAGCTGCTACCCAGCCACAGAAAGTAAAGCAACGAGAAAGGTGAATAAGATTGCAGAGAGTTGGAGCAACGGTGAAAACCATGGTGTGCATTGCTCCAGATATTTTTTTAATCCATGGGATAACCACTTTAACGACTATGTGCACCTTTGCAACCAATGCATGCATAATAGAAATGAAGCACTGTTGCAAATACCCTTGATGAGAAGTTTCCAGAGTCTCCATGGTAAAAGACTACAAACAACCCCTAGGTCAGCAAGAAAACAGATCAGATAGAAGAAATGACAACTACAGGATCAGACTACCTACAGGGCTTGTTTGCAGTCTATACCAAAGAGCTCACATAAAAAGACACAAATAGTCTCGAATAAAAATTAAAAAATTGTACTATTTGAAAAGTTGCCATATTTGTATTTCAGATATACTGGAGCAATAAAAATTATTTGCACTTAAAAAAAGGTGTTATCACAATCCCTCCCCTTTTCTAAAACGCACATACCCACCCATCCCCTGGTTGAACTTGATGGACTTCTGTCTTTTATTAACCTTACTAACTATAAGGCCCCTTTCACACGAGCAAATTTTCCACGCAGGTGCATTGCGTGACGTGAATGCATAGCACCCGCACTGAATCCTGACCCATTCATTTCAATGGGTTTGTGTACATGAGCGTTTTTTTTTTTTTTTTCCACGCATCAGTTCTGCGTTGCGTGAAAAACGCAGAATGTTCTTTATGCCTTATTCACACGGCCATTGTTTTGGACCGCATCCGAGCCGCAGTTTTTGCGGCTCAGATGTGGACCCATTCTCTTCAATGGGGCCGCAAAAGATGCGGACAGCACTCCGCGTGCTGTCCGCATCCGTTGCCCCGAAGAAGAAAAAAATAACCCGCAAAACACACCACGGTCGTGTGCATGTAGCCTTATTCTGCGTTTTTCATGCAGTGAATTGGGCTTCAGTGAAAAATGCATTGTATCCGGAAGCACATGCGGATGCAACGTGTTTTTCACTGATGGTTGCAAGAGATGTTTATAAACAAACAGGTTTTTTAACCACTTAAGGACCACAGGTTTATACCCCCCTAGTGACCAGGCCCTTTTTTACAAATCGGCACTCCACAACTTTAGCGGTTTATTGCTCGGTCATGCAACTTACCACCCAAATTAATTTTACCTCCTTTTCTTCTCACTAATAGAGCTTTCAGTTGGTGGTATTTCATTGCTGCTGACATTTTTACTTTTTTGGTTATTAATCGAAATTTAACGATTTTTTTGCAAAAAAATGACATTTTTCACTTTCAGTTGTAAAATTTTGCAAAAAAAACGACATCCATATATAAATTTTTCGCTAAATTTATTGTTCTACATGTCTTTGATTTAAAAAAAATGTTTGGGTAAAAAAAAGATGGTTTGGGTAAAAGTTATAGCGTTTACAAACTATGGTACAAAAATGTGAATTTCCGCTTTTTGAAGCAGCTCTGACTTTCTGAGCACCTGTCATGTTTCCTGAGGTTCTACAATGCCCAGACAGTACAAACACCCCACAAATGACCCCATTTCGGAAAGTAGACACCCTAAGGTATTCGCTGATGGGCATAGTGAGTTCATAGAACTTTTAATTTTTTGTCACAAGTTAGCGGAAAATCATGATTTATTTTTTATTTTTATTTTTTTCTTACAAAGTCTCATATTCCACTAACTTGTGACAAAAAATAAAAACTTCCATGAACTCACTATGCCTATCACGAAATACCTTGGGGTGTCTTCTTTCCAAAATGGGGTCACTTGTGGGGTAGTTATACTGCCCTGGCATTCTAGGGGCCCTAATGTGTGGTTAGTAGTTTGAAATCAAAATGTGTAAAAAATGGCCTGTGAAATCCGAAAGGTGCACTTTGGAATATGTGCCCCTTTGCCCACCTTGGCTGCAAAAAAGTGTCACACATGTGGTATCGCCGTACTCAGGAGAAGTTGGGGAATGTGTTTTGGGGTGTCATTTTACATATACCCATGCTGGGTGAGAGAAATATCTTGGCAAAAGACAACTTTTCCCATTTTTTTATACACAGTTGGCATTTGACCAAGATATTTATATCACCCAGCATGGGTATATGTAAAATGACACCCCAAAACACATTGCCCAACTTCTCCTGAGTACGTCGATACCAGATGTGTGACACTTTTTTGCAGCCTAGGTGGGCAAAGGGGCCCACATTCCAAAGAGCACCTTTAGGATTTCACCGGCCATTTTTTACAGATTTTGATTTCAAACTACTTCGCACACATTAGGGCCCCTAAATTGCCAGGGCAGTATAACTACCCCACAAGTGACCCCATTTTGGAAAGAAGACACCCCAAGGTATTCCGTGAGGGGCATGGCGAGTTCCTGGAATTTTTTATTTTTTGTCACAAGTTAGTGGAATATGAGACTTTGTAAAGAAAAAAATAAAATAAAAAATCATCATTTTCCGCTAACTTGTGACAAAAAATAAAAAATTCTAGGAACTCGCCATGCCCCTCACGGAATACCTTGGGGTGTCTTCTTTCCAAAATGGGGTCACTTGTGGGGTAGTTATACTGCCCTGGCATTCTAGGGGCCCTAATGTGTGGTAATTTGTTTGAAATCAAAATGTGTAAAAAAGGACCTGTGAAATCCGAAAGGTGCACTTTGGAATATGTGCCCCTTTGCCCACCTAGGCTGCAAAAAAGTGTCACACATGTGGTATCGCTGTACTCAGGAGAAGTTGGGGAATGTGTTTTGGGGTGTCATTTTACATATACCCATGCTGGGTGAGAGAAATATCTTGGCAAAAGACAACTTTTCCCATTTTTTTATACAAACTTGGCATCTGACCAAGATATTTTTCTCACCCAGCATGGGTATATGTAAAATGACACCCCAAAACACATTCCCTAACTTCTCCTGAGTACGGCGATACCACATGTGTGACACTTTTTTGCAGCCTAGATGCGCAAAGCGGCCCAAATTCCTTTTAGGAGGGCATTTTTAGACATTTGGATCCCAGACTTCTCACGCTTTCGGGCCCCTAACATGCCAGGGCAGTATAAATACCCCACATGTGACCCCATTTTGGAAAGAAGACACCCTAAGGTATTCCGTGAGGGGCATGGCGAGTTCCTAGAATTTTTATTTTTTTGGCACAAGTTAGCGGAAATTGATTTTTTTTGTATTTTGTCACAAAGTCTCCCTTTCCGCTAACTTTGGACAAAAATTTCAATCTTTCATGGACTAAATATGCCCCTCACGGAATACCTTGGGGTGTCTTCGTTCCGGAATGGGGTCACATGTGGGGTACTTATACTGCCCTGGCATTTTAGGGGCCCTAAAGCGTCAGAAGAAGTCTGGAATATAAGTCTAAAAAAATTTACGCATTTGGATTCCGTGAGGGGTATGGTGAGTTCATGTGAGATTTTATTTTTTGACACAAGTTAGTGGAAATATGAGACTTTGTAAGAAAAAACCAAAACAAACAAAAAATGTCCGCTAACTTGTGCCCAAAAAAATGTCTAAATGGAGCCTTACAGGGGGTGATCAATGACAGGGGGGTGATCAGGGAATCTATATGGGGTGATCACCCCCCTGTAAGGCTCCATTCAGACGTCCGTATGATTTTTACGGATCCACTGATACATGGATCGGATCCGCAAAACACATGCGGACGTCTGGATGGAGCCTTACAAGGGGGTGATCAATGACAGAGGGGTGATCACCCAAATAGACTCCCTGATCACCCCCCTGTAAGGCTCCATTCAGACGTCCGTATGATTTTTTACGGATCCACGGATACATGGATCGGATCCGCAAAACACATGCGGACGTCTGAATGGAGCCTTCCAGGGGGGTGATCAATGACAGAGGGGTGATCACCCATATAGACTCCCTGATCACCTCCGTCATTGATCACCCCCCTGTAAGGCTCCATTCAGACGTCCGTATGATTTTTTACGGATCCACGGATACATGGATCGGATCCGCAAAACACATGCGGACGTCTGAATGGAGCCTTACAGGGGGGTGATCAATGACTGAGGTGATCAGGGAGTCTATATGGGGTGATCACCCCCCCCGTCACTGATCACCCCCCTGTAAGGCTCCATTCAGACGTCCGTATGTGTTTTGCGGATCCGATCCATGTATCCGTGGATCCGTAAAAATCATACGGACGTCTGAATGGAGCCTTACAGGGGGGTGATCAATGACAGGGAGGTGATCAATGACAGGGGGTGATCAGGAAGTCTATATGGGTGATCACCCCTCTGTCATTCATCACCCCCTGTAAGGCTCCATTCAGACGTCCGCATGTGTTTTGCGGATCCGATCCATGTATCAGTGGATCCGTAAAAATCATACGGACGTCTGAATGGAGCATTACAGGGGGGTGATCAATGACAGGGAAGTGATCAGGAAGTCTATATGCGTGATCACCCCCTTGTCATTGATCACCCCCCTGTAAGGCTCCATTCAGACGTCCGTATGCGTTTTGCGGATCCGATCCATGTATCCGTGGATCCGTAAAAATCATACGGACCTCTGAATGGAGCCTGACAGGGGGGTGATCAATGACAGGGGGGTGATCAATGACAGGGGGGGGTGATTAGGGAGTCTATATGGGCTGATCAGTGGTTTATAAAGGGTTAATAAGTGACAGGGGGGGTGTAGTGTAGTGTAGTGGTGTTTGGTGCTACTTTAGTGAGCTACCTGAGTCCTCTGGTGGTCGATCCTAACAAAAGGGACCACCAGAGGACCAGGTAGCAGGTATATTAGACGCTGTTATCAAAACAGCGTCTAATATACCTGTTAGGGGTTAAAAAAAATCACATCTCCAGCCTGCCAGCGAGCGATCGCCGCTGGCAGGCTGGAGATCCACTCGCTTACCTTCCGTTCCTGTGAACGCGCACGCCTGCGTGCGTTCACAGGAAATCTCTGCTCACGCGAGATGACGCCTATTGGCGTTAGTGTGACCTGGGAGAGCCGCCGCGATGACGCCTTTCGGCGTTAGCGTGGCGGCAAGCGGTTAACACGCGCATAAAAAAAGCATCAAAACGCATTGCACCTGCGTGGAAACTGAACGCAATCGCAGAGAAAACTGACTGAACTTGCTTGCAAAAAGGTAAGAGTTTCACTGACCGCACCCTGAACTCATCCAGAGCCAATTCTTCACGCTCGTGTGAAAAAGGCCTAAGAAAAGACTAGTCCCCGACCACCAGATGGACAGAAAACAGTTGAGCGGCCTGATGCTAACCTGTAAACAGCACAGCTTACTGCGCTAGGCCGTTTCTGTAGCTCCCGTGCACTGCAATGGCAGCTACGGAAAGAGGGGAGTGCTGGCCTGCTCAGCTCTTTCCCGGCCACCTGGGGCCAGGGCATAGTCTCATCTCGCCTTAATGACATTAAATGATACAACCCCTTTAATCACCTGAGCAAAGCACACTGAAATAAACTCCTAAAACTCAATAGGACACCATATAGACATGCATTCCACTGACAACTACAAAAGTGTTACAATATAAGGTGTTGCCATTTACACAAGCATAGGTTCTACAAAGCCTCCAGCAAGCAGTCACATAGCACGAATAGCGCGTGTGCTGTGAGATAACCATTTCAAAATAAAATAAAAATTCATTCAAAACTTTTAAATACAAAAAAGGTAAAATGTATTAATGTCTCCCTATTACAATTTTTGGCCCCCAAAAAAAAAAAAAAAAAAAGTCACAGCCCTGTCTTGCAACTTTTTAAATACCCGAGTACCTAAACTTGGGCGTACGTGGCATTACTAAGTGGCACTCAATGCTGGTGTAAATGACTGAAATCTACTCCAGTCAGGAGTCTTCAATATAGACACACCGACCAGCAGAGGTTTAGAGTAGGACCTGCCTGACTGAGACCAACTTGGCAAGGGTAGGTGGGCACAGATGGGTTTTGAAATATAATATATTGGCTGAGAGTCTAAAATTTGGTGTTTTTGCCCACAAACGTAAAGGCTCTGTGCCAATGCTGCGGACTGCAAATTGCGACCGTGGGGCAGCCGCATGCGGATTGCGGACCCATTCACTTGAATGGGGCCCGCAATCCGCATCAGATGGTCTGCACCACAAAAAAAGTAGTGCATGCACTACTTTTTTGCGGTGCAGAGGCACAGTTCGAAAAACCACAGAAGCACTCCGTAGTGCTTCCGTGGGGTTACGATCCGCGCTTCCGCACCGCTTCTCCAGATTTGCACACGGCTGGTGACCCGTGTATTGCGGAACCGCCGTATGCGGTCCACAGCACGGGCCCCCTTACGTTCGTGTGAATGAGCCCTTTTATCAGAATGAGGGCTTGGTCCATATACTATGTTTGCATCTAGTGCATTATTTTATGTGAATTTTCTTTTATAAGTGTAGCCATGTACATCCGCATACTCTGCTATCACATCGTGTAAGATGTTTGGTCTTTTTTTCTGTGATTTTAGCAGAGGATGTGCCTAATCTATGACTAGGCCTGAGCCTCATCATAAAGCGAATCCTCAAACAGTTCAGGAGAAATCAAAGATCGGTGTAAGACACTGGTCTCTGATAAATTACCTCTAATCTCTCCCTCTCTTCAACAACTGGGTGTTTCTAGGTGGCGGTGGGGGGCGTGTGGTGATCCCTACAAACTCTGACATTAACCAATCAGATGACCACCAGACTGTTAAGCGAGAAACCCCATTTAAAACTGAGCATTTTAACATGCATTAGTTAATTTCTTCATAAACATTCAGGAAGAACAATGCAGAAAAAAAAAATTAAAAGCTCTTGAATTGTTATACAATAAGAAATGCAAAGCATTTACTAAAAACATGTCTGGAGAGGTGATAGAACCTCTTTAAAGGGGGAAATTTACAAACGGATATAGAATTATCACGTTAAATCACTTACTGCATCAGTGGCAGCTCGGAGTACCTACAAAATTGACTGCATTTTTATCCTATTCCTTCAAATAGCGTCTACCTGCATACAATGGCTCATTCATGGTCAAGTCTGACATACTTGTCATTCCTGGAGATGATTCTTTTATCTCCAAAGGCTCTTTTCAAGTTATAGGAAGATTAATATCTTTCATTCTTAGAAGCTGTTCAATTGACGGCTGATGAATTGCTAATTCCTAAAGACGTACGTAACGAAAACTGGACTTGCAACGCTAGGTAAACTCTTTGTTCAACTAAAAACCCATTTACCAGGAATTGAACTTTTGGAACCCCCATCTCCTTGGAGATTAGAAAGATTAGAGAGTTTTGCTAATTTATTAAAAATAAAATCAAAAAAGTGCAGAGACTCTACAAGATCATAAAAGGAGCAGAAGAGAATGTCTTTCTACATAACGCAATGTTTATAAGATATCCAGCTGAGAGAACGCTGTTATTTTCCATTGGGATTTTGGAACTGGATCTTTTTTCCCCCCCTCAAAGCATTCAATTTCACCCTCTTTAACTACCAGCTTTCCCTAATGCTTCATTTCCAGCTAGCTCCAAACCAGTTAGATATGGAAATTATTTCCATTATCTTGAAAGTGCCTTTGCTTGCAGTACTGAGAACTCATCGCTTCTCGGTTGGAAAAGGATTATCATGGAAGCTTTAAGCAAAAGTTAGAAATTTTGTACACAAGTATCCTTAATAGTAATACTCAAAGTACTACAAAGGCACTGACATGTTTAAGAGGTAACTTTTTGGAGTGGCTGCAATTGTACTTTTACAATATTTGATTAGTTGGTTCAGTGGTACCCCCATACAATTTCCATGGGTGAAGAATCAAGACATCCCCCATACACATAAGATGGTTGGCTGGTCCCGGCGAAATCAATCAGTTCAGCCAATGTTCAGATAATGTATATGGGCACCTTGCAGCTACCAGCAAGGCAAAAAAGACCAGCCCAGGCTAAAAGCAGCTTAAATTAAAGAAACTATAACTCCCAGCATGCAAACATGTTCGGCCAACTCCCATAGAAGTGAATGGAACACTCAGGGAGTTGTAGAACACCTGGAGTGCCGGAGGTTGCTGATCCCTCACCCATCAGATTGATGAGGGTCCAACACCAGCACCATCACTGATCAGCTGTTTCGGGTTGCTGCATTGCTAGAAACTATACTGTGTACAGTACTGGAGGCAGACAACGGCATACAGCAGCTAATCCTCCATTTAAGTGAATGAAAGCGGAGCTTCAGTAAGCATGCTCTGGAAACTACACAGTGTATGGAGCCTCCTGGGTTTCCTGATCTGTGGTGGTACTGGATGACAGACCCCCACCGATCTGACAAACTATTCTGAAGTTAGGTCATCAATATAGTAGCCTGGAGAACCCCTTTTGCTGCATTGATGGACCGTGGCGTACATAAAGTAGTAAGGACCCCATAGCAAGGATCAAACCAGGCCCCCACACAGGACAAAGGTTTCCTCCTAAACCTCTTTCGGTGACCCTTGGGCCATTTTTTCCACTGCCTCATTTGCTAAAAGTTGTTTCTTTAGAGGGTAGAGTCCTGACCAAGTTTTCACCCTCAGTAGAAGAGGAGATTATACCAACTGGGCCCCCTATTGCCCTGGGCCCCATAGCAGTCACAGTCTGCCGCTATGGTAGTTACGCCCCTGGTAATAGATAAATGTCTTGAATTCATGTACAAATCATTTTTGGTGGATTCACGGTTTACTGACAAAATGCTTGTATATACAGAAAAAAAATAAAAAATTGTGACTGAGCCACAAGCATGAAATAAACCAGACAGAAATGACTACGAAGCAACTGTGCCATTAGCTTATATATCTAACAAGAGGCCTTTGTATGTCTATAGTTTACAGGTCATTACTCCAGGAAAACGAGTAGGATGAATTATGTTATTTTTTCTTACACCATAAAGCTTGTAAATATTCCTTAAGTACACTACCAGGTGGTCACATATCACATTTACCAGTGGCACCAGGACAGCTATAGTTTACAATATGTACTTGTGTAACAGTAATGCAATGCCAACAACCATAATGAACAAACTTCTTTTAAAAAGGTCATAAGAACATCTGAGATTAAGAATTTATTATGGGGCTTTGGGAGGAATTCTTCATAAAAAAAGTCACCAGATAGAAGCCTTATGTCAACTTAAGTTAGTTTGTTGCAATTGATAGACGGATAGCGGATTTTGTGCTTCTGCATTCATTTTCTAAATACATTCAACCTGCCTACAGCTGCCCCTTGGGATCAGTTTACAGTTTCCGCTTCTATATTTGTGGTCATTTAACAATTGACCCCAGCATGAGGCAAATCTATGTTAGTTTACACTTACACGCTACACAGCTGTGTTTCCATAGCCTAGGAAGCATATCCTCCATTTAACCAAGGCAAAAGGGGGAATTCTGGACTACTTGTCTTGTATGTTTCATTTGGGGTAAATTTTGGCCTTCGCTCTGCCATACAAAAGGATCTCCATATCTTCTAGAATATATTCCCTGCATTGATAAAATGCATTTCGACAAAGAAACCCCAAAAAAATGCTAAAGTCCACAAGGAGTCGTATCTTCATGATTCACACCTGATTTTGACTTCCAAAGCTGCATTTAAAAAAAAACTAAATGTGTGCCCCAATTTACAAGTACTGTATATTCTCTGGTCCAGACAAGTATTAAAACATGGGTTGAGATGGATACAGAACATTTTTCTAAACTCTGCAACAAGGTTAGGGCACATTGTGACAATATCTTTACCAGACACTGATTTAAAAGGGAAATTGGTTGGGTTGCACTCTGTCCAGTCTGTGAGGTGCTCTAGTGGAGTGGATATAATCCAGATAAAACAATAGTAAGAGATACCACCACACACTCAGGGTTAACATGCAAGTAAAGAGCCATATGGCTCTAACTCTAATTGCCACATCTATATAGGCGTTGACCTATATTTTCCAATACCTTTTACATATCGGTTTCCATTCTGTATAGCCATGTGCCTGCCTTATATAATATAACCTTTTGCTCCTAACTAACGAATTTCTGTTCCGTTTTTTTATTAGTGACTTATGTGATCAAGGTCTGAATTGACTGAAACGTCAAGATTCGGAGTCACAAAAATAGGCATTCTTCCATATTTACCTACAGTACAGACCAAAAGTTTGGACACACCTTCTCAAAGAGTTTTCTTTATTTTCATGACTATGAAAATTGTAGATTCACACTGAAGGCATCAAAACTATGAATTAACATGTGGAATTATATACATAACAAAAAAGTGTGAAACAACTGAAAATATGTCATATTCTAGGTTCTTCAAAGTAGCCACCTTTTGCTTTGATTACTGCTTTGCACACTCTTGGCATTCTCTTGATGAGCTTCAAGAGGTAGTCACTTCACAGGTGTGCCCTGTCAGGTTTAATAAGTGGGATTTTTTGCCTTATAAATGGGGTTGGGACCATCAGTTGCGTTGTGGAGAAGTCAGGTGGATACACTGCTGATAGTCCTACTGAATAGACTGTTAGAATTTGTATTATGGCAGAAAAAAGCAGCTAAGTAAAGAAAACGAGTGGCCATCATTACTTTAAGAAATGAAGGTCAGTCAGTCCGAAAAATTGGGAAAACTTTGAAAGTGTCCTCAAGTACAGTCACAAAAACCATCAAGCGCTACAAAGAAACTGGCTCACATGCCGACCGCCGCAGGAAAGGAAGACCAAGAGTCACCTCTGCTGCGGAGGATAAGTTCATCTGAGTCACCAGCCTCAGAAATCGCAGGTTAACAGCAGCTCAGATTAGAGACCAGGTCAATGCCACACAGAGTTCTAGCAGCAGACATCTCTAGAACAACTGTTAAGAGGAGACTGTGAATCAGGCCTTCATGGTAGAATATCTGCTAGGAAACCACTGCTAAGGACAGGCAACAAGCAGAAGAGACTTGTTTGGGCTAAAGAACGCAAGGAATGGACATTAGACCAGTGGAAATCTGTGCTTTGGTCTGATGAGTCCAAATTTGAGATCTTTGGTTCCAACCAACGTGTCTTTGTGCGACGCAGAAAAGGTGAACGGATGGACTCTACATGCCTGGTTCCCACCTTGAAGCATGGAGGAGGTGTGATGGTGTGGGGTGCTTTGCTGGTGACACTATTGGGGATTTATTCAAAATTGAAGGCATACTGAACCAGCATGGCTACCACAGCATCTTGCAGCGGCATGCTATTCCATCTAGTTTGCGTTTAGTTGGACCATCATTTATTTTTCAACAGGACAATGACCCCAAACACCTCCAGGCTGTGTAAGGGCTATTTGACCATGAAGAAGAGTGATGGGGTGCTGCGCCAGATGACCTGGCCTCCACAGTCACCGGACCTGAACCCAATCGAGATTGTTTGGGGTGAGCTGGACCGCAGAGTGAAGGCAAAAGGGCCAAGTGCCAAGCATCTCTGGGAACTCCTTCAAGACTGTTGGAAGACCATTTCAGGTGACTACCTCTTGAAGCTCATCAAGAGAATGCCAAGAGTGTGCAAAGCAGTAATCAAAGCAAAAAGGTGGCTACTTTGTAGAACCTAGAATATGACATTTTCAGTTGTTTCACACTTTTTTTGTTATGTATATAATTTCACATGTGTTAATTCGTAGTTTTGATTCCTTCAGTGTGAATCTACAATTTTCATAGTCCTGAAAATAAAGAAAACTCTTTGAAAAAAAAAAGGTGTGTCCAAACTTTTGGTCTGTACTGTATGTATTTATTGAAGGATATGTCACTGATTTAATACAGAGTTTCTTGAAACCGTGACCAATTCAGGCAAACCGTTCAAGGGAAGGTAAGAAACTTTGTATTTTCTCTGATTAGCTATATTACAGTTCTCCTTCTAGCCACATTCTTCCTTCCTTCTCCTTAGACTTCAAGTTTATCTCTGTTTCTTTAAATAAGCCTTTTTTTGCCTTTTCTTTCTCACTGTAGCGCACTCCTCCTCCGTCTTCTATTGGAAGTATGAAATCTGTTCCTGTCAGTGATCCAACAGCTGTCTTGTTTCTCAAGATTGATTTAGCAAAGAATGTTAGTTTATGAGGGAGAGAAATTTTTCTCCAATACGATATATTACAAAATTTCTTATATTCCACTTTTCTTCTGATTTATGCAAAGTTTGTTATTTCAACCATGACCAATTAAAGCCCATTTCTATCTAATAAAGACCCGTGTATGACTACAGGTAATCCAGATCTTCCACTCATCTTCCTATACCAGGGCTCACCACTCTAGATTTCCTTTAGCTGGCCCTCCACATGCAGAACCAACATGAAAAGTATATGATGATCATTGTTAAAATGAATTGCAATCCATTTGATCTCCTGAACCATGCAGGTTCATTAATGTTAGTTCTGCAGATAGAGACAGCTAAACTAGCTTCCCTGTATGGATACAGAGCAACATCACAGATATCAAATTTACTGAATCCTTAGTAAGCTGGCAGACAACTGGGGTGTTGGAAGAGAAGAGCAATACTGACTGCAGTGAAACCTGAACTGTTATATTATGGATGGGAAAGGACAGTATGTGAAGTGCAAAATAAATAAAAACCCTTAGATGTAATACAAATGCACTTAAAACATTATTGCACATTACACATTCAATACATAAAAACAGCTGAGGCACTTAAAAGGGCACCATTTAGCAGATTTGTACCTATGAAACTGTCCGACCTGTTGCATGTGCACTTGGCAGCTGAAGGCATCTGTGTTGGTCCCATGTTCACATATGCCTGCGTTTCTGAAACAATTAAATGCAAATGAGCCTCTAGAAGCAACAGGGGCATTGCCACAACTTCTAGAGGCCTCAGCACTTTGACTGGTCCAGGCAGTGAAAACACCACCATGCCTTGCCCTGTCAAAATGCAGAGGGTGCAGCAGAGAGCTGAGCCTCTAGGGGTAACTGCAACACCGCCAATGCCCCTAGAGAATAATTTAGCTGTCAAGCGCACATGCAACAGGTGAGTCAGTTTCATAGGTACAAATCTGCTGACAGATGCCTTTTAACAGGGCAATCAGAAAAATAACAAATTCTATGAAGAACTTAAGAGACATAACCTTAGATTCCAACCTTGAGAATGTGTTCCGGGCATAATGCATGATACTGTCAAAATCATATGTCTCTCCCAAAGAATTCACTTCTCCTGGTTCCATCTTAAGGAAGTTGTATTCCTGACCTATATGAAAAAATAAAAAAAAATATATAGTTCTGCCATATGAAACGAATAAACTCCCAGCAATCTGCAACCTTCGGCACTCCAGCTGTTGTGAAACCACAACTCCCAGCGTGTCCTCTTGCTCGGCTTTTCTTGAAATTCCCACAGAAGTGAATGAAACATGCTGGGAGTTGTAGTTTCCCCAACAGCGGCAGTGTGGGAAGTTGCTGTCCCCTGCCCAAAACTGTATGACGACATTACTTTGATAGGTCTCCACAAAATAATGAGCAAGTACCACACATTTCTGATAGATCATAATGACCGGAGGCTTCATGCATAGGACCATATTTCTCATTTTGTACAGAGTGGCCCAAGAAAAAAATAAGTAGCCCACCTCCAATATCTCCAAATCAAACTGCCTAATAGTAAATCCGTCCTAGTTGTCCTTAGCAACCAGAGCTCAACTATCATTTTTTCAGATCCCTGTAGGAACTGAAAGCTGAGCTCTGATTAGTTGCTCATAGCAACCAAGACTGATTTATTATTCAGTTTGATAAAAGTGGCCTATGGTGTCAGAAAGATGGTGTCCTCCCTGGAACAGCAAATGAGGATTGTGGAAGACAGTGTGTGAAGCAAATCAATTAAGGAAACGCAAGAGACTTTTGCCAAAAAGTAACCAGGGAAAAAAAAAAACAAACAAAAAAAAAAAAAAAACATCAGCTAAAAGCGTTGTATTCAGAGTCTTGTTAGAAAATTGCATCAAACTGGCTCTGCTGCAAATGAAGAAACCAAGGCCTCCATCAAGCAGGACAGCTGAAGTTGTGCATGAAATTCAGTGGCAGATTGCAAATAAACCTGAACGAATTAGTCAGTTTTTCCGATTACTAGATAGAGCAATACAGCCCTACGCATGTCTAGCCCTTGGAAGTTCTCTTCTCCTTCCGTTTTTGGATTTTAACAAAAATGATGGGACAATAATTTCCTCTTGCCTGTGGAAATTTGATACAACTTTAACTTTAGGAAGAAATAAATTATCTAATCTGAAAACAATCCTGTCTGAAAACACCATATAGAAGGGTTCCACTATTTTTAGAGCTTGAATTTCGCTTACTCTACGCGCTCAGGTAATTGCCACCAAAAATAAGGTCTTCAGTGACATACCTCAGAGAGGCTTCTGAGAAGGGTTCAAAGGGAGCATTTATCAGTCCTGATAGCACTAGATTGGAGGTCCCAGGGGAAAACCGTAGATCTTAGGAATGGTCTTAACCGGTCTGCCTCTTTCAAAAAACTGATAACCCATGGGTGGTCCGCAATTTATAAAAAAAAAATATATATCAAACAGCACTTAATACTGATGTGTACCCTTAATGTATTCGGACGTAATCCCTCAAATCCTGTTTGCAGGAATCCTAAAACTGCTTGAACAGTAAATTTCTGAGAAGAGACCGTAGCTTGAACACACCAACTACAGAAACTCCTCCAAAACTTGAGTATATTTTGGAAGTCACCTCTTTCCTGCTGGCCATCATGGTGTCAATGGCATCCGATAATCCCCTAGACCTCAATATCACCCTTTAGGTTTTATGCTGCCAGATGTAACCTTTCTACTTTGGGATGACAAATAGGATCCTGTGACAACAGATCTCGTTTCCAGGGAAGAATCCTGGGCTCTGAACTGACAGGTCCTTCAGCAAGGGAAACCATGGCTTTTTTGGCCACAGAGGAACTATCAAAATAACATGGGCCCTGTCTAGCCAGATCTTTTTTAGTACCCTGGGAATTAGCTGAAGAGGGGGGGGGGGGAGGCATATGCCAGTTGAAAGTCCCACTTCTGTGACGGCACGTCCACACCTATGTTCCCGTCAAAGGGGTTCAGGGAACATAACTTTTCTAATTTGTGTTTGCTGCCGAGGCAAATAGATCTACTTGTGGGGTCCCCCATAATTCTGTGAACAGAAGAAAAAACGTTTTTCTAGGCTCTATTCTATTGATCTTAGTGAAGTTCTGCTTAAGAAGTCCGCCTTTGTGTTTAGGAATCCTTTTAGGTGTATAGCTGACAGGGATCTTAAGTGAACTTCCGCCCAAGAATTTTTTTTTTCTGTTCAGAGCTAAGCTTCTTGTTCCTCCTTGACGATTTAGGTAGGCAACTACTGTTATGTTGTCTGCTCTTACTTCAATGTCCTTTCCTTTTATGTAATGAGACAATGCCTTTATTGCTTCCCAGACAGCAGCCAACTCTCTGATTTGAAGAGAGGGGTCTCTGACTGTCAGACCATTGTCCTTGGAAAGAGATGAGAGTAGTGCGCTCCTATCCCCAAAGGCTTGCACCCATCATAACTAGCAGATGTTTGGGATTCCAGGGAACCCCTCTCAGGTTCTGGATTTTTCCACAACTGCAGGGACTGATTTACTAGTAGGGGAATTTGAACTACCCCCTCTAACGATTCCTGACTTCTGTTCCAACACACTAATATCCCACTGTTGTAGTATCAGTGTGGAACTGTGCCCATTTTACTGCCGGGATGCACGAAGTCAAAGAACAGAGTAGCTTCATAGCCTCCCTGATTGTGCATACAGCTTGATTTTGAAATCTCGAGACCTTTTCGCTCATCGCCATCACCTTCTGAGTTGGAAGAAATGTTTCTTGAAGCGTAGAATCTAGACTGGCCTCTAAAAAGATTAAATTATGAGATGGGCAAGTATTAGATTTTTTCCAGCATCAGACAGGTTGAATAATAAAGGGTCTGACAAGTTATGAACAAATTATTTTCCAGTGTTTGTTTTTAGCCGCCTACAATTAATAGATTGTCCAAGTAGGGAATGATTAGGCTGTTCCGCCTTCTTAAGTGAGCCACCACCTCTAGCATTACTTTGGTAAACACCATCGGGGTGGAGGCGATTCCAAAGGGAAGTACTTGGAACTGATGTAGTAGATTAGTGGTACATTTTTTGATGAGTTTTTTACTATATGTATCAGGCAATTTTACTGAACATATAACACACTTTAGTTTTTGGACTAGACTTCGCTTTCTGAGCCCCATCCTTATCACTCTGCATACATACAGGAAGAGGGGAAGACAGAGGTACAAGGGGTTAGCATTAACAACATAACCAGCATTCCCCCCCCAAAAAGACTTACTTACAATAGTAGGGCCCTGTGAGGTCTCCACCTGACCAGTACCTAGCTCAGACATGTTTGTCTGCACTACCTCTGATCCCCTTAAAATACTCTTACCTGTAGACCTCAAAACAGCGGGCGACCTCTGCCATGATCTTGCGCGCCAATTGTGCGTTTCACAGACCGGAAGTACTTCCTGGAACGCACGTGAACCGCATCCGACTTCCAGTGGCATCATCGCGAGTGCCGAAGGTATCGGATCGCGGTGAGCTTACAATACAACCGTAGGGACTCCCTGAGTATCCGGTCACACATTGACCTCCACGCCCGACATGCAGAGCGGGAGGTAAGGATAAGGGATCTTGAAGGGCTCACCAGCACCTCAATAGCCAACTAAGGCATGGGTGCTGCCTGCTTCCCTCATGCGTATAAGGCATTCCATTTTCTTCTATCCACCACCTCTGCCTGCCTTAAAACAGAAACAAGCTCATAGCAATTGCCATGAGGATGATCCATCTCCCACCTGGAGGGACAGGAAGACACTGAGGAGGAGCCGGAGGAGGGTCAAATTTATTCTTCCTGTCCCTACCTGGTTGGAGGCGGGTTATCTCATGGTATGCAGTCACGGATGAAAGGGAAAATATGGGATGCAAGCGGAAGGCATCAATTGTTTGCAGATCAAATATGGACACTGCTGTGTGCATGAAGCCTTACAGAGAATTTTCACACCCTTCAAGTTCTTGGTGCTGCAATTATGTCAGGTTGTATGGCCCAACACTTGGCAGCCAAGCAACAGTTGCTCTTAGATACTTCCATTTCATGTGAAACCTGCATTTCCTGTAGGGAGGACAAGTACACAGACAAGGATGCTCAGAATATTCTGATGTTCACTCACCTTGCTGTATGTTTTCTCTTACAATTGTCACATGTTCATCCCTGTCTGGACGAGTATGTTCATGCCAAAATCCAATCACATGTCCCAGTTCGTGGACCACAATGCCAAACTTATCACAGTTCTTTCCTATGGATATAGCCTGAGGACCTCCTCCTCGTCGACCTACATATGAACAGCAGCTTAAAAAATTTTAAACAGTTATAAATAATTTTCTACATTTTGTGTATCATCATCATTGTATGCCTTGTTTTCTAACCGACCTAGTTTTCTATTCTATATTATTAACTACCGTACATACAAATGTCAGCAAAATATCATATTAATTCAGCAGTGAACAATGAGTAACCTTAGGACAGGTCATCAATATCAGATTGGTGGGGGGTCCAACTCCTGAAGCCACTATATATATATATGTGGCTTCTTTAGCTTCAGCAATGTGGACTATTTTAGACTAGCGTGTCCACTGTGGGGAAACGCACACAACTTCCCATTATGGACAATGCTCCTGTGACATGAGCGCAGGGCACTAGAATGATTCATAATGCTGTGCGTTTCTGCCTGACCTCGCTGTAATGTTTAGTACTGATGGTATTATGTGAATACAAATCATTGCAGTGGAGATCGGGCACAGATACACAGCATTATAAAATAGTTAAAATGCTCTGAGTTCATGTTACAGAAGTCCCGCTTCCACATGCAGGGTGGTTTCCGAGGTGGACATGCCCGTCTGAAACTGGCCTAATGATTTAACTATTCCTTTGTTCTGAATAGAAGAAAATATCAGTGTCAACTTCTGAGAAGCATGGAGTCAATTTTTCAAAAATGTACGTTGCTGCAGAAAAGTAAAAATAATTATAATTACCAAACTGACTATTGCTCTATCTTTTGCTTTGTATTTCTGCTCAGTTCACAAATTCATACAGCTGGCAGTATGCGTCAGGAAAAAAAACATTATCCTGATGTAGACTGGACCGTATCCATGGAATTCCATTTGACAGATATCCATCAGAAAATGTATAGTTGCCATAATGTTTTATTCCTATTTGACTGTTCACAGGCATCATGGCTTAAAGTTACAAACAGTGAGGAGCACAATAACCCTTATACTTACCCACATGTTCTGTAAGTAAAGACGATATAACTTTCTTCATCAGTTCTTTCTATAAATGTAACACAGGTATATCTTTCCCAGTGTCTCATAGCTTGTTTAAATATTGCTCTTTGGTGGCCTATAAAATAAAATGATTAGAAATGAGATATTAGAGTATAAAACTATATAAGAAAAAAAATAAAAATAACAGATAACCCCTTCAACAGGGAAGCTTCCTTACAAAGTGGAGTGACAGCATATGTGCCAGCACTTGAGGGAAAGAGTTCCTGAATGCAGCAGAAAGTTCATTGGCCATACAAGGAGGATTGCTGTGCATGTCAGAGAATGTTAACACACCTACTTTGTGGTTACAGACTTCTCTGCATACTGGTGGAAGCAATAAGCTTCAGGTTCCCCATCCTATCTAAAAGGACAGAAGGACCCTCTGTTAAGATGAGATAGAGATAGGAAAGGAGAGATTGTACAACCTGAAAAGACGAGCCTCCCATATACAGCATAGGAAATTGCATATGTTAACAGTACAGACTGCATTTAATGTGATCAGTGCCTGTGTGAACCATCTATTGGACTACCTCAGTAAAGTACAGTGGACTTTCTACGCAACACCTGGCCTCATCATTGTGTGCACTAAAATTCAGGGACCCTGCCTTGCACCTCAAAACTCATGTACACCAAGGGCACCCCACCTAACATCAGGCAGTAGCCCCAAAATCAGGGTGTGCCCCAAAGATCGGAAATGGTGGATAATTTTTTTTTATCACAACAAGGCCCGTATTGGGAGGACTGCCACCGAGTGCAGCGCGTCTCTCCCGGGTTTTCACAAAACAATTATACTAATATATGTACATGATAAAGTGATAAATACAACTATTATGACAACAGGACACAAACCAGTAAAGTTGCCTTGTATTAGATAAGGGATGATTCCACCAGGCCATATTCTCTCTGTCCTTGAGGTTGCAGCTCTGCGGACTCGTTCCCCATGTGGTGGAAGGCTATCAATAGTGGATTGATTTGCAGTCACAGCATCCAAGCTACCTTGTGGAGAAAGATGGAACACAGTTTAAGTATTTAAGTACATGCTAGCCAAATAGCAATAAACAGCAAAAGGCAATTATTAGCAGTGACTATGGTCCACAAGGTAGAGTAGAGATCCGCAAAATAGGGATACCTGCCTCATGCATTCCATATTTTTCTCACTCCCATCAATAGAAAGGGCAACTGTCATCCACAATTTGCACAAGAATAAGACCTGCTCTATTTGAAAATAGCCACATAGATCCACAAAAGAATAGGAATGTTTGCATGGCTCCATAGAAATTAAATGTTTCCTCCTTGCATTCAATAACTAACAAAAAGAGGAGAATGAGAGTGCCAGCATTTAGTATACTTGCAGTCAGTGCTAGGTCCCTGTATACTTGCTGCCGGCACTTAGCACTGGGCTTAGGAAAGAGAAAGGAGAACAGGACTGCAGTTAGGAGGACTGACAGTTATGCTATTACCTTTCCTGTGCTCAGCAGCCAACAGAAGCACAGGGAATAAAGAAATGTACAGAGCTGCCAGAGCCAGGGGCATAGGCAGAGGGCACATATAGGGATGTTTCAGAGTCATCTTCACCAAAAGGAGACGCTGTATAATTTTTGCTAGAAAACAGGATCTAAACACCTTTCCCTAAGGCCTCATGCACACGACCGTTGTGTGCATCCGTGGCCGTTGTGTAGTTTTCCGTTTTTTTTCACGGACTCTCAATGGGTCCGTGGAAAAAAAATAAAAAATAAAAAAATAAAAAAAATAAAAAAAAAAATCGGAAAATGCACCGTTTTGCAGCTGCATCGTGATCCGTGTATCCTGTCCGTCAAAATATGACCGGTCCTATTTTTTTGACGGACAACGGTTCACAGACCCATTCAAGTCAATGGGTCCGTGAAAAAACACGGATGCACACAAGATTGGCATCCGTGTCCGTAGGTTGCTTTCATACAGACGGATCCGAAGATCCGTCTGCATAAAAGCTTTTTCAGATCTAAGTTTTCACTTCGTGGAAACTCATATCCGACAGTATATTCTAACACAGAGGCGTTCCCATGGTGATGGGGACGCTTCTAGTTAGAATACACTACAAACTGTACAAGACTGCCCCCTGCTGCCTGGCAGCACCCGATCTCTTACAGGGGGCCGTGATCAGCACAATTAACCCCTCAGGTGCTGCACCTGAAGGGGTTAATTGTGCGTTTCATAGCCCCCTATAAGAGATCTGGTGGCCAGTGCCGTCTCCCTTCCTCCCTCTATTTTAATAATTTGTTGGTGGCACAGTGTGCGCCCCCTCCCCTCCTCCCTCTATTGTAATAATTTGTTGGTGGCACAGTGTGCGCCCCCCCTCCCTCTATAGCATTAACAACATTGGTGGCCAGTGTGCGGCCTCCCATCTCCCCCCCCCCCCCCCCCCTGCGATCATTGTTGGCAGCGGAGTTCCGATCGGAGTCCCAGTTTAATCACTGGGGCTCCGATCGGTAACCATGGCAACCAGGATGCTACTGCAGTCCTGGTTGCCATGGTTACTTAGCAATAGTACAATAGTAGAAGCATCATACTTACCTGCTGGCTGCTGCGATTTCTGTGTCCGGCCGGGAGCTCCACCTACTGGTAAGTGACAGGTCTGTGCGGCGCATTGCTAAATGAACTGTCACTTACCAGTAAGGGGGGGGGGGGGGGGGAGATGGGAGGCCGCACACTGGCCACCAATGTTGTTAATGCTATAGAGGGAGGGGGGGGGGCCGCTGATGGGGGGCACACACTGTGCCACCAACGAATTATTACAATAGAGGGAGGAAGGGGGGGGGGGGCGCACACTGTGCCACCAACGAATTAATACAATAGAGGGAGGAAGGGGGGGGGCGCACACTGTGCCACCAACCTATTACAATTGAGGGATGGGGCCGCACTGGCCACCAATGATATTCAAACTGGCGAGGGGGGGGGGGGGGGGTCTGCCCCCTGCTGCCTGGCAGCCCTGATCTCTTACAGGGGGATATGATAGTACAATTAACCCCTTCAGGTGCGGCACCTGAGGGGTTCATTTTGCTGATCACGGCCCCCTGTAAGAGATCGGGTGCTGCCAGGCAGCAGGGGGCAGTCATGTACACAGTTTGTAGTATATTCTAACTAGAAGCGTCCCCATCACCATGGGAACGCCTCTGTTAGAATATACTGTCGGATACGAGTTTTCATGATCTAACTCATATCAGACAGTATATTCTAACATAGAGGCGTTCCCATGGTGATGGGGACGCTTCAAGTTAAAATATACCATCGGATTGGAGAAAACTCCGATAGTATAAAAGGGACTCCTGACTTTACATTGAAAGTCAATGGGGACGGATCCGTTTGAAATTGCACCATATTGTGTCAATCTCAAACGGATCCGTCCCCGTTGACTTGCATTGTAATTCAGAGCGGAACCGTTTGGCTCTGCACGGGCAGGCGGACACCAAAACGATTTTTTTCTCATGTCCGTGGATCC
This sequence comes from Bufo gargarizans, assembly GCF_014858855.1. Lineage (NCBI taxonomy): Eukaryota > Metazoa > Chordata > Amphibia > Anura > Bufonidae > Bufo > Bufo gargarizans. The sequence continues at coordinate 272,563,468 of NC_058085.1, read as the reverse complement.
TCCAAAAATCAAGGAAGACCCACGGACGAAAAAAACGATCACGGATTACGGACCTACGGACCCCGTTTTTGCGGACAGTGAAAAAAATACTGTTGTGTGCATGAGGCCTAATGAAGTATATTACAAAATGCTTCACATCCCTGTCCTTACACAATATTAAAAATAATACCAAATGACAACTACACTTCAATCTAATTTAGGAGTTTATACGATTTTAAAATGGCCACACTCATTTTGATTGGGAATTAAAGACTGGAGACTCAAATGCCAGTCATATTTAGAAGTTTAAAGGGAACCTGTCATCAACTTTATGCTACCCTCACTCAAGGCAGCATAAAGCAGTGACAGACCCGCTGATGTCAGCAGTGTGTCACACACAAGCTACAAGTCAGTGGTTGCCGAGGACCAGCATCATCATCATTGCAGCCCGGGCCTTGAAAGAGTCAAATCTACCTGAGAAGAGTCAGTTATTCATCAACTCCTGCTCTCCGCCCGTCTACTGATGATTGGCAGTTCTATTCTAGGGCAAAAACTAAGAAGACTGTCAATCATTAGCAAATGGGTGGGGAGAGCAACAAGTTCAGCATAAAATTGAGGACAGGTTCTCTTTAACCACTTCAGCCCCGCTAGGTGAAACCCCCTTCATGACCAGAGCACTTTTTACACTTCGGCATTACACTACTTTCACCGTTTATCGCTAGGTCATGCAACTTACCACCCAAATGAATTTTACCTCCTTTTCTTCTCACTAATGGAGCTTTCATTTGGTGGTATTTCATTGCTGCTGGCATTTTTACTTTTTTTGTTATTAATCAAAATGTAACGATTTTTTTGCAAAAAAATGACATTTTTCACTTTCAGCTGTAAAATTTACCAAAAAAAAAACGACATCCATATATAAATTTTTTGCCAAATTTATTGTTCTACATGTCTTTGATAAAAAAAAAAATGTTTGGGCAAAAAAAAAATGGTTTGGGTAAAAGTTATAGCGTTTACACACTATGGTACAAAAATGTGAATTTCCGCTTTTTGAAGCAGCTCTGACTTTCTGAGCACCTGTCATGTTTCCTGAGGTTCTACAATGCCCAAACAGTAGAAAAACCCCACAAATGACCCCATTTCAGAAAGTAGACACCCTAAGGTATTCGCTGATGGGCATAGTGAGTTCATAGAACTTTTTATTTTTTGTCACAAGTTAGCGGAAAATGATGATGATTTTTTATTTATTTTTTTCTTACAAAGTCTCATATTCCACTAACTTGCGACAAAAAATAAAAAAGATTCTAGGAACTCACCATGCCCCTCACAGAATACCTTGGGGTGTCTTCTTTCCAAAATGGGGTCACTTGTGGGGTAGTTATACTGCCCTGGCAATTTAGGGGCCCAAATGTGTGAGAAGAACTTTGCAATCACAATGTGTAAAAAATGACCGGTGAAATCCAAAAGGTGCACTTTGGAATATGTGCCCCTTTGCCCACCTTGGCAGCAAAAAAGTGTGACACATCTGGTATCGCCGTACTCAGGAGAAGTTGGGGAATGTGTTTTGGGGTGTCATTTTACATATACCCATGCTGGGTGAGAAAAATATCTTGGTCAAATGCCAACTTTGTATAAAAAAAATGGGAAAAGTTGTCTTTTGCCAAGATATTTCTCTCATCCAGCATGGGTATATGTAAAATGACACCCCAAAACACATTCCCCAACTTCTCCTGAGTACGGCGATACCAGATGTGTGACACTTTTTTGCAGCCAAGGTGGGCAAAGGGGCACATATTCCAAAGAGCACCTTTCAGATTTTGCAGGCCATTTTTTACACATTTTGATTGCAAGGTACTTCTCACACATTTGGGCCCCTAAATTGCCAGGGCAGTATAACTACGCCACAAGTGACCCCATTTTGGAAAGAAGACACCCCAAGGTATTCCGTGAGGGGCATGGCGAGTTCCTAGAATTATTTATTTTTTGTCACAAGTTAGCGGAAAATGATGATTTTTTTTTTTTCTCTTTTTTCCTTACAAAGTCTCATATTCCACTAACTTGCGACAAAAAATAAAAAATTCTAGGAACTCGCCATGCCCCTCACGGAATACCTTGGTGTGTCTTCTTTCCAAAATGGGGTCACTTGTGGCGTAGTTATACTGCCCTGGCAATTTAGGGGCCCATATGTGTGAGAAGTACTTTGCAATCAAAATCTGTAAAAAATGACCGGTGAAATCCGAAAGGTGCACTTTGGAATATGTGCCCCTTTGCCCACCTTGGCATCAAAAAAGTGTGACACATCTGGTATCGCCGTACTCAGGAGAAGTTGGGGAATGTGATTTGGGGTGTCATTTTACATATACCCATGCTGGGTGAGAGAAATATCTTGGCAAAAGACAACTTTTCCCATTTTTTTATACAAAGTTGGCATTTGACCAAGATATTTTTCTCACCCAGCATGGGTATATGTAAAATGACACCCTAAAACACATTGCCCAACTTCTCCTGAGTACGGCGATACCAGATGTGTCACACTTTTTTGCTGCCAAGGTGGGCAAAGGGGCACATATTCCAAAGTGCACCTTTCGGATTCTGCAGGGCATTTTTTACACATTTTGATTGCAAAGTTCTTCTCACACATTTGGGCCCCTAAATTGCCAGGGCAGTATAACTACCCCACAAGTGACCCCATTTTGGAAAGAAGACACCCCAAGGTATTCCGTGAGGGGCATGGCGAGTTCCTAGAATTTTTTATTTTTTGTCGCAAGTTAGTGGAATATGAGACTTTAAGGAAAAAAGAAAAAAAAAGAAAAATCATCATTTTCCGCTAACTTGTGACAAAAAATAAATTCTAGGAACTCGCCGTGCCCCCCACGGAATACCTTGGGGTGTCTTCTTTCCAAAATGGGGTCACTTGTGGCGTAGTTATACTGCCCTGGCAATTTAGGGGCCCAAATGTGTAAGAAGTACCTTGCAATCAAAATGTGTAAAAAATGGCCTGCGAAATCCGAAAGGTGCCCCTTTGCCCACCTTGGCTGCAAAAAAGTGTCACACATGTGGTATCGCCGTACTCAGGAGAAGTTGGGCAATGTGTTTTGGGGGGTCATTTTACATATACCCATGCTGGGTGAGAGAAATATCTTGGCAAAAGACAACTTTTCCCATTTTTTTATACAAAGTTGGCATTTGACCAAGATATTTTTCTCACCCAGCATGGGTATATGTAAAATGACACCCCAAAACACATTCCCCAACTTCTCCTGAGTACGGCGATACCAGATGTGTCACACTTTTTTGCAGCCTAGATGCGCAAAGGGGCCCAAATTCCTTTTAGGAGGGCATTTTTAGACATTTGGATCCCAGACTTCTTCTCACACTTTCGGGCCCCTAAAAAGCCAGGGCAGTATAAATACCCCACATGTGACCCCACTTTGGAAAGAAGACACCCCAAGGTATTCAATGAGGGGCATGGAGAGTTCCTAGAATTTTTTTTTTTTGCATAAGTTAGCGGATATTGATTTTTTTTTGTTTTTTTTCTCACAAAGTCTCACTTTCCGCTAACTTAGGACAAAAATTTCAATCTTTCATGGACTCAATATGCCCCTCAGCGAATACCTTGGGGTGTCTTCGTTCCGAAATAGGGTCACATGTGGGGTATTTATACTGCCCTGGCTTTTTAGGGGCCCTAAAGCGTGAGAAGAAGTCTGGAATATAAATGTCTAAAAATGTTTACGCATTTGGATTCCGTGAGGGGTATGGCGAGTCCATGTGAGATTTTATTTTTTGACACAAGTTAGTGGAATATGAGACTTTGTAAGAAAAAACAAAAACAAACAAAAAATTTCCGCTAACTTGTGCCAAAAAAAATGTCTGAATGGAGCCTTACTAGGGGGGGGGGGGGGGGTGATCAATGACAGGGGGGTGATCACCCATATAGACTCCCTGATCACCCCCCTGTCATTGATCACCCCCCCTGTAAGGCTCCATTCAGACATCCGCATGATTTTTTACGGATCCATGGATCGGATCCACAGAACGCATGCGGACGTCTGAATGGAGCCTTACAGGGGGGTTATCAATGACAGGGGGTGATCATGGTAATCAGGGTGATCACCCCCCTGTCACTGATCACCCCCCCTGTAAGGCTCCCTTCAGACGTCCGCATGATTTTTACGGATCCATGGATACATGGATCGGATCCGTAAAAATCATGCGGACGTCTGAATGGAGCCTTACAGGGGGGTGATCAATGACAGGGGGGTGATCAGGGAGTGTATATGGGTGATCACCCGCCTGTCATTGATCACCCCCCTGTAAGGCTCCATTCAGACGTCCGTATGCCTTTTGCGGATCCGATCCATGTATCCGTGGATCCGTAAAAATCATACGGACGTCTGAACGGAGCCTGATAGGGGGGTGATCAATGACAGGGCGGTGATCAATGACAGGGGGTTGATCAGGGAGTTTATATGGGGTGATCATGGGTGATCAGGGGTTTATAAGGGGTTAATAAGTGACGGGGGGGGGGTGTAGTGTAGTGTAGTGTGGTGTTTGGTGGGACTGTACTGACCTACCTGAGTCCTCTGGTGGTCGATCCTAACAAAAGGGACCACCAGAGGACCAGGTAGGAGGTATATTAGACGCTGTTATGAAAACAGCGTCTAATATACCTGTTAGGGGTTAAAAAATTCGGATCTCCAGCCTGCCAGCGAGCGATCGCCGCTGGCAGGCTGGAGATCCACTCGCTTACCTTCCGTTCCTGTGAGCGCGCGCGCCTGTGCGTTCACAGGAAATCTCGCGTCTCGCGAGAAGACGCGTATATGCGTCCAGGAGGAATAAAGCAACCACCTCCCGGACGCATATACGCGTACAGCGGTCGGGAGGTGGTTAAGGGTGCATTCACACGACCTTATGTACTTTGCACTTGCAGTTTTTTTGCGGATCCATTATAACTGACTATTCCTTTATGCAAAATGGACAATAGGACATGTTCTGTTTTGCAGAGATGCGAAATGGACATACAGATGCGGATGATATAAACGGGTTCGCATTTGTTCTGTAAAAAATGCAGATCGGATGCGTAGCAAAAATACGGTCATGTGAATGGAGCCTAAGATGGGCTTAAATTATTAACAAATGTAGGCTTCTTTGGCACATCCCCTGGCAGTCCTTGTACCGGAAAAGCAAATCAGAGCACCACTTTGTGGCATAAACAACAAATCAGGTGCCCCTTGGGAGTCTTTGCCTCCTCCGACAAGCCATGACTATTGGAAAAAGGCGCACTTGGTGGTGGTGAGACTTTTTACTCCAGAAAGCTGTTCTCGCACAGTGAATTCCCTCAAATGTCTGAAGTGGTCAACATTTTAATTACTAGGCAACTGAATAATAAGGTCTATCCATATCACTTAAAGGGGTTGACCACCTTAAGTTTCAAAAATTCTAAGTGCCCCAGACAATAGCCAAAACGATTATGTATTAATTACTAAAGCTAAATGTACTGGCTTCTATATCATTATCTAACCTGTTTACCATGACACTTCCCTGGAGGAGCTCCTCAGACCGGATGTGTGGGAGGAGCAGCTGTAAAAGGGAAAGTAAAAATCCCAGCATGCACTGCAGCAAGCATCATCAGAGGAGCAGTCACATGACATCCCCGCCCACCTGTGTTCCCATAGAGACAAGAGCCCCTCAGACATTATCAAAAACTCAGGCATCAGTAAATAAATGCTGTACAGACATAGTAATAGAAGGAACGCCCCAGTCCCAGCAGTAAGCTGTACAGACCTAGTAATAGAAGGAACGCCCCAGTCCCAGCAGTAAGCTGTACAGACCTAGTAATAGAAGGAACGCCCCAGTCCCAGCAGTAAGCTGTACAGACCTAGTAATAGAAGGAACGCCCCAGTCCCAGCAGTAAGCTGTACAGACATAGTAATAGAAGGAACGCCCCAGTCCCAGCAGTAAGCTGTACAGACCTAGTAATAGAAGGAACGCCCCAGTCCCAGCAGTAAGCTGTACAGACCTAGTAATAGAAGGAACGCCCCAGTCCCAGCAGTAAGCTGTACAGACCTAGTAATAGAAGGAACGCCCCCAGTCCCAGCAGTAAGCTGTACAGACCTAGTAATAGAAGGAACGCCCCAGTCCCAGCAGTAAGCTGTACAGACCTAGTAATAGAAGGAACGCCCCAGTCCCAGCAGTAAGCTGTACAGACCTAGTAATAGAAGGAACGCCCCAGTCCCAGGAGTAAGCTGTACAGACCTAGTAATAGAAGGAACGCCCCAGTCCCAGGAGTAAGCTGTACAGACATAGTAATAGAAGGAACGCCCCAGTCCCAGCAGTAAGCTGTACAGACATAGTAATAGAAGGAACGCCCCAGTCCCAGCAGTAAGCTGTACAGACCTAGTAATAGAAGGAACGCCCCAGTCCCAGCAGTAAGCTGTACAGACATAGTAATAGAAGGAACGCCCCAGTCCCAGGAGTAAGCTGTACAGACCTAATAGAAGGAACGCCCCAGTCCCAGGAGTAAGCTGTACAGACCTAATAGAAGGAACGCCCCAGTCCCAGCAGTAAGCTGTACAGACATAATAGAAGGAACACCCCAGTCCCAGCAGTAAAGAGGGGTCACTACCCATCCCACACATGTTTCTGGGGGGTGGGGTACCCTGTTCATAAATTTGCCCAACAAATTTATATTAATTTTTCGCCAGTTTTGACTCAAATGAAGCCGGAAATCTATGGCAGCTCTGAGCTGTCAGATTTTTGTTTAGGTGCATGGACTGCCAGAGGAGGGTGATCTTTTGAGCGGGGGTACAGACCTTTGTTGCACAAGAACTCTGATGAATACATTTGTACAAAATCGATCTGCTAACAGAGGAGCCTCCTGTCTATCACACAACTTACTCCCAGCTGACAGGGAGTCACACATCAGTGGTAGGATTCCTCAGTTTGTGGTCCACAGCACCTTCCTGGCTCTGCTACATCCTAACATGCAGGCAGGATCCTCTCAGCACAAGAGAGACGGAGAGGGCAGAGTCTGCGGTAAGTGCTCAGCCATCACAGCTTCTCCCCAGTCTCCCTTCCTCCTGCTAAGCCCCTCCAGTTCTGTACAGCCAGAAGGCACCTCCAATACAAGCAGTGCTCCTTCAGGCATGGACGAGGCATCTCCTCCATGGCACGTGCAGGGATGGACGAGGCAGGCACCTGAGAGCAGGACAGGAGGGGGAATGGCTGCCAATAGCAGGAAAACCAGGCAGATCTGTTTAAGAAGATCTATTAGTAAGTATATTATTTCCCTACTTTCTTTACAATTTAATAAGTTCGAACAGAGTGGCCAACCCCTTAAAACTATTACTTTTTTCTACCACGTGAATTTCTTGCAAAATTATATGAATAAATTCTTAATAAAGTGAACTATTTTTTATCACACAGTAACACACACGGGTCAGACATGGGATACAGTAACATTAATGGAGTTAGACCCTCAAACAAAATAAAGAGCAACATTAAACAGTTTATAATATAAAATAAGTAAAAAGATACCCAAAGGTCTGGGCAGGGTACCACATTACCCTTTATAACTGTTTGGGATGTTAGAGTCGATGGTGTGGCATTCAAACTTGAAGTAAAATTGTCAAGTGGGTCATCTAGAAGACAAAATACAGCTTTATTGGTAATAATTCAAATATCCTTTAAATGTATAAACACTTAACAGGTGCTTTTCATTAGTATCAATGTGACAAATAGAGCATTTTATAAATGTCGACAGCAGCTGATACATCACTTTCATTGAATAAGCCTTCTCAGACCCATAGAAAATAGTGTTCCAACTGCAGATGTTCTGCCTATGTTGCCTTTCCAAGTTCCTCAATGTACATCTGCGCTAGAAAAGTTCATAGTCAAACCTAAAATTTTAAACAAAATTTCTACATTTTGTTTTTTTAAATTTTAGAGCCTTTATATCCCTTTTCAGTAGGCAGGAGCTCTGGCCATACAAAAGTTTCTTTAGCCAGATGTGGCAAATGGTAAAGAATCTGGTTATGTAGAAGAACTTACAAGGAACGTGTCATCAGAAAATGACCTATTGTTTAAATCACTTTTTTAAGTTTAACATAATTTGTTATTTTAAATTTTCCATGTCAATATCTATATTCAAACAAACAAAAACCATGAAATCCTACAGTAATTATAATAAGCCACTTTTTTAGACTGTACGGATCAAAAATGCAGTTATCTGCTTATCTGTCATTCTAATCCTGCCTGTAATGATATCAATTGTGTATAGATAAGATATGATCCACCACTTATAGGCGATTTTACAAGGAAAGGATAGATAAGCTTTGACAATGACCTCTGCACAGGTCACAGAGTATGCCTAGAGAACTCTCCATAGAAGTCAATGAGGTCCCCTCCTGACAATTGTGTGTCTATGGACCATGGGGCTGCCGTAAAGCAATTTTCTTAATGCTGTAAACAGCTCAGGCAAGATGGCTGCCCCCATAATCATGTTCAGAAATGGAATTAAAAAAAAAAATTAAAAAAAATTCTTTACACTGGCAGAAAACCTTTTTTTGTGACATTTCGTACGAGAACTTTGAGACGTCAATATTGTTGTAAAGAAGCATTTTGTCAAGGTGGAAAAGCTTCATGTGATGAAGACAGTACTTCCCTTTTCTCGTTCCTCTGGAAAGCAAAGGATGGTGTTCTCTGATCACAAGATCGGACCAGAAATGAATAGGAATTTCAAAAACAGCCAGTTGTCTAGCCGACCTTGAGTTAGATAGATATGTTGAAAGTATCCTCCTCTACATGCTCTCAGTTCTGCCTCTTGTGTGTGGGCAGGACACTGGGCACCTCTGTAGGATTCCCATTCAACGTATTAGAGTTTGTTTAAGTTTATTTTTTACTTTTATTTTAATTTTAAAGTAAATCTAATGATGTTTGAATGCTTTCATCATGAATTAATCCTGTTTCCATCTTCACATTAACAGCCATATAAAATTAGTGCATTTACTCCGAAATAGCCAAACACTGATATACAGTCAGGTCCATAAATATTGGGACATCAACACAATTCTAACATTTTTGGCTCTATACACCACCACAATGGATTTGAAATGAAACAAGATGTACTTTAACTGCAGACTGTCAGCTTTAGGCTAGACGCACAAGACAGTTGTTTTTTGCGCCACCCGTTTTTTTTTTTTGGAGGATCCGTCTTTCCACAGATCCCTTGCAGTAAATGCCTATCCTTGTCCACAAATGTGAAAAAAGTAGGACATGCACTATTTATTTATTTTTTGCTGAAGGGAAACATGGACAACGGACACAGAACACAAAAGGATGAACTATCAGCATTTTTTTGCTGACCCATTGAAATTAATGGGTCCCCATCCTATCTGCAAAAAAAAAAAAAAATAAGAGGCAGAGAAAAACCATGAGGCTAATTTGAGGGTATTTACATCCAAATCAGGTAAACGGTGCAGGAATTACAAACGTTTGCATATGTGCCTCCCACACTAATACTTGGTTGCAAATCCTTTGCAGTCAATTACAGCCTGAAGTCTGGAACGCATAGACATCACCAGACGCTGGGTATCATCCCTGGTGATGCTCTGCCAGGCCTCTACTGCAACTGTCTTCCGTTCCTGCTTGTTCTTGGGGCATTTTCCATTCAGTTTTGTCTTCAGCAAGTGAAATGCATGCTCAACCGGATTTAAGTCAGGTCATTGAATTGGCCATTGCATAACATTCCACTTCTTTCCCTTAAAACACTGTTTGGTTGCTTTTGCAGTATGCTTTGGGTCATTGTCCATCTGCACTGTGAAGCGCCGTCCAATGAGTTCTGAAGCATTTGGCTGAATATGAGCAGATAATTTTGCCCAAAACACTTCAGAATTCATCCTGCTGCTTTTGTCAGCAGTCACATCAATAAATACAAGAGAACCAGTTCCATTGGCATCCATACATGCCCATGCCATTACTCTACCACCACAATGCTTCACTGATGAGGTGGTATGCTTAGGATCATGAGCAGTTCCTTTCCTTCTCCATACTCTTCTCATCACTCTGGTACAAGTTGATCTTGGTCTCATCTGTCCATAGGATGTTGTTCCAGAACTGTGAAGGCTTTTTTAGATGTCGTTTGGCAAACTCTAATCTGGCCTTCCCGTTTTTGAGGCTCACCAATGGTTCACATCTTGTGGTGAACCCTCTGTATTCACTCTGGTGAAGTCTTCTCTTGATTGTTGACTTTGACACACATACACCTACCTCCTGGAGTGTGTTCTTGATCTGGTCAACTGTTAAGGGTGTTTTCTTCACCAGGGAAAAAATTTGGTCATCCACCACAGTTATTTTCCATGGTGTTCCGGGTCTTTTGGTGTTGCTGAGCTCACCGGTGTGTTGCTTCTTTATAAGAATGTTCCAAACAGTTGTTTTGGCCACGCCTAATGTTTTTGCTATCTCTCCGATGGGTTTGTTCTGTTTTTTCAGCCTAATGATGGCTTGCTTCACTGAGCCCTTTAAATCTCATCTTGAGAGTTGACAGCTTCCAAATGTAAATAGCACACTTTAATAACACACACCTGGCCATGGAACAGGCAAGAAGCCAATTGTCCCATTACTCTTGGTCCCTTAACAAGTGGGAGGCACATATGTAAACTGTTGTAATTCCTACACCGTTCACCTGATTTGGATGTAAATACCCTCAAATTAAAGCTGGCAGTCTGCAGTTAAAGCAAATCTTGTACGTTTCATTTCAAATTCATTGTGGTGGTGTATAGAGCCAAAAATGTTAGAATTGGGTCGGTGTCCCAATATTTATGGACCTGGCTGTAGCTTCAAGGACACGAAAAAACAAGATGGAGATTAATCAGGAACTTAAAGTGTAACTGTCTTTTATTTGCTAGTTTATTAGAGCTAGGCATATGTACCAGAGTTAGTCTGTCAATGATATGTAATTAACTAATAACAGCTTCCATTATTGTCCTCTGTCCCCTTCCACTGCTCCCTAAAGACAGTTCTACGGCTTGTCCGTCTCCGGCTAAGGCTACTTTCACACTTGCGTTTTGGCTTTCAGTTTGTGAGATCTGTCATAGGCTCTCACAAGCAGTCCAAAACTGATCGGTTTTGCCCTAATTCATTCATTGAAAAGGATTTGCTCAAGATGCATCAGTTTGCCTCCGTTCAGTCACCATTCCGCTCTGGAGGCGGACACCAAAACTCTGCCTGCAGAATTTTGCTGTCCGCTTGACAAAACTGAGCCAAACTGATCCGTCCTGGCACACAATGTAAGTCAATGGGGACTGATCAGTTTTCACTGACAATAGAAAACCGATCCGTCCTCCATTGACTTTAAATGGAGTTCATGACGGATCCGTCTTGGCTATGTTACAGATAAAACAAACAGATCCGTTCATGACTGATGCATGCGGTTGTATTATTGTAATGGATCAGTTTTTGCAGATCTATGACGGATCCGCCCAAAACGCGAGTGTGAAAGTAGCCTGGTAAGACAGGAAGACGGAGGGGCGGTCCTTCACACTGCATGCCTGCATTAGGCTTCAGAGTGAGGAGGCGTGTCTCAGTAACCCAATCTTATTGGTTGGCAGGGAGCTGCTGGCTACAGCAAGTGTGTATGGAAAGTGAGGGAAAGCAGTTTTGGCTTCAGAACTAGCATAACATCTTGAGAAGGTCCTCATATTGTAAATGTTTAAACAGCCATAACTAAGGGAAAAATTTAAAGGGGTTGCCCAGGTTCAGAGCTGAACCCAGACATACCCTTATTTTCACCCCGGCAGCCCCCCTGAGCCTAGCATCGGAGCATCTCATGTACGTCAACGGAACTCAGAAAAATGCCTTTGCCCTGTGCAATTTAGCGCAGGGCAAAGGAGAGCATCGGAGCATGAACTGCTCCGATGCTCATGTCAGGGGGGCTGCCAGGGTGAAAATGGAGGGCTGTCCGGGTTCAGCTCTGAACCCGGACAACCCCTTTAAGGAAATCAGTGTTATGTGAAGAAACTAAAGATTGCTTTATGCATAATGCTGCTGCAGCAGCAATATATGCTAATAAAATTTAGATGAAAACATGAGTTACATGTTAAAATCTGAAATTGGCTGGCAACTCAATATTTCTCTAATGAAATGTTCATGGTTGTATATTTCAGCCTTGAGAGTAGGTTCATAAGGATTATTTTGGTGACTAAATTGTAAAGCAGGTCATACATTAGAGATTTCAGATTGTTTATAGTTCATGGTTAGTCTTTAAGGTCGTCTTTCTGGGCAATCAATACTAGGGTCCATTCACACGTCCGCAGGGTTCATTCTCTATGGGCCTGGACATGAAGCGGAGAGCACACTATGTGCTCCCCGCTTCCGCATTTGCGGAGCGCGGCCCAGAACGTCCGGGTTTCGTCCCGGAGCTTCCGGTCCGCAGCTCCGCAAAAGATAGAACATGTCCTATTCTTGTCCGCAGCTGCAGACAAGAATAGGCATTTCTATAGAGGGTGCCGGCCGGGTGTGTTGCGGATCCGCAATTTGCAGGTCCACAACACACCACGGACGTGTGAATGGACCCTTAAGAGAATCCCACACACACTCAGAATGATCTGAACGCAAAATGTGTGATTCATTGTGCCAAAGTAGTGTCAATAGAAAGGGGTCAATTGCTCTAACACTGAAACGCGTTTGGTAAATGGACCCCCACACTTGAAATTGAGACTTTCGATCTATTGTTTTTTGGAGGTGAACACTTTAATACTACGACCCTGAGAACGCAGACTGCAGGAGGTCTTTGCTGGATAAGGGTAGCTCACCTTCAGCGAGATTACGTGGACTTCCAGCTTTGGCGTGGGTCTCCATTGAAGATTAAACAGTCCTCGAGACCATAACACCGATACATTCAACAGGTGCATTGAGACGAGGGTAGGAGATCTCTGCCGAAAAATCCTCCTGGTAAGATCGAACTGTCTTTGAAAATTAAGCGATCGCTTTTGCAAATTACAGTGGGACGCCGCTGCTTCAGGCTAATGAGTGGGACGCCAATCTCTGTAGAGCTACCATAAAAGTGAGACTTATTATTGGAAGTGCTATTAATTGAAACCTGAGACCGAAGTTTTAATAAATCAAGAAATAAATTTTGTATCTGAAAAAAACTTCAATCGATTTTTGTGGATTAAATTTTTATTGCTGAACTGGCATCTTTTTACTAATTCCTATCGATTTTAGATCTTTCTGGATAATTTTTTTTGCTGGACTGGCATCTTTTACTGTTCGATTGCTATATGTGTTATACTTGTACTTTTACTTTGGTTTATTCACAATGTGGTTTTTAGCATGCCATTTATAATCTATGCTGCTATATACAAGTTCAATACACTGAATTAATTGAATATCAACGTTGCCTAGATCAATAAAAGTTTATTTACCAATATCCACTGCTCACATTGCTTTAGAGCGTGCCCCTCTAAATTTTAATTATATTAACCCCCTTCTCAGACTTGGTGAGTGGGTGCACCTCACGTGGTCCGCTGATCACTCTAGTGCGACAAATATTTTTATTCAAAGCTCAAAAGCCATTACCCTGAATCTGGAGTTTACAGAAACACCCCATATGTGCTCAAAAACTGATGTATGGGCGCACGACAGGCTTCAGAGTGGAAGGAGCACCATATGGTTTTTGGAGAGCAGATTTAGCTGGAATGGTAATTGGGAGCTATGTCACATATGAAGACACCCTGAGGTGGCCCTAGAGTGGAAACCCCAAAAAAGTGACCCCCATTCCGGAAACTACACCCATCAAGGAATATTTCAAGGTGTGTAGAGAGCACTTTGACCCATCAGGCGTTTCACAGAATTAGGAAACGCTTGGCTGTGCAAATGAAAAATTAAATATTTTTTTCCAGAAAAAGGTTGCTTTACACCCACATTTTTTTTTACTTTCATAGTGGGTAACAGGACAAAATGCACCCTACATTTTGTTCCCCATTTCCCCTTGAATACGCCAACACCCCATGTGTACTAATAAAATTATGTATGGGCGCAAAGCAGGGCTCTAGATTCAAACAGCTAAATTTGGATTTTAGCTGCCATGTCGAATTAAATAAATTCCTGAGGTCCCCAGGAATGAAAAACCCCAAGAAGTGACCCCATTTTGGAGACAGCACCCCTGTATGAACATTTTAAGTGGTGGAAAGGGTACTTTCTAGCAAACAGTTGTCTCACAGAAAAGAATATGTAGTGGTTGTTGGGGAGTGGATATGCAAGCGAGGTGGACCAAATCAGATAAAGTGGAAATATTACACGGAGCATAAAGGATGAAATTAAATTAATATTCCATGGAAGAATGGTAGATTCTGAAGAAGTCCTGCATGCACAGGTCAGGTTTTTCAGGGCAGGATTTGCATTGGTAAATGGGGCCTTTGCTCATCTCTTTTGGAACATACCCTGCATCTTTTTTGGGTCCTTCCCTTCCTTGCTGTCTGGGGGACTTGACCTGGAAAATGTTGCACTGGTATGACAGAGGCACCATAACTTCCAGATGTACTGGGACCCTCCCCTGCCTGGGTTTGATAAATTAGGACCTTGATAACTACCTCTTGTAAATTAAGGAAAGTTCCCCTGTGGCCAGAATATTAAAATAGTATGTACGCATAGCACATTGCCATCTGTACAATGTGTACGGCCAGCTTTTTGTACCACTTGTTTTTCGTGTGGCCCTGAAGGGCTTCATAAGTTGATCTGCAAGATCCACCCCTCCCATGTGCCTGTTGTAATCAAGGATGCAGTCTGGCTTGTTGACAGTGGTAGTGGTACCTCGTACAGCGGCAGGGGAGCTGGCGCTAGTGTGAATGGTGGTCAGTACAAGGACATCCCTCTTGTCCTTGTACTTAACCTTCAGCATATGCTCATTGCTGAGAGCCCTACTTTTGTCCATCCTCAGTGGTTGCACTACCAGGGATCAAGGGAGGCCTCTGATTTTTGCGTACTGTGCCACATGCCACAGTGCCTCTGGCAGTTAGGGACATAAATAGGGGTATGCTGGTATAATGGTTAGCCACAGAGGTGGCAACCCTTATCCAGCAGTGGGTGCAGTAATTCCCACACAATCTTCCTACTAACTCCTAGGACGGGAGGGCATTCTGGGGGTTCTATCCAGGAATCTTTCCCTTTGTAAATGTGGAACTTGTGGGTGTACCCAGAGCTACTCTCAGAGTTTGTATATTTTTATGCCATACCTTGTCCGTTTGCTAGGCAGGTACTGGCGGAATTTAATCCTCCCTTTGAACAGTAATAGTGACTCATCTACACATACATTTTCATCAGGGTTGTATACCTCAGCAAACTTGTTGCTGAAGTGATCAATGACAGGCCTAACTGAACAGTCAGTTAAATGTTGGGTCGTTTGGGGTGGGCACTGAATTGTCATTGTATTGTAGGAATTTTCAGATTGATTCAAGTCGCTTCCAGGTCATGGTCCGACTGTAAATTGGAGTCTGGTAGAAAAATGGCAGAACTCCAATATTGCCAAACTTTTTTTTTTTTTTTATTGTGCCCATATGCAGCACGAATCCCCAAAACTTCACCTCTGCTGCAGCTACTGGGGTCCAACCTAGGGGTCTAGCGCATGGCAAACTAGGGGTCTGAGCAATGAATTGTTGAGTGTACAAATTGGTTTGTGCCACCATAACATTTACAAAATCTTCAGAAGATTAAAAAAATAAAAAATAATAAATAAATGATCTAGCTCAGTGAAGCCCACAAAATCAGAATACCCGAGTTGCCCACAAACTCAGAAATTTGGGGAGCATAATCGTCAGGTGGTGGGGTCTATGTGGGGGTCACTCTGCGGGGCTGCCTCCTCTGCTACCTTGGGACGCCTTCTAGAGGGTCCTTCATCAGCGGATAAAGAGGATGATGAGGGGGTAGAAAGGTAGAGGAAAGTGGCATCCTCTTCTCCCTCACTGGCAGACTCCGTATCAGAGGCAAGGACGGCGTATGCCTCTTCAGCTGAGTATAGTTGTTGGGATGGATCGGCCATTTTTATTTTATTGGGGGTGTGATGTGTGAAAAGTGTAAACCTTTATTTAGTGTGGGATGTGTATGTAGTGTTTTCACACCTGAAGGGGCTTGTAGAAAAATGTAAAAATTACATTTAGAAGAGTTGTAATAAAAAAAAAAATCTTGCAGTGCAAACGCAGAGATATAGATATATATATATATATATATATATATATATATATCAGAGAGAGATATATATCAGAGAGAGAGAGAGAGAG